>NC_040037.1:21255748-21583154 GCF_003713205.1 Coffea eugenioides
CAATTCATGCCTATAATTGACCATAATTTTTCACATTATCATAATAAAAAAAGGCCTACAAATTTTTCACTAAATACAATCATAAATTTAGAAATACATGCCACATAAGTCTAGAATTTAAATGCCTAATACTTCATACAAGTTCAACATTCTCGGTCACAAAATTTAATATCAAAAAATAAGTAAATAACAACCAAAAGCAGGCCAAGAACTTCTTACTACAGAAACTTATTGAATTACAAATTACAAACTAAGCACAGTCATTGAAGTCATTGAAGTCACGAACTTCTTCTCTTCTTAGAAATGTCAGAGGATTCATAGTCCCAGCTCCAACCTGCTCAATACGTCCAAAAATAAATAAGTGCCAATCAAGGAGCTATACAAAAACATCACTAGCATTCATTGGCTGCTCTTTCAGACCTGTACTCACTAAACATATAACTAAACTAATCAAGGGGACTGAATCTAGTACCTAGTTGAATGAGGAAAATCTACTCTGTAAGTTAACTAGACAGCTTAAAGCAAGCATTTTACTCAAAGAGGGGAGGAAAACATGAGCATCAAAATTGTAAACAATCCACAGCAATTGGACAACTGTCTTATAATTTAGAGGAGAAATTCATTCACATTTGAGTGCAAACTAGTCAGTCATATCAGCAGCTTATATTGATCATCCTAATTTTGTAGAAGCCACAGTTAAAATTTGGACAGCCCACCAAGACTAACAAGCGCAATTCTCGAACAAAATTCATTTTGTTTAAGGAAATCTCCATTGAAAAAAATTGACCATCTGCGACATGAATTGACCAAAAAAATAGCACTTAACTGCAAAAAAAAAAGCGCTCTAGTTCCAGCACTTAACATTGATCAACAATGCTAACATTTCAGCACAATAATAACATTTCAGATACATTGTGAGCTCAAGAGGTTCACCCAATAACAATGCCAAGTTTTATTTCCCTGAAGTTTACTAGAGACACATTCACGGTAAACGACAGCAAGCCCCTGCTTTTTCATCAGGTTATACTACCGACAAGTCCAATGAAAAACCCCAGAAAAACCTACAGGACCAATAAATAACTAAAAAAAATACATACAGAGCAGTTATTTCAGGTGTACATACATAAGGTAGACAACACACGCAGGTGTGCAAAAAAAAAAAGAAAAAAGCAATAATTTGAGCTCAAAAATGTTATTTCAGCATCTATTCCAGCTAAAATACCAGTTAAATTAACTAGAGGGAAGCAACAAACTTAAGACAAGAGAAAGGAAGACGGAGGGGAAGGAACGCCGAACGGCCCGAACGAACCTTAAATTGGAAATCAAATTGAGGGCTTTAAGATGCGCCATGGAGGAAGACAGATGGTTAGCAGTCCTTAAGAGTTAAGACGCACCGTGGAGGAAGTCAAGCCTCTGTCCGAATACAGCTGAGCCAACGACGAAGGCGAGTTGCAGTCGAATTGCTTCGAGAGGAAGAAGAATGAAGTCGAATTGCAGTCGAATGAGGCCTGAAGGGTAGCAGTGGCGGTGCCGCGGTGGTGGCTGTGGTCAGCGTGGTGCACTCGTGGGTGGTGGCGGCGATGGCTAGGGCTTGAGAAGATGTGAAGGAAAGAAGGAAAGACCAAATAGAGATGCGGCAGAGGAGAAGTAATAAGAAATGGAATTGGGGAAAGTAATTTTTGCTATGAGCGAGCCTCCGTCTGATACTCGAAGTCGAATTCCATCCCAATTCCCATGTTATAACTTAGTAATTAACTATATAAATAAGGGTATTTTTGTAATTTTACAAAGCTCGTCGAGCGGCTCGACGAACTAACGAGCCTAATAGAGGATGGCACGAGTTCGACTCGATTTATAAACGAGCCGCTCGAGCTCAACTCGAGTTCGAATTTGACCGAACTCGACTCAAGCTTTGACTCGAGCAGCTCGCGAGCGGCTCGAATCGTTTGCAGCCCTAGTCTTGATAACGCACTTAATAATAAAATTTATTAAGAATCCTATTAGGAAACTACTTGCCGTCTCATTAAGCCACGTAGGAAAGAGAAAACATGAAATGATAAGAATGGGGATACGACTTTATTATATATATAAATATATATATACATATATATGATAAGAAATCGATTGAAAGTTGCTATAGTGTCAAAAGTTAAGCAAAACATTTAAGCGTTAAAATTTGCTATAGGTAAGAAAATAAAAACGAAAAAGAGAATAAGTGGGTAAAAATATAAAGACAGAATTGAATGTTACCAAAAAGAAAATACTTAAAAGATACTCAAATAAAAATAAATAAATTTAGCTGTGTGTCGAAAAGATAGCGTGTCAATTTGGCAAAAGTTTATAATTAACTCAACAACATACCAAAGTGGGAGCTGAACAGTATTTTATTATATATATATGCGCGCACACACACACACACACACATATATATATATATTAGGACACTATGGTAATTATCTTTAATTTATGGCGTTTGTGTATATTTTATAGCATGAGAAAAAAAAGAGGATAAATTAATTAAATTAGTGTAGAACCTTCTAATTTATTTACTTTTGGCTCTCCAGCTATATATATAAGGTTGAACACTAGGGCAATAATCATTAATTTATGGTGTTTATGTTTATTTTGTAGTATGAGAAAAAAAGATGGTAATTTAACTAAATCATTGTGGAACTTTCTAATTTGTTTATTTTTGGTACTCTGACTATATATATATATATATATATATATATATAATATTAGAATATTAGGGTAATTATCTTTTATTTAGAGTGTTTATATTTATCTTGTATTTTGAGAAAAACAAGAGGGCAAATTAACTAAATCACAATAGACATTTTTAATTTGTTTACTTTTAGCTCTCCAACTATATTTAGAATTTGCATTTGATACTTAATCCAACTTTTTATTTAAATTTTAAAAGAGATAATATGTTTTATGTGTTGTTCACTTACATTTAGGTTTTAGTTTATTTAATAGCCAAAAAAGTTTAACTCACTAATAATTCTTTTAAAAAATTTACAAGATTTTACTTTTGAGAGATGACTTTAGAGTATGTAGAATCAGCATCATATATTCAATTCTAAACAAGACTCATTGGCCAACATATAAAAAAAAAAATTCCTTGCCTCACTAAAGATGGAATCACTTTCTTTTTTCAACAAAATGAAGTTGGTTAATTAAACATGTACTTTGTGCAAATTACTTAATGTTTTTATATTCCATGTTCTACAATTAGCTGGCCATTAATTGTAAACTAACTAAGGTATTGGATGATATAACTAATAAAAATTCAATATTAGTTGATAAAAGCATTAATCCTAAGTTAGACACACATATATTGTGGCTAAAATAAGTAATTTCAAAGAATTTAACTAAATATATCAAGTTCTACAATATGAGAATAGGCATATTATTATTATTAGAAGTATATTAGGTGTGCTTCCAAAAGTGGAATCACATAAATTAGCAAATAACGACATAACATCGGTCAGAAAGAAAAACTCAATTAGTCGAGTGATTTATTAGCAAAGGTAGTTTGGAAATATGAGATCGAGGTGCTTTGTCTTGTTATTTTCACTCTCTCTTGTTTTATGTTGTTTTGTTTAGTTTTATTTACTTACATTGACTAATATTCTAAATAATAAAGAAATTTAATTAAGTAAGTGGATAAATATTCTCGAGGACAGTTGAGTTAGGTGGTAAGGTAGGAAGGAGTATAAGTAGGAGAACTTGGATTCGAAACCTCCTACTTCTAAAAATAAATGAATGAATGAATAAAATAAAAAAAGTGGATTAATATTCCCTGTGACTTGGACAACTGAATTCAACTCATACTCGTATATGACCAGTGAACTTACAATTAGAGAAAAAAAAAAGAGTTAAGTAAAATTCACATCAACTTTTTGGCATTGTTTTCAATAGAGATTCAAATTAATACTAACACTAATAACACAATTTATTACATTAGACACTTGATATTTGCTTCTTATTTAAAGTGTGCAGTTATGGCAAATTTTATTTGGTGTCTTTCACTTGTTCTCATTTTCATTTCTTAGTGCATTTTTTATTCTTCTCAAATAATTGTATTTTGAGCAAGTATTAGGGGAATTTTTGGGACTTGGAGAAGGACACTGAAGGAAGCGAAGAAGCAACAAGAGAAGAAAGTGCGAAAATGGATTTGTACTACTTCCAATGCGCCAATGAGAGCGGTACTAAAAAAACCCTTAGATATGAATGAAAAGTGGGTATGTTAAATGCTAAATTGAAGCATATTGATTGAGCAAAGTAGAAACTTTTATATTGTTTTTCCAATTATATAACTTCTGCTTTGTATGGAAGATATTTTGCTATTTATGAATGTATGAAAGCACTATATATGGATAACTTCAATGAGTTTCAACAATACAATTCTAATTTTGATCAATTTAATGCTACTTGGATGAATTATCTCAACATCGGGTAGGGGAATCAACGTATTGGGTTAAATTTAATACTTACCTTGTTTTCCAATTCAAATTTCTACAAAATGGAGTAAAGTCATCTTATGAATCATTGAGAAGTTGACCAATGCAACCTTTGAAAATTTTAAAAAATGCAGTGATAGATTTGAGAGAGTTATTGAGAAAATTGACCAATTTGTTGATTATACTAGAAGTACAAAAATTTAATTAGGTTAATTAGTCAATTCAGTGAGTGCTAGGAATCTAGATTATCTATCTAGTGAATTTGAAAACAACCTTGTAAAGAATTGTAAAATTATCATATTTTAAGAGGAAGATGAGTGTAACATAAATTAGAAGACAATGTGACTTTAAAGTTGAACAAAAATGATTCATTTTTAATTATGATGTAGGTTCTAATGGCACCATAGATAAATGTAAGTTCTAAAGGCATCATAGATAAAGCCACCATTGTGGGGTCCCATTGGTGAATTCTCAATTGCCGCAAGCCAAAAAGAGATATCTATAAAGAGTTTGAGATATGTAAAACACTTCAGTCTCTCACTCTTTTCGAATATGCGGCCCTTGAAACTAAACCAAGTCCTGAGCAATTGAGGTTGTTAGATACTTCGTGATTTTCCTCTTTGTAAGATAGCGACAATATTGGATGGAAGAGGTAACTAATACAAAGCTAAGAGTCAAGAATTTAAATTTGTATTTACTCTCAAATATTTAATTTTTGTTATATACAAAACCTACCAGTTTCCCTTCTGTAAAAATATTAATGTAACACTTTTTCAATTTTAGTTATAAACATTTATGTATTTAACATAAATTAAATGATTCAAAATAAAATGCCCATAAATAGCCAATACTTTACTCATCTAATGAATGAAAGCCATAAAGAATTAATACTTTATGGCCCATTTCTTTTTTCTAAATATTTAATTTATATTAAATAGATAACCTACCGATTTCCTTTTTGTAAGAATACTACTGTAATACTTTTTGAAATTTACTTACAAACATTGATGTATTTATCATAAATTAAATGTTTGAAAGTAAAATACCCATAAAGAGCCGGTACTTTAAATAGGTAATGCATATTTGTCCATAAACAACATCCTTTAAAATTTATTAATTATTAATTGATTTGTAGTACTTTGTCATTCATTTGACATGTAGCACAAAGGGTAAATCTGGTACAAAATTCTAATTTCACTCCCTAAAACAATATTTTAATTGTTTGGACTGAATTTGCAAAAAAATAGTAAGTTCAGGGGAGGTCAATGCAATTTTTCAAACCATAGGGGAGGTCAGTGCAAGTGTTAGAAACCTCAAGGGAGGTTTCTGCAATTTTCTCATATATATATATACACACACACATACACACACATACATATGCTCAAACACACTAATGAGGTGTCAGAATATGAACACACTATGAGAATTTTGGTTTTGTGCTCATAAAACTATTGAAATCATCTCACATTACATTTTAATTTTATAATCGCTTGTTATATATATTTTTTAATTATCATTACGTAATAATCATTGATATGTGCAATTCTACTAAGTTTTCATATGGGGTAGCAACTTGAAAGTTGCTAATTGAATTAGAAATACTAAAAGCTCAATATTTGAAGTTGCGAGTTCTATGATTATGAAAACTTATAACATATTGAATTAGTTTGGATATTATGAATATAAATATGATTATTTTTATAAATTACCTGTCTAATTGTGTTCTTCTACATGATCTTCAACTATAGATTTACTCATCAATTTTGACACTCATAATTTTAACCACTATATGCTCTAGTTAATTAATGTCAGTCCTTGCAAAAAAAAAAAGAAAAAGAAAAAAGAACTAATGGTTATGTGCTTAGAAAAAATTTTCCTTAATTGCCCTATACAATGCATAGATATAGCACAAACCATAAATGTATACCCACATAGACATCACTTTCTTCCCCTCTCTCTTTCTCTCCATATGGTATATAGTTAGATATTCATGTAAAAACGCATATACACAGATACAACCTAAGTACATACCATATTCATATTAGACAATTTACATGTTAGGGAAATAATGCTCTTCCAATTAATCTTGTTTATATTTTGGATAGACAAAGACGTGAAATAAATATGGTGTACACTAAAGTAAATGATGGTGAAATGATTGCTAAGTTGCAATTTTATTACAATGTACCAAACAATTTTACCAAAATTTACATGACATTATTAGAATTCTTGAAATTTTCTTGAATGTGAACAAGAAGATATTGCTTTTATAGGCAACAATAAACACCACACAGGCAATTATCCTTGCTGAGGCACTCCCCAACTAAGGTGGTGTTATAATTTTGAGCATAGAGGATCATGCATGGCCCGGCATCACACCCTTCCATTTTCTTTTCAGTGTAGCATAGCATCCATGTTTTTCCATCTTTTCCATCCACGGGCATAACAAAATTAGATCCATTACTACTTCTTTTATGACTCTTATGATATGAACCAAAATATTGTGGACAAATTACTGAAGATCTCTAGTGGCTTAAAGTAAGTTACCTCTCACAATCTTGAGGGATTTTTTTTTAAAAAAAAATTTTTAAGTTAAAATCTTGTGGGTTCACAAGTTACCTTTTGAGATGTTTGGCTTGAACAAAATTGAATAGTATTTTTTTTTGGGTAAACAACATACATAGGGAATGGATACTAGTTCTAACATTTTTTTAAAAAAATAAGAATATTTGAAGGAAGGAGGCATGGATAATAAAATTTAATTTTAAAATTAGTCTTGTTGGTTCAATAGTTACCTTGTTGCAATTGTTGTAATTTAAATTATATAGTAAATTGAATACTAATTTTTTTTTATAAACACCATGCACGAGGGAGGGACATTAGTCCTAAAATTTTATTGAAAAAATAGAAATAGTGGAAAAAGGGGGGCATAGATAGTAAAATTTAAAGTAGATTGACTTTTGTTATATTAAATGATACAATAAGCAATACTAGTAACTAGATGGATCATTAGGAGTTAATTATAGATGGAAATGTCATTAACTTTTCAATAATATAAACACAAAAATGTTAAAGGTTTTTAAACTCTAATATCGCTCAAACAGTTAGTATGTATTACCACTTTTGTTTTTCATTCACAATCAGTACTCTCATATAAGGTAAATGTGCTAAATTTAGTGCTTGATATTAAAATGTGAAACTTTTAGTATCTTTATAGTCCAAAAGACAAGGGAAAAAAACTTAGTTTAAACCATAAGCATTACATATAAACCACATGAAGATAATTCATACTTTACAATAACATATATAAAAAAATCATTATGCATAAATCACATGGGGATAACTCATAACTTACCATAACGTATAAAAGACCAAAAAGCATTACATGTAAACCACATAGGGTTAACTCAAAATTTATCCACAAAAATAATTTTAAAAAATTGGCAATAAGAACTGGATGATTGTATTCATCTATTTGAAAAAGAATAGCCACTGGTTTGGCGACTCATTGTTGATTGTCTGCATAGGAGTTCGTTTCATGACAATTTCCATCAAATGAAATTTCAAAGTTCTAAGAAGATTTTAAGGCTTATAAAAGCTGAACTGAAATTTTGTAATCATTAGTCTGTTTTACTGAATTTTGAAATTATTAGTGTAGTTTTGCTGCTTATTTGTATTGTTTAATTTATTAAATGTTAACTTTTTAAGTGGTTAAACGTGTGTTTTAATTATTTCTAACTTTTAATTATTTTTATTCTCTTACTAATATGACTTATATACATGCATAAGGGGTATTTATGGAACAAAAATTTCATCTCTCTTCTTAAAGTACTTTTTTAATGTTACTTTTTTTAATTGGACTAACTTTGTTATCAAGATTCAAAACCTTAACCTTGGGGGATATTTGTATAATTTTACAAATTTCAGTGGATGCCAGTGAAATTGTTGGGAACCTCAGGGGAGCTTTCTGAAATTATCCCCAGTAATATATTGACGTCTTCCTCCTGGTTTTGTCGGCCTCCTTTGTTTCTGTCTTCTCCTCCCCTTCTCTCTCCCTCGCGAGATTTTGCTTTTGTTATTACCCCTAGCTTGACCTAACTCCTCCATCGCTCTCCTCCAGCTTGGCTAGAACAGGAACCATTGTTAATTATACGTGGTAATCAGTTTTTTTTTAGTTCCTTTTCAATTATGAATCGGAGGTTATGATTACCACCATGGTTCTCCATTTTTTTTCTTTTAATTAAGTTGCAGGTGCGCATCCATGGCTCCTGGGAGTAATATGTACTAAATTGGGTTGATCAGTTTGTTGAAGCATTGAAATTTGGGTCATATAATTGAATGCATTTCATTTCCTTTTCTGAAAACTCATAAATTTCAATCGCTGGTTATTTGTTCTCCTGTGATTGCTTTAGTTTAATAATATATTCCCACACATTTTCCTCTTTTGCCTTCCAGGTGTCTGTGTTTTTGCTCAAGCTGCTACATCACCTTGGTAATCCCATTTTCTACTTAAAATGCAATTTATGCTTAAAATTTCCTTACGGCTTCTTCATTGCTATTATAGTCTAGGTTTAGACACTGGAGTTGCCAATTGTCCACTGGTGCTTGATACTCTGCTAATGTTACCTAAGTGGAAATATTGCGACATTGTGTTAGATGTTGAATTTCTCTTAACTATAGTCAGATTTTGACCTCCCAAAAACTATGTTTAATGATGTGAATTTGAATTGTGTAGTGACTATATTGATGTAACATGAGGTAGACAGACTAAATTAAAATGAAGTTATCAATATGGGAGTTTTTTTTTCAATGACCTTGTTTTTTCCCTCATCCTTTGTTATATAATTGGATTTTGGATTTCTTCTCCATGATTACGAAAGATAAGTTTGTTTATTTTTGTTGGGAATCTTCCAATTCATTTCCCACTCATAAAGTGAATGGCCTTAGAAAACCAAGTCCTTGTGATGTTCATATGCTAGAAGAGTTCAATGGTCCGGTGGTTGAATTTCATTGGTTCAAAGGTTTTTCTTGTGAAGTATGAAAGTTGATTTCCTTCTCTTTATTAATACTTACATGAATTTCCACTGCGCTATTAACATTTAGTAGCCCTTTCAGACACATATAACTTTGAAAATTGGTTATGGGCACCTTAACTAAATTAATGAGTGCCTGAGCAGATCTATTGAGGGATCAATCTGTGTGTGCCTAAGCTTTAATTTTTGTTGTGATTACCTGGTTTGTTTGATGTATAGGCTCCTTGGGAAGATTGATTATTCCAACATGTGGTAACGATATGATTCTATCTGCATATTTGTATATTTGATGGCAAGAATTAGTCTTTCTTGGTTTTTTTATTCAGAAGAAGAACAATGACAAAATCGAAGTTAGAAAAGAGATGGTAACAACAGCCTATGACAAATAAATGTAAATGGCTGATACATAAAACCTTTAAGCTTATGCACTGATTTTGGTTGCAGAACTATTATGTATCTGGTTCGGTAGGTTGAGTTGCTTATCTTCCTCTTTTTTGCACAACGAAAACTGAACAACTCAATTTTAAACTATACTACAAATGGTTGGAACTCTATTTTTTGAAGCTTCTCAGGATAGGAAAAAATAAATTTATGCCTATAGACAAGCTAAGCACTCTGTATCTTGGTTGATAGCAGCTTTAGTAACTTTGAAGAGCAAACGTAATGCACAAACGGAGTAAATAGCCTGACTAAAATAATAGTCATCCGTAGGCATGAATAAGTGAATCAATAATTCCAAATTTTGCAAATGTATTGCACCCATGTATTCTGTACTTGAATTTTTTTTTTCTTAGAGGTGTGCTTTAGAGCCTAGAGAGTATGTTTTTTCCTAGATTTATACATTTTTCTCTTTGCTTTCTATGGACTAAGCTGATCAATATGAGATTACGCATAATTAAAAAGAAAAGCATGTTTGTTGTCAATATATTTGTTTTTACGTCTGACATTGAGGTATGGATATTTGATTTTTAGATGCATATATTTTGATTTGCAATGATGGATTGGATTAATGGCTTAGCATACTATGTTTGCTAGGGGTATATACATTGTGGCCAAATTGACAGTGAAAAATTCCTTTGTCCTGTACTCTTTATTTCGTTGAATTTAATTATCTTGTATTCTTATCCAATTGAAGATTTTCTTTTTCAAGAAGCGCAGTTTGACATTAGAAAATCTACTTATACTAACCAGGGCATGATAAGGATACTATCGGAAGTAATGGAAGGGAAGCCATTGCTAATTTTGTCGCAAACATATACAAAGGAGAGTTAAACTTGGATTGCAATGTTAACTTTTCACAGTTTTTTGTACTTATGTCTGATTTGGATTTTATAAATACTTAGACTAATAGCAATGAGCATTATTATAAAGTTCAGCTTTGTAAATTTCCAAGATTAATTGCTGTAAATTGTGTTTATCATTTGAGATGCAACATTATAACTGATTCTCCCTCCTTCCTCCCCATGATTTTCCCTTCGATCTCTTGCTTAAGGGATATATCATAGCATTTTGCTGATGCTATTAAGAGTTTTATGTGGTCATTATAAATAACTATAGAGATTACCTGCTTATTGTTTCTGTCTAACTCATACAAGTTTTTCATTTTGAAGCGCTAGAATTAGAAAATAATAGTATCTACATATTTTGCAATTTTTATAGACTATTTGGGTATCGCCATTCATTTGTGTGGCTGCCCAAAACTAGAGTTAGTCCAAAAATGAGAAGACCAAAATACAGTGCAGGTGGTTTTAGCTCCTAGAGTGTCTTGCATATTAGAAAAAAAATCTCAAAAAAAGAAAGGAAACCAACATGACTAATTGTCCAAGCTAGATGAGTAAGTGTGACAAGGGGGTGATTGGTTATTTTAATGGATTGATATTTTGCATGGCAACTGATTTTTAGTCTTGTATATATATATAATTCACATTAAATGCAAAGGCCAAAGGAACAAATGCTGAGAACAATTTTAAGAACAAATCTGTAGGGGCAAGTTTGTCCATAAACCTTGTACTTTTTAGTTTTCATGATCCATGAATATGGTTGCCAACCATCTTATATTAATGTGTTAATACCTTTATTTCATTGTGTTTGGTTCACAATGTCTAACATTGTTGTTGTTAAATTTCAGACAGTTCTTGTACAAGAAAGGAAGTTGATATGGCGTCATTTCGAGCTTTTTGGAACAGTCCTGTTGGCCCTAAAACCACACATTTCTGGGGTCCTGTAGCCAATTGGGGATTTGTTGTTGCGGTAGGACTCAATTATGAAATGTAATTTGAAATTGGTCTACTTAAAGTAACAATTGAGCTTAAATTGCCTTTGATGCTCTGGCAGGGACTTGTAGACACACAGAAACCCCCAGAAATGATTTCTGGCAATATGACTGCAGGTTTTAAGCATCTTAGCTGTTCTGTAACAGATAATTTGTCACTTTTGGATTCTAAGTGTTAGGGATTTTATTTTGTGCAGCTATGTGTGTATACTCTGGACTGTTTATGAGGTTTGCATGGATGGTACAACCTCGCAACTATCTCCTTTTGGGATGCCATGCCTCAAACGAGACAGTGCAACTGTATCAACTATCGCGTTGGGCAAAAGGCCAGGGGTATGTCTTCAGAATATGCAGTTTTCAATTGTCTTTAGTTTTTTTTCTTTACTTTTCGAGGACGGTTAAAAGTTTTGTCAAAGAAACCTCATATGAAGGTAGTTTAACCTGGATTAGAAGTGATAACCTACTGTGAAGACATCCACGTGTCTTGTCAAAATATGATTAATGATCTATCATCTGTTTTATTGAAAACGATTCATGAATCCGAAGGTAAACAACATTCTATAAAAGCATTTCTCAGTATTTCTATTGTCCTTTGATCCCTGTTGAAAACTATGTCCTATGATTCCTGTTGAAAACTGTCTCTCTCTCTCTCCTTCTTTCTGCTATAATACCTCTTGCACTGCTAAAAGACTTTCTACTCTATTGAGTTGGGAAATATGTTCCTCTTTTCCCATGAAATCCATCCAATTGTTTTTCTTATCTTTCTTTTTGCATAATTAAATCCCTGGCCTCCCTCTCTCAAGTCACAATGAACATCCAAGTGTCTTGTAGTGGATGGGATGTAGTAGCTGATAAGAACAATGTTTGTTATGACTGATATTTAGCTCAGCATGTAAGCGAATGGTCAGTCTCTTGTCAGCTCCTTGTAGCTTATTGTTGGGATGTATAATGACTTTTCTAATCTTGAATCCTGGACCACTTAGTTTCATTTTGAAGCAACCAACTGTATTGTATTGACTGCCTGCCTATTTCCGTTTGTGGACTGGATTTGTTCTCTGTTATACACAGTGGATTTAGTGTTTGGCTTGTTGTCCTTGTAGGTACTTGGAGTCAAAAGAAGAGAAGGCTGCATCCAAGTGATCTGGTTGCTTCGGTTGCTTTCTGCATTATTGACTCCTGGTTGGTTCCTGCAGCTGTCTGAAATTATCTGTGCATCGTTAAACATCTGACAAGCAAAATAGTGCTGGATAATCTGCCTTTCTATATTTGCCAATTATATAATAATTGATTTTGACTTTGAGTAAAAATTCAAGATTCTGAAATTCTGGCCAATACTTTTGTATTGTTCCTTCAAGAAAAGTATACTCTTTATGCTGACCATGCAGAAGCCACAATGCAGACTCTCAACATTCACAACTTGAATTCATGATTTTTGTCTCTTTAGATACGTTCAACCTAATGGCTTTTATGGTTATTCCTTGTATGAGTCGTATCCTCCCAACACTGTAAATATGAAAGTTTCCAGAGTTAGGTAATATTAGAAGATTAATAATTAAAAGAGTTAGGTAATATTAGAAGATTAATAATTATAAAAAGAAGATGTAAAAGCCGTGGCATGTAATGCAAAAGAGAAGAATCAGGTGTTAAACTAATTTTTCTGAAATTGTTATTCAGTACCCTAACTTTTGAGATATTACTGTCAACCCAAAAGCTTTCAGAACAAAAAATGCAATGTCAAAATTCTTTAGAAGTTATATATGAGAACTGATATAGACAGTGATATGTTATTACCAATGTTACTATCCTTTGACTTGTATAATCATTTAAAAGACAAACAGAATCCTATTTTTAATTGCATTTGCAACCTTACTATTTTCTTGCAGGTTGAAAGGAGTAAAAGATGTATACAATCTTATCTTTTCACATAATCAGAAAAATCATTGTGAGGGCCTTTCAAAAAAATGTATGGCGGCCAATGACGTGTATGTTAAGAATATTTGTTGAAGAAGCTAAGAAAATGCCATATGGAGAAAATTAATGTAGACAGTCCATGCACTTCGTAATTTTACATTTTGCCAAAATTTGTGGCTTCGTCTTACCTAAAAAGAGAACTCATTTCACTGATATCTAGTCTTTCTTCAATTTTTTTTGCCAAGCTGTTAGAATTTTCATATTTCGAATTTGAACCATAATTTTTTTTTTTTTTTTGCATTGTATTCCCTTGGGGAATATTATAAAGACTATTTTAGAACATTTAAAGTCATTTTAGAAAAGTTTTGGGGAATGAATGTCGTGAAATAGATTGAATCAAGTGTTATTTCAATTTAAATGTTTTTTTTTCAAGGCATCAACTTCAATCTGTGATACATGAAAAGGGTTATAGAAGAGATTTCCCATCCTCAACAGCTAACTCTTCATCATCAAAATGATAGGATGTATTCAAACCATATTATGCATAATCTAAACGAAATTCGACAAAAAATTCGTTCAAACTCAATTCGACAAATAATCAAATCAAATTTGAATAAATTTCAAGTTCATTAAAATCATCAAATAAATTTAAACACCAGAGTGTTCAACTTAGTTAAGTTCATTTACACCTCTAGTTGCTATAATGCTAAAAACAAAAGGAAATAAAACGTCGTTAAATTCTCAGAAAAACCCTAAAGAGAAAAGGAAAAATTGAACAAAAGTAAGTATTTTGTTGAATAGAAAATCAAATAATCATATTCATTAAATACCTCCATAGGCTACATTACATAAATTAGAATAATGTTCCGGATGTACACATGCTATAATTTGTAAATTATGAACCATAAGCACACTCAAACTTAGAACAAACAATTGCTTCCGCGCTTACATTCCCTCACAGGTAATTTAATTCTCTCATTTTTAACATAATTGCCACAATGGAGAAACCTATATTTCTTACAAAAGAAAATCAATACGCCACCTAAAATTCGTATAAAGAATGAAATCAATATATATAATACCCTGCAACAATTTTGCATGTTGTAACAAGTAAATTTACAAGAGATTGTATGAACTCTAGCATCCAGCTGCTTTCAAAAATTTGTCATATGGGCTTGAAGGTGGAAGTCTAAAGGACTGTTCTTGTACACACTCCTGTGCACATGGAAGCTGAATCCGACTTTGAATTAGTTGACTGTTTGTGGATTTTATGTCTCCTGATAGATCCAATACCTACATGAAGTGATCAGAAGCCTCAACAATCAGCAACAGAAATCTTGACTCACAAACTAGAGCCGTTGAGATATTGGTCAATATCCTGTATGTGAGATTTAATAAACCTTCAAATTGGCAACCGTTCAGCTGGATAATTTATGAGTAATCAGTTGCCTTCATAGGAACAGGAGGAATGTAGTAGGTTAAGTCTTGGGTTTAGGTTATCTAAGAAATGTACAAATCCTCACCCCACCCACCCTGATGAAAGGCAAAAAACCCATGACAGTAAATGCATAATTGATGCACAGAGGCAAAACATGTGCACAGAGAGAGAGAGGAAGGGAGTTTCACCTTGTTTGATAAAACAGGCCCCTTATTTTCATTTTCACATGCACTAAGTATAGCCTTTGCTTCTTGTTGCACCTTGAAACTCTGAAGGGCCAGCATCTTTTGTTGTTTACCATTTACAAGGGCCTCGCATTGACTCTTTACTTGATCATAAGGTATTGGAGTAGAAGAAACTGGCAGGCTTGCAACATGGCGAGCTGTTTCCAAGACCTGCTCATGGTACAAAATAATCATTGTGCAGTAGTATGCAAGCTTGTGTCATAGCATGGTAGTACATAAACAATGAATTGGTTTATGAAGGCAAATTAATCTTCATTTTTCCTCCTAAGAACTGATTCAACTGTTGATAGAGACTTCATTGATGGTGCAATAGGCCACAAATGATCTATTGGAATGACAGTAGCATGACTAGAAACATATATCTGAAGGTAGTTCAAGAAAGCTGAATTGCAAATGTTGCAGAACTCTTTAATAGTTCAAGAGTTTGTGGAAAACATCAGTTTGGGCACCAAAGAGAGTGGAAAGCTGTAGATTAGATGAACCAATATCTCCCGTAGTGAACTTCTTCCATTAGGAAATAATTTGATCCTTCGTTTGAC
The DNA here is from genome assembly GCF_003713205.1 of Coffea eugenioides. Classification (NCBI taxonomy): domain Eukaryota; kingdom Viridiplantae; phylum Streptophyta; class Magnoliopsida; order Gentianales; family Rubiaceae; genus Coffea; species Coffea eugenioides. Next base: position 21,271,653 of record NC_040037.1, read on the forward strand.
CGCTATTGTGGTAATCTGCTAGGAACTATTTGCTTTAGATCTTATCAAATCATGTTTGGACCGCAAAAATGTTATAATTTAGATAGTATGTTCCAAGTATTAAGTGAACTTGAATTTTTTATCATACCATCAAGCATTATGAATAACAGACAAAAGAAAGGATCAATTACCAACAAGAAGGAAAAATTCAGTTCTTTCCTATGGATCTCTCTGTAATGCTTCCTCAGGTTCCTAACTGATTTTACCCAGAAGTGGGCATTATCATTCAGAAATTAACAAACGCAAGCAAAGAAAAACTTAGTAACACCAAGAGCCCAGATTGATGTAAACATTTCTCAGGAAAAAAGACATTATCTTCAACTTTAAATTTAGACTCAGAACCACTTGGTACCATTGTGCTTCTGAGCAAAGTAGAGAATACCAGTTTCAATGATACTACTGTAAAAGTAATTGATGCCAACGAACTCTTCTTGAGAATTTGGATGTTATGATTTTCATTTGTGTGATGCCAAAGTTGGTCCACAAGAAAAAGTTCCTATGCTCGTGCATATTCTAATACTGATGATTCTGCCTTGCTAATAACAGTCTTGGTTTAGTAGAAGCATCCGTTGTAGGGAAACAGAGTGAGGGGTGTCGGAAGAACCATGATGTGTAACTTGCTCAAGATCTAAACAAGGTGTAGTAGATATAATATGTTTCCACATTCTTTCTTGAACCATTTTAGTTTTCAATCTGCTTTTTAACTTTCTGAATTTACCCAACTAGGTTATGAATTTGAAGAACATCGACCGTTATCTTATTTAATGGAAATATTACAAAAGTTTGCCATCAACTACAGAAATACTAACAATACCTTCAAACGACAAAGTTATGTGTGAAACTAAGAGGAAGTGATTATGAAGTAAAAAGCAATTACTTACAGATTCCAAGAGCTGGTTGACGCTAAGTATGTCAAGCGAATTGACAGACAGAGATGTCTTACGCCCAGATTGACTTCCACTTGCATCAGGAAAAGATTCTTCATCGGCTAACCCAGCTGGTGCCATGATCTGAGAGCAAAAAAGTTCACTTAAACTGAGTAAAACACCAGGCTAACCAATGCCTAATTATTTTTTAACTAACCTCATTAAATGTCTGAAAATCCATTTCTGCAAGTGGAGAAGAAGGGCATGGTGTCTCCATGAACAATGGAGCTCCCAACGGGTACGCATCATCTGGTGAAAATCCTTCTTGAAGTTGGCTTTTTATGTTTGACAACTCAGCCTAGAAGTAGACAGATGAGAAGTTTGAAGCAGAACGATCAAAATTATTTTCCTTAATACCCAAAAAAAGAAAAAAAAAAGGACCAGTAATATAAAGACTTTCAACCTAAACTTGTACTTTTATGCCTAAAGGTTCTCAAAGTAGTATATTTGCTAGTTTGCAGAAGTAGAAAGGTCAAGAAATAATTCCACAGGAATACAAACTTATCTAAAAGCTTAAGCAATTACTGTATTCATCACAATTTGTTTTCCTTTGACCTGGCATAACCCTTTTACTTGAAAGTATAATATAACTTGAGATAATTATGTGGAACAGAAAAGTATAGCAGCATGATTTAACCTTCAATACTCCATCATTTTAAAAGGTGCATTGATTGGAAAGTTGCAGGTAAATCAAGTTTTAATTGACTTCAGCATGAAGAAGCAAGGGGTCACCCAATGAATAAATAAGACGAAAACTTTGATGTTATCTTAAGAAACTTTGCCAAAAGGGCAAAAAAGGCGTGAATTTGAGAGCAATATGTTTTAGAATTAAGTTTAGATACACTTCAAATTTACCTAGATTCTCTTTGATGGTCAGACACATGAGAGGGTGACAACTTGAACCAATGATATTTTTCTACTTTAGTTTGTAATGATTATACAACTCATGAATCACACAACAAATTAGTAGTACCACAGACTGGCCAACATAGAGTGAAATTTCTTAAAGAAGCCCACTCATGTGCTTAATGAAAAAATGTCCGGAAATAACTAATTGCGTTTTGAGAGCAGGAATGTGATGAGTAGTAGTAATTTAGATTACTCATTTGAGTTCAAGTCATTATTATGTTAATATCGAGACAAATTTAGCTTAGGGCTGAGCTATCTAGCCTAGTAAGGTTCAGCCCATGGTGAACAATGAGAATATATATCCAAAGATTTCTATAGCGAGGTAAAGTTTCCTGTTATCCATGTCTACCCAACTAAAAATAAGTCAGAAGTAAAAGCAGAAGCTTCTTCCAGAAAAAATTGCACAACTATCAGTTAAACTTTATGCACATCTCATAGAAAATAAATTCTCTCCACAAATTTATTGTCAGTTTGGAGATTGACTTTATTTAATTGACACACCGCATTCCATTCTCTTCTGGACATAATGCATTATTGGTAAATCTAGGTATGAACACTAAGGATTAAATAACTGTAGCAGTTAGCTTGTCTGCTTCTAGTTGTTTCTATCTGCTCTATCTTCTTCTTTTTCCCTCATAAAGAACTTAAAAGGGAAGATGGAAAACTAAAGAGCACTAATAGAGTACTGAAAAGATATTTTAGGTAGATTGGCTGCCGCTGAAATTTTTTCTTTCTACTTTTTCTTTTTCTTTTTTTTTTTAAGAACAATAATATGCTGTAAAATGATTAGTAACTAGAGTCATTTGAAACAAGCTCCTGCAACCACATTGGAAAAGTTTAATCTAGACTGTAGTTCCACATTTTTAGTCCTAATCTGATAACCTAATCGTGTCCATTACTTCTGCATCAAACATGTTAAAGTCTGCAAATCCATAAATAAGGTATCCCCATATCATGACACTAGAAAAATGTTGTGTCTTCCACTTGAAGACCTTGCACTCAATGGATTGTTATCAATGACTTATTTAGTAAGCTGCATGGGGCCTACTACACCTCAATTCCTGTATAGATGTCTCCAGAAAATTCAAACCCAATATCAAATAAATGATACCTAAGCCAATTGGAGTAAATAGCAGCAGGATAATGATAACTTTGATTGCTAAAGTACACGCAAGCAACATATTCGTGGATATACATTAATACTTGGGCATCCTACCTAAAATGGTAAACAAACAGAAAGTACACAATGTGAGGAAGTAAAATTATGTATATTACCTCTGACAATCTTCCATACTTGGTCATGAAGTGAGATATAACAAGTTCTTTTAAATGCTGGTCATTCGACTCAATTTTTGAAAGAGACTTCAGAGCAGCAACTTCATCATCCTGTGATCCGTATCCTTTAGTTTCATTAATGACTGTCGTGGACAAAGCCTGTAATCTCATATCTTCAACTAATTTAAGGTATGGATCAACCTGTCAGCAAGATATTTTTATAAGTCCCATCATTAATTTAAAAAGAATATATATAAGCAGAAAAGATTTTCCGACTTTATATTTGAGTCCATATCAGAGTAAATGATCAATCTACTCGGACAAAAGTAAATTATTCCTCTGTAAGTTTTTTACTACTTACTGTTTCATCAGTCAATGATGACTTAATAACAGGAATTATCTCAGGAAGATTGCCTGCCCTGGCCAAAAATATAAGCATGTATGAAGCCAGAGTAAAGAGAGACCTCCTCTGAGACGGTTGAAGACCACCTTCAACATGCAGGCAAGGAATTAGAATGAGAGAGACCACCATCCGATCAATAATAAATGGACTCAAGAGACATTTACAAGGAGCAGCAATAACTCGTTATAATTCCTTATCTTGGTCAGTCCAATCTTTCCTGACTGATACTAGAGTTTAACTCCTCACCTAGTGCAAGCTGGTGATATCAAGAACATTGAAATCCAACATGCGCATGTAATCTTATGTGAAATTTATCAAAGATCCAGCTACTATTCAATTCCACTTAACATTTTCAGGCTAAATGTTCCTTCCATTATGTAGGATGCAAAAACATTAAGTTGTATATCTGCTATTATGGGTGTGCATCATTGATTCTGTGCCAGAGAGAAGGTTTAATTCTGAGGACTCTAGTGCAACCAGACAATGAGCTGCAGCACAACCTACATATCTGACAACCACTGGCTTGGATTTGCCAAATACGTATTTAGTTCTATCATGATCATTAACCATATGGAATTTTGACATCTACTGTGTGTCATAAGCTGTGATATTCTTCTCTCTTCATGTTTCAGGAGGGCTCCAGTCTCATAGGATTATATCACTATATCTAGTCCGTTTTCACTGACCACTGCTATAATTATGAGAATGAGACATATACCTCATTCAGAGATTTGAAGCATTACGAATGATCGTTGACATCAAGCAGAACCCAAAAACCAAGAAAAGTTATATACATCACGAGGAAATGTCATCAACGAACACATGCATGAAGAGGACCACTCTCACAAGATAAATGAAAATACTCCATGATTTGCCTATTGAATATTCATGAAAGAATAAGAAGGAAATCAAATCAACCAACCATCACTATTAAGAGAGATACTCCTCAGAGAAAAACCCAGCTGGAAACATCGGACGAGGGCCATGTGACTGGAATTCTGTATTTGTACAAAATGATAATTAAAACCAGAGATAACAACTGTGTAGACAAAATAATCAGAAAAATAGGAGACTGGGACTATCTTTGAATTGAAAAAATAGCAAAAAATTAGGTGGATCTGGTAATATGATGTACTTCATGAGAACTTTTAAAAATTCTGTAAGCAAAATATGCAAATTGTAATTACAGATGATACTAGGCTTCAGTTATCAAATATTAGACAGATTTATGTTTTATTTCTTCCAAAGTATGAAAAAAATATCCAGAAAAGTAGATGCAAAAGTAGAGCAGGGCAGGAATGACACTGCTTTTGAAGCCAAGGCAAGAGAAGGTAACATGTTGTACATGATAAAAGACACAGTTATTCTCCCGCCCTTGTATCAGTTAATAGGATAGTTAGCTTGGTTAATGCACTACATATGCAGTTGTAATGTAATGCAAAGACTTGTCATGTTCAACCAATTTTCCCCAATCAACAAGTCAAGGCAAATTTGCAGGACTAAATCCAGACATAGTACATACGCGTTAACACAAAGGTGAAACCATGTATTTGAAGTTCTCCAATAGACCAACTTTCAGACGGTTACATTAAGGGTCCATTTGGAATGGGAAGCTTATGGGGGTTTTTTACTAGACTTTATTGTAGAAGTAGTTTTTAAAAAACTATTAGAATGTGCATTTTATTCTGGGTGTTTTTTGAATTGCCTTTTTGAGCTGCTCGACAACCTCCCCTCCTCCACCTTCACATCTCCCGCATCCACCATTGTTGCCCCCTCCCACCACCAGCCCTGCCCTACCCTCCCCTCCCCACCCCCCCCCCCAACAAAACCTCTGTCCCCTTCATCCCACCACCACCGCTGCTCCTTCCTCCTCCTTCCTCCTCTCCCTCTCTCACTTCTCTTTTCTCCCCCCACCACAGCTTCCCACCTTCATCCCCTCTAAGACTCCTCCTCCCCCTTCCTCCTCTCCCCTCCACCCTGGACCATATTTGGTCGCAATCAAGATGTGGTCAGAGGTGGTGGAGGGGGAAGAAAAAGAGGGGAGAGGGAGAGAGAGGAGGAATGCAGTCAGGGGGGGTGGTGGAAGGGAGGAGTGAAGGGGACAGTGTTGATTGGGAGTGGTGGTGGGGGGAGTTAGAGGGTGGTGGGCAGTGGTGGTGGTGCAGGAGGGAAGGAAGAGATGATTATGTGGTGTTGGTGTGTTTTTAGTGAGGTTACTGTAGATTTTCTTAGTGGGGAAAAACTAGTTCTGGAAAAAACAATCAATCCAAATGCACTAAGTTTGTCTGGCATTGTTGACACAGGTGATACATAAGTCCAATTTGTCAATAAAAAATTGACTGAACAATATATTTATGTATCATCTTTTTTTCATGTTAATTCTGCAGCTTAACTAAAAAGACAGGTTACAGCTTCCAAGTGTAAATGTTACAAGTCGCCATGTGAAATTGTAATGGCTTAAAAAAATTCTATGGCATGCAGAATGTTCACCTTTGATCGACTGAAGAGCAGACAAATAGCATATGTATGAGCCATTGCCTCGAAATTTGCAGGAATATTTTCTGCCGATGTTGCCTGAACCCAGATGGATGAAAGAAGAAGATTCACTTGGTGACTACGCAGCCGAAGGGAAGTAAGCCCCTAGATATTAACAAGTCAAAGAGACATTAGGATGAGCAGTAAGGTTTGTGAAATCAAAAAAGTCTTCAACAAAATTTATGTATGTGCTCACTCATATCTTAAAGTTTTGCAAAACATAAAATGGTGAATGGCATGACAATTAGAGGCAATAAGATGATTCATACTTCTTTCCCTGCTGGAACAACACCCTTGAAGCTATGTAATTGGCCTTGTGACATACTTCTGACAGATTGATCTTCATAGGAATCTTCTTCCTCTGTCATTTCTCCATCTGAAAATTCAGATTTGGCATCATTTTCATCCAAAAGGGAAAAGCTTCTGAATTTCACCTTCCGTGACATCTTAGGAGACTGTTCTGAAAGAGTACGAGAGAGATTCCGGTCCAATATTGACCACATATTGCTAAGAGATGGCATAAGCACCGTTGAGAAGATATGGTGTGCCCCAGCTCGTGTTTCATGGTCTGAATGTGCCATTGCCAATAGCAAGGGATGAAAGAGAGTATCAGGAAATGCCTAAACAAGGAATTGGAAGCAGATGTTATCATCATATAGAAATTGAACAAGAAACATAGCATCTTAATCTTAATGGTTGTACCTTCTTATAATATGTTACATTAGGAACCGTAGATACAATTTGTGCAGTTCGATGTACAGCATTGATTGTTGCTCTTGCAGCAACAAAACCAGTTGGAATGCTCTCCAGCACCACACCCATCATATCGAGGATGGGTCCAACATCTGCAACCTGTTATCAAGGATGGGTCCACAATTTCATGTTTGTCCAAATTATAATATGAATTAACTGCATGGACAATGAGGATAGCTTTCTAATAAAAGCATTCCACGAATTTGATAAGTTACTTCAACATGAGCAGATCAATAGAAATCTATTAACTGCTTCCAACAGCTGAAAGAAACCTAATAAATGCTAGGCTAAGAGTGTCTTTAAAAAGAATGTAAGGAAGGAAGCAGAAAACAGAAGCACGGAAGGCATGGTAACCAGACTTTTCGGTAAAGCAATTTGTGATGTCTTAATGTTCTTTGGACACGTGATTGCCTCTGCTCCATGTGATAACTGAAGTGGTCTATATTTTGCATTATGGGACTAAAACACATAACTGAAGCTCGGGCCCAAATATTACAAGTCACAGGGTCAGCTAGCTGAAGAAGCACCCATGGAAGTATGCCTCACAACAAGAAGAGAGGCATTTCCAATTCTTCACTATTATCTTGCTGACTCCAAATACAATATATCAAAGGATTCCTTGGCTATCAAAGGATTCCTTGGCCCAAAAGGAGGAAAAAAGAAATGTCAGGTTAAAAGTACATGTACCAGCATGCAGGGTCAATGGATGAATAACAACTGTAAAAAGAGAAGCTAGAAGTACGCAGATCGAGTTGCAGTAGAACAAATAAATGTCTAGTCAACCCTACTATGATCTATGCAGAAAAGACAATTTGTGAACCAAAAGAACTGCATTAAATCTTAGTCAAGACAAACCTTGTCTGCAAGCTGTGAAATGCACTTTTCCAAAGCAACCTGAAGCTCGTTATTCAATTTATCAGAACCATCTTGAGGACTTGAAGCTTCAGATGAATATAGTAGGCATTTGCGCAGATGTTTAACCAGCTCACTTATTGCACCAACAATTGCAACTGATGCGTGCTGCTTTGCATTTCTTGCAAGTTGTGTTGTAACATCAATGATTTTTATCTGCATATCACGCCGTTTGGCAACATTCTTATGATCCAAGTGCTTAACCACGATAGATAATAATAGATGGGAGCTTTCACCTGGTTCAGAGACAGTTGAGAGTAAATAAAAATGAGAAACTATTACAAAAGAAACCAAGAAATGACAATGTCCAGTAGGATGCATAAAGAGTAAAGAAAGGTAGCATATTCTACCTGACTCCTCCAATAATGACTGCAAATAGGCCAACACTGAACCTGCAAGTCCTTTGTCTGGTGACCAATAATTTTCAGAGTCAAAACGATGGAAAAGAGGTTCAAGTACACGTCGTACAGTTGTTACTTCCCTTGCAGATTGGGCTATATTCCATAGACAAACTCTGGACCAGTAAGAGGGGTTCTTGGTTGCCTCCCTGTTTAAAAAATATTAAACGTAGATAAGAATGAACCGCAAGTGCATAAAAGCTACACATTCTAGATGTTCTATCATCTTACAGTGTGGCCATTTCCATTTTAGAACTTGTGATATCTGGTAAAGAAGAAACTTTCTGGCTGATGTCAGGAAAAGAAGAGTCATGTTTATCCACTTTGAGCAATCCTTGGACCCATTGTTCTGAGAGGTTGGAATTTTTCTTCTCTACTTCGCAATTTTCTAAATGGGTTGGAAGTTCCATGTAGTTCTCCAAAGTCACTGTTATAATCTATATCAGATAAAATAGTTCAACATAAAGTTAGAAAAAACCAACACTTGCAAGAACATGTCATGGATTGCCTAAAATCCAGTAGAAGAGAAAACTCCATCAAATTACGAGGTAGAGTGTAGGACTGAGAAGAGTCTCTTACATGGTCAAAGTCCATCGAGATATGGGAGTTCTTCCCCATAAAGTGCACCTAGACAATGAAAATGTAGAAAGAAAGATAATTATAACGTGCAAGAAAGAAATTGACTGCAATGGTGCCAACTAAGAAAAATGGCCTACCATAAAGAGTTGCAGAGAAAAAATTTTAGCATTACATCTTGAGAAGATTTCTAGATATTAAAGTTGAGCATAATCATAACTCTATCTTTGATGTGAAACTTCATTATAATTATCTCTTCTTCTCATGCTGGATACCAAATTCATTTAATCCGCTTACAAAACCCAAAATTCAAACCTCCAATTTCTGTACAATTCAGTAGTACACTCCAACCCTCCCAAATTCCTGTTTTTCACTCCTTTCCTCACCTCTTCTCCTCCTGGATGCAACAGATATGAGCGAGGGAACAGCAGCCACAAATTAGACTAATTAATTGATCACTTAGTTGCACCACAAAAAAAGATGAACGTATTTTATTCTACTCCCTTTTCTGTTTCTCTTTCCAGTGACTTCCCCACTTCATCCTCCAAATTTCTCCTTAAACTCAGGTTGGTTTTCTACTTATTGTTTGGGGGGCACTAGGGATGAATACCTAGACGCACCTCAGGTATTTAATGGTGCGCTAATGATCCCTACTTCCTTCCCCAGTGTGCCTCATGGCGTTTTCCACAGCCCCTGTAATATTTCCTTTAAACACTCGGCAACCATGCAGGCATATAGACAATGGAATTTGTCACTGATGTTAATTCTCATGAAATTGCAATTAAATAAAGCCTCATTTGTAGGAAATGTTCAACATCTAAAATAACAGGTTATCTGATAGAATTATTAATTACAGTCAACCCCCCCCCCTCCCCCCAAAGACAAGCTACAGCATAAGCTGATAGTTAACATACAGAAATTAGAAATACCGATATCTTCCTTTCAGAAGTTAGGATATGACACCAATATGAGAAACCCCTCTAGTGTACTATTGATATTAAATTTAATTTTGCTCCAGTTTAGCAGATTCAAGGAAAATATAAAAATAAGTACGATGAAGGATGCTTCTTTTCTATCAGCACCACACCCACCACGAATCTCCCCAACAAGGGAAAAACAAGAAAACCACATCCACCTCATACTCAGGCAGGCATGTTTGTACATGTACAAAAAATTCAAGGTAGTAAAGGGAAAAAGCAAGTCTACCAAGACAGCCAAAACTTGCATCCCTGCAGACCTCAAGCACAGTGCTCTGTCATCATCTCCAACTTCTCGAGCTAATTGACACAATTTCGGTATGAGGCCCTCCAAGTTGAACATATATGTGCCATCCAACTGCATCAATCAGAAAAGAGGTCAAATCTTCTTAATTTGAAATGACAACTGAATGTATAACATGAATATAAGGTTATTTAGGTCCCCTATAGACAGTACTATACGTTGGTTACCTAATCTTTCTATAGAATATACAACCAAAGAGTGCATTGTGAAAACCATTGACAACAAAACTTCTCTGTAAATTACACTCTGGTTTTGAATTTGTTCATGATTCAATTTCTTAAAGCAATTAACTTATAGCCTACTTCAGGTTCATTGCCTATGCGTTAATCATTTACTTATCTAAGGGTGCGTTTGATAAAACTGAAGTATGAAAACTGAAGTCTGAAATCTGAAATCTGAAGTCTGAATCCATTAAGTTATTAAATTGTTAAGTATTAAATCTACTACATTTGAATGCATATCACATTCAGTGATAAATGAATAACTTATCACTTAATTTTGGGAGCAAGTTTTGCCTAGGAAATTCAGTGCCACTTAATTAATTCAGATGTTCAATTTTTGGTTACCAAACGGTTTGAATATGTTAAAAATCCATTAAGTTTAAATGCTGAACTGGGTTATCAAACGGGGCCTAATTGATCAACTTGATGTTCAACTTACCTGGCCATTGATAAAGTCAACTAGTGTATTGCAACCTAGAATCTGCAATTCATCATACTGTGGTAGATCTAAAAGGGTGCGAACCATCCCAAGCAAACTACTAGCAAAAAGTGGCCTGAAAAAGATCCCGATCCTGATCAAGATTAAAACTTTGTGGAAGGAGGTGAAGAAAGTGTAATTCTTTTTTAATTATGGACAAGATGACATGCAGCTTTTAAGTCAAATGACAAAACTATCTTAATAAGGCAGCAACTTCTGGAGAAAACGCGACAGTAACTTAAGCATATCATTTCGCCAAATGATGATACCTTAGAAATTTTCATGCCTTTGAAGAACCATGATCTGAGTAAATAGCAACAAGCTTGAGGATCTTATTAACATAGGAAGAAATATTGACATACTAGCAAAGCAAAACAGTTACAAAATCTAAATAGATAGTTATATGGATCATTCTGCACTTGGCTAATTAAAAGCAAGAACTTAACAAGATAGGTAAATGGTTGTGCCACAAAGATTTGAGCTTTCTCAACAACTTCCAGTTACACCCACAAGGCTACTTTTGCTTCTTTGTTGTGGAAAGCTATGTTACGTGCATGATTGCACCCTACATAAGTCGACAACTTAAAGTTTGATTCATCCCAAGCACCAAGGTTTGATTTATATGTAACTTTTATAAAGTAAACTGCAGAAGAAAAGGAAAGGATTAAATTAATCTTGGCATCCGCAGACCATACCCAGTACAACTTCGAAAGCAACTAACAGATGGACTAGTAGACATCAGAATACTAAATGCAAGTCCTTCCCTTGCCACGATCAACAGACTACCCTATGCTAAGAAAAAACAGCCCCATTTTCCCGTACACTTTTTGTTAGCCAAAAACCTTCTTCAGCAAGAATCGTTGTCAAAATCACACACAGCTTATAGAAACTATTTTTGTTTGCCACCGTGTCTTACTCCAACCTTCATTCCCCAAACCCTCCCTGCCATTCAAAAAAAAATTTATCCACAATCCAAACACCAGCCTCCATTTCTTCTCTTGCTTGTTGGTGGGGATGAGTGGAGATTTAGCGCTCCACATGTATCTTAATTTCTATATATCTTTTCTTTAACATTTGAATTCCCTGAAAGTCATATCAAGTAATATATCTTTTATGATGGCATATTATACTTTATAGCTCTTTCAAATATAGATAAAGCACGAAGAGTGCAATCCTGTATATGACAAGGTAGTGTGTACTATGCTCTCAAAGAAAATTTTCCTTCTTTTGGATTGAAAGATTTTAAAAACGTTAGCACTGCTTTAAAGCTCTTGCAGGATACCCAGTACAAGACAAGATGCTTTCTCATTGCATTGTTGTATTTGCTGGCCTTCGTGTAACACTTGACACTTAAACTCTGCATATCGATCTTTAACAAGAAAGAAAGAAAATTTAAAATAAAAATGAAGCAAGGTTACAGCAACCTGACCAAAAATCAATTAATGAGAACTAAAAACAAGTTCCAAATGGGAGTTGTAGACCCACCGGCAAACATTCTTATTCATTAGAGAGAGACATAGAGATTTTGGCAAAAAATTACATAGGAACAGTTTGGAGAATAAAATTTTAGTTCTTGCTCAATACTGCCAAAGTATTGCTCAAATGAAAACTTACATCTGTTCCTTACATGAGGATAGCAGCTTCCGATAAATTAGAAAAACAACTTTTACAGAGCCAAAGTGCTCATTTCGCAAATCCTTGTAAAACTTCTGTTCCAAGTTCTCTGTTATCTGAATCAGACAAAATAAAAGCTAATGTAGAGTGACATAGAAGTTGTAGCTACTAATAGACCATCTGACATAGAAGTTGTAGCACTTGTGGAATGATGCAAGTTCACCATCATGAGGAATATTTTAACAACAAGAAGCAGCCATGTTTCAGAAGAGGTATTATATAATTCCAGAAAGCAACTATAGTTTTTAGATAAAAGACAAATGCAGTGAAGTACATCACAAATTAATACACTGCAAACAAAGTGAAGCAACTCTGTTAAGTTCTATGAACAGGCAAATTATGTTTGAAATGAGAACTGATACGAAGAAACTTATGGTTGAGCAAGATGGACCAATAGAAATCCCACCATCAGAATGAACAAATCTGATCAAACTATTTTGATCAATCTGTAGGGGGTGAAAGTTCCACAGAACCAAATAAATGCAACAATGAAGGTCTACAAATATAGATTTTGTATATTATGTCAAACAGATATAATGTCAATGGTATAAACAATATTGATGCTTGTAAAACTCTCTGTACATTTAGCATAGGTTTAGTAAACAAGAGCAAATAAATGAATAAGGCTTGCCTTAGGTATCCTCAAAGGATTTTTAGAAGCATACTCACAAAGCTTCCCAATCTTTCGGTCATTTGGCTCAGCATCCTGCCAAAAGAGTTTCAGAGATTAAAGGCAAATACAAGCAGACCACCAGTTAAATCAAATCGTCACCAGAAAATTTTAAAAAAAAATGTGTACCACCACAGTGGACTATATTTCGCATCATCATTTTTTTCTTTCCCTGTTTTAAGGTTGTTAAGTCTCACATTTTACAAGAACAGCGTCACATACCAAATCAACTAAGACTTCTTTGGCAGAACTAAGCATTATGAAAATTAGTACATTTGCTGACAGAAATAAAATTGCCAGACTAAGATGGCAACTGCACAAAATTCACCTGTGATCGGGGGAAAATATCAGCAAGGAGCTTCTTGTATCGTTTAACAGGCTGTCTTGACCTTGCCCGCATTGAAGGACAAAAGAAGCAGAGATTACCACATGCTGGTACAACCTTTCTTGACATTACCCCCATTTTCTTGTCCTTTTGTTTAATATATTGCAATTTCAAGCCTCTCCTCTGCATAATATTAATCCAATTTACATCATAATTCAGCCAAAAACTTCATTTCACAAATGTCCATCAAATATTCAATAATTCACAAAAGCTTCTCCAAGATATTGGGTATCCCCAAAAATTCCAAAAGAAAAGGGAAAAAAAAAACCAATTGAGACTATCAAGAACTCAATCCCTAAGAAATTGATTTTTTCTGAAAATTCAAAAATTTAAAATTTTGGATCACTAAAACTTTATAAACCAAAAAGTAAAATATCTTGGGAAAATAAAAAGACCAATCATTCAAGATTTCCAAATTGATATCCAGAATACCCACATTAAAATGTGGGGAAAAAGGCAAGATTCAGGTGAAAATAAAAAACGCAGAATAAGAAAGAAAGAAAGGTTCAATTTACACAATTAAAACTGGCAAAAAAATACGAAATTTAATAAGGATTAAAGGAAACCCACCAATTAAATAATCAAAAACTGTACTGTTCGATTCAACCTGGCTCCTGCAATGATCTTGATCTCGAGCAGCTAGTATAACGTCTTCAGAATTAGATGACTAGAAGGCCTTATTCCTTAATAGCTTCAAATTTTCACCTGCATACAACGAGAATTGTCAGCTAATTAATATCCGAAAATAATGTAAATTCAATTAATTCATGATTTCAAGAAAAAAAATTATAGATTGCCCATTTAATTAATTTGAAATTTAAAGAAAAAAAGTTAGTTCAAATTTACCTCATAAACGTTAAGACTTTCGGGGAGGCAAAGAGGCTTGAAATTACCCCCCTCGTCGAGGTTTTCCTGTCTCCTCTTAAAATTATATATTTCAAAGCCAGAAATTAATTATCTCATTGATTAATTAAATTAATTGTAAATTTTCAAAAGATTATAAACTCTGGAATATTTTATTTTGGTAAAATACTAATATTAGTAGATAAATGGAAAGATAAGTCTAGGGTCACATGGGGGGTTCAGTAAAACGGGTGCAAGAATATTGCATTTTCCTTCTTTATTTTATTTTGTTCTTTTGATTTGGTTTTTCGTTTTGATTCGATTGGGATGTGGGGCTCCAACCGCAGGTACTAAATAACTGAGGTCACCCATCTGTAATTAATGCCATCACATGAATCCTATAAATCAATTTCCAAACAAAAAAAAATTAGAAAAGATTGTTGCATGACTTGCATTAGGATCGAAAGATCAATCAAATTATTTAATATTCGAATCGAACTTAACTTGCTAAGAGTTCATTCAAATTGGGTTCGTCGACTAATCAAATCAATTTGAATAAAACGTTTTATTTCTAATAATATTTAAATTTGATAAAAATCTCGTTCAAATTCGATTAGACAAATAAACAACTCAAATTTAAAAAAAAATTTAATCTCATTAAAAATAATCAAACAAACTTGAACACTAAGGTATTATACTTGATTATGCTTGGGCACACCCCTAAACTTGCATCATAAATAATTTTTTCCAATCTATTTTTTTCATTTTGTAATCATATATTATCTCATGTGCATCACATGTATTAGTATACTATCCTATAAAAGAATTTGTGAATAATCTTCAATAAAAACACTTACATGATTTTTCTTATGTAGGGAGAAAGGATGAGTTTTGGTGATTTGGAAGAGAAAGTGCAAGTGAGAGATCTCGAGTTCGAGTCTTCCCATGTATAAAAAAGAAAAAAAAAAAGAAGCATTTATCGAATGGGAAAAAATCGTGATTTTTCTTATGTAGGAAAGACTTATCCTATTAATATACGAATTTATAAATTATATCTGTGAAGTCTTAAGTTTTGGAAGCCAATTTATTAAATAAAACATTAAGAGAAATAATACAATGAAGTGGCTATTGAAATTTATATCAAAGAGAAAAGAAAGGTCAAAATTTCTTTAAGTATCAATCTTCGTATTTTTATTTTGATATACTGTAATTTATATTAAAGTACTTAATCTCAACGGTAAAAAAATAGGTCAAAATTTCTAATTATCAATTTTCAAAGTTTAGATTGAGTAAAACTTTATCATGGATTACGCTTGATATTAAATACTTATAATCTTTTTTTTTTCCATTATCATACACAATTATATCTACCGCATGATCCACAAGTTATTCATACACGGAATCTACCTAAAATATTTTCCATTCCAAGTTCCTCATCTACAACCGTAACTGCTCACCATTCTTTTTTCTTCCCGTATTATCAAATAGTAGTATTACACCAATTTAACCATGATGTTTACCATATATCTTTACAATAATAAAGGCTTTTTAGGTTGTGACCCAATTTTGGTGTTAATTTTGTGTGTTTTCAAATTTACCCTTATCTCTATCTATATCATATATGAAGGTAGGAAGCCTTTTGGTGTAAATAAAAAATTATCATCTTATGATTTTCTAAATTACCCTTTACGTATAACTATTCATTATCATATCTACTTTTGTCTCTTATATCTGCTATCTTTATCTCTACTGCCTACTATTATATTTGCTTTTACTTCTTTTTTTATAACTATCTACTGCCAAATAACAGTTTATTTGTACATTTTATTGATGTAAATGTCAATTTTTTTGTATGTATTATAAAAATATAAAATCAAATATCATAAAAAAATAATTTTAACAAATATCTTTAATAAATTTTAAATATTTATTTATTCTTGCGCATGCATTGAATGTACCTTAAGTACCGGTACAAATTATTGTTAGACCAAATCAACCTCACAATTTTCTACATTGCAATTCCCATCACTGACCATTGACATCGAGGGCCGTCACTGGAGGACAGAGTTACCTGAAGAACCAGTCACGCTGCCAATTTAGAAGGCATGCGTAGTAATGATGGTGGGCTCAAGAACTAGTAATGCTGGCAATTGAAAAGTCACATCTCATCTGTAGTGGACTCCATCAATCAATGCATAAATCCCAACACAACCTTCCGCAAATTATGGGGGACTACTTTTCTCTCCTCTTCCATTTTTATAATTTATTTATAAATTTTTTTTTTATCTATCTAACAAGTGTTCAAGAGACCTCATTAATATACTTCATGAGTTAAATTTTTTTTAAAAAAAGATTAATTAGAGAAACTGCATAAATGCAAGGGATGGTAGTAATTATTAAGTGCATATGTATGATAAATTGGGTGAAATTTATATATGTTGGGCACGTATTAGAAAAATTCAAAATATTTTAACAAATACCTCGTTAATACACTTAATTTATAATAAATTTATCATATAGATGCATACACTTACATTTAGTGCAGTCCTATATTTATATACTTTTCCAAATTAATAACACTTTAACCAAATATTTAACACCTGATGCCCTATGCATTAGGCACTTGTTAGCCAAACTATTTATTTATTGGATTTTTTTTAACGGGTGCATTATGAGCACTTATTAACACACCTATATTCCACTCAATCTACCATGTATATATACACACACTAATAATTATAATTTTCTCTTATAATTTATATATTTCTCCTAATCAATCCCCTTGCATTTATATACTTTTCCTAATTAATCTTATATTTCTAAAAATCTAACACCTGAAATATAACTTAACGATATGGGTACCCATTTGACGGTTATTTATTTTGGTGTCTTTTGGTCTTCTCTTAAACGCGGTAGTTTTCTTTATTTTTGGAGTGGGTCAATCAACAAATTCTCTGCATCTTTTTAGCTTTTCATTTATTGGTAATATAGTCAAAGATTTCACCCTATTATTCGAGATTTAAAAAAAAATGCTGATTATGAGAATTTAACACGGAAAGGTCTTTTATGCCTGCGAATGGAGATTTAAAGCCGTGATCAGCACATAAGTTGTAGTATCATATGATTTCTAGGAATCTTTTTAGTATGTTCATATTGGAAATGTAACTATGGCATAGTCCACCTGAGCGCTTGGAAATTCCAAATTATTAATTCCTTTATTATTGTTATTTTTTTGGTCAGGAACCCCAACCTAGTTAAGAATATCGAAGAGAACTTGGTCCACTGTCTAAGATATAAATCTCAGAAATTAGAGGCCCTTGATTTCAATCCCCTTCCTCCCTCCCTCCCCACTTCTTTTATATATTGACGTTTCTCTTATGCTTCCACAAGAAAGTTGGTCAGACAATAGAATCAATTTCCCTCCATCCAAATGTTATCTGACATGAATGTTGATTGCCGAGCTTGATTTTGTGGATTAAATAACTTGACATCAACATCTGTAAATGTAATATCTATTAGTGAGGTGAAAAAAAAAAATTTTTTAGGGAATCCTTCAGTTACAGCTTGCATTTTGTTTGCTTGTTGGCTGTTGATTGTAAATGTAATATCAGTTAGTGAGGGGAAAATTTTTTCTTTTTAAGTTTCGGAATTGTTTAGATTTAAATAAACCTAGCGTGTTTGGATAGGAGATTATTTAAAATAATTATTATAACACTTTTTGTACTGTGATATACATGAGATAAAAAAATGCCGTTGCAAAGATAAAAAACTGATTGAAAATCATAATTGTGATATGATGCAAGCAAAATAATATTCCGGAAAAATATTTGTGCTCGTTCAGTTGCAGCTCACATATTGTCTGCTTGTTTGCTATTCACATATTCGATGTTGATGTTGACTACAGGTTGAACTACCTTTAGATGCCAATTTATTACTATGCAGCTGAACTGGGCAAAATTTAGGTATACCCAATTTTCAAAGATTTAATGGTTCAAATTGTGTTATACCATCTTAAAGACCTAATCTACCCAAATGTGATCTACTGGGAGTGGTTGAATCATTGTGGCAACACATTTCGATCGGGAAAAAAAATGGCAGGAGATGGGTTGAATTTGCGAATTTGATTCATATTTGACTGATCTCTGTGTCAAGGCGCAATGGAAAGTTGAATCATGTGCTGAAAAGCATAGTGGAGAAAATCTCAAACCTGGAAATTTGAGGGCAGGAGTAATTGCGCGAGTGTTCATCCAGAAGGGCTTTTAAGTTTTATCCCTGGACAACAAGCATTTAAGATTTTGCTAGAAGGCAACAAGGAAATTAATGTTGGAACTTCCCATTTCAGTGGTGAATATCTGAATTAACTAGTAACTAAATTAAGCTCTCAGAGAACTTGTCAAAACCTATCCATTTCTCCACAAATGGGTGCAACAGCTGCTTGAGAAAAACAGTCAGAATACACAAAGTGCATCACAGAAGGCCACTGCTCAAGCAATATGCTGTGCAAGACTAAGAATCTTAACATGCTTCTTCTTCCTCAGCTCGTGTGGAACGGGGCCAAAGACTCTGGTTCCAATTGGTTCTCCTTGCTTATTCACAAGTACGACAGCGTTATCATCAAACTTGATTTCACTCCCATCACTACGGCCTCGCTGCATGGCTGCACGAACGACGACACCATAAACAACTTGTCCTTTTTTCACTTTCCCACCAGGCTGCGCTTCCTTCACTGATGCTACTATCGTGTCTCCCAATCTGGCTCCTCTTTTTCCTTTTAAAGCCTGTATGCACATTACCCTTTTTGCCCCCGAGTTGTCCACGACTTTGAGATTGGTCCTCATCTGTATAAAAGTCCTTTGTTGCTGGAGGAACAAAGAGAGACTCTTTGAGTATTTGATTTTTTATGATAGATAAGCCGTAAAACCAAATCAAGCTCAAAATACTCACACGGACATGCATCATGACATCAAGCCCTTTTTTCCCATTCAACTAGTATGCATGCAAATTTAGTTAAAATTCTTGACAAAATGAACATAGATATTTATTAAAAATTCATCCACTAGTTGCTGTTAGTTTGTAGTAGAACTTGCAGGAGATCAACTGCAAATCAACTGGAAAATGATTGGGAAAGTATTAAAAGTATGAATGAAGAATGCAATGCAGTCACCAAAGTTTCCTGTGGTTAACCATGCTATTTATTTATGAGTGGAACTGAACAAGGAGCATTCAGCATTGTGTCCAGAGGAGTTCATTAATCAAAAGGGAAAATTTTCACCTATTCCCTATTGCCTAGAACAAAATGCAATATCACACTGGTTCTAATTTCACGTAATAACAAATGGTGATTGAATAAACATATCCATTAAAGGCAAAAATTAATGGCAATTTTTGCCTACCAATATAAACCGTATGCATCAAGTTATCAGCTCCTTAGAGCTGCCAAAAGATAACATCCCAGAACTAATAGGTCTATGTAAGTTGCTTGTGTCTACTGTCTAGCTGGTCCTTTCCATGCTTCTCCATATGTGAAAGATGTAAGCTAGTCCCGAGTTTATTACGAACAACGCACAGCCTCGTACTTTCTTTAACATAGAACCTAATTTTCTTGGTATTAGTTTTAACTATTAGAACAGCATATTATATATCATATTTGAAAGCACCTCATTTAAGACATTGTTCTTCTTTATAATTCTCATCCCTTGAGCTATATACACTTCTAGAATGAAATAACTGACTGATACATATCCAATGCTTATGCAATGCGCATGCACAGTTCCAACTGAAAGATGACAGAAGATGAAGACACTTGTAACTTTAAGGCATCTTAAATGCAAGGCACTAATGAACTCCAAATGAAAAGAGCTTAGTCCTAAAGTCTAGACAACCAAAAGAAAACTAGAGGCTAAACATAATAATAAATGTTACACAAACTTATGCTATGTATTAATCCAGAAGAAAACTAACCTGAGAAAATAGATAACTTCTGGGCAAGTCCTTTGACAATCCTATTGACCCATTAGGATCCTTCAGGCCCCCAAGCAATGAACGACCAGCTGAGGTTGTTCACAAAGATATAGCAGATAAACATACTTAAAAAACAAACCAGGAAAAAATAAACCAATTCTGAAATAGATTCAACAAAAATTAACTCTAAGGGCAATTTAAATAAAGGCACCTACCGAGCAAGGCATAACAGATCTAAGTAAACAAAGCCTCTAAAAATGTCAAACCACAAGTAATTCACCAGATGCAGTAATGTCCCATGTGTATAAAGTACATTATGACACTCCATGCAGTGCCAAAAAAAAAAAACTACCACCCAGACACAGACACAAAAAGAGAGAGAGAGAGAGAGAGAGAGAGAGGGAGGGAGAGAGTTAATTAGATGAAGGTATACCTCTATAAAAGTTATTGCCATCCTGTTAAGGTAGATTTCCAACTTCATAACCACATATTTGAGATGAGGAGTAAGCTTAAAACAACTATTCTGTTCCCTTTGCAAATGAACACTAACAAGACTCAAAATCTTATGTCGCATTACACAAGTTAGTTTACACAACAGTTTCTCAAGAAACCGATCCAATTGTTTCTAATTTTTTAAATGCATTAATCATCCAACATGCAACAATTACGTTGTTGACCAACACTATGCTAATAGGAGATGGATCTTTCAAGAACATCTCTGTATGCAGGGGTATAAAATCTATCTAGTTGTGCTGAATTAAAAAGTCCTTTCCAATAATAAAGATAAACAGATCAACATCCATGTGACATGATAAAAATGAAAATAATTTTACAGCAGTTTGCATTAACTTTATCAAGAACCAAGTTCCTTTAAATCCCTCTCCTTGTTTGCACCAGGTCACAAGCATCTTTTCACCAAGATGATCCTACTTTACATCAACAGCCATGGCCAGTGATCTTTTTGATTGACTCTTGGCTGCTTACTAGGTCAAGCACTCTCAGAAAAATAACATAAATGAATGCAAGAGTTATTATCCCTTAAACTTCTAAATCTCAGTTTCATTAAAAACAGAAACGTAAATTGTGCAGAAACTGCAATATTGCTACATTAGAAACCAAGGAAAAAAAAGTGCATATCAGATAAGGAACTTTCAAAAAGATTACATTCGACGAACAATAGCAAAGCTTACCGCGAAACAATTTTGAAGCAGACGATGCAGCCATATGAAAATGAGATCAGGATGCACGCCAAGAACTATAAGAAAATCTTCCTCACTTCACTGCAATTCTCTGAAAAGAAAAACCAAACAGAAAAATACACCTCTGTACTATCATAAAAATCAAGAAAAAACTATGTTTTAGATATTCAAAAATCTCCAAGCAGTCCTATCCTCTGAACCCCTTAGCGATCCGACTTCACCCTACTCCCCACCACCAAACCGAATTCCTTCCCCAAAATTTTCACCCATTTCACCTGACCCACCAGTTATTTTGTCTTTTTTTCTTTCACATTCGCGCATCAAAACCTCCAGTTTCAATTTAAAGTTGAAGAAAATCACATGGACATTTCATCAAACACTTTCTAGGCACAATAATAAGGACAACTTTTCATCAGTTCGGCTTTGAGTTAACTTCCTCTCAATCAAATTCAGGTGCTAAGCTGTCAGAGATGAGTACGTATAAGCTAGAAGATCCCACAGCAAAAATAGGGACTCACCGGGCAATTTTTGTGGGGTGTAGACGGGCAGGCGTGCAGCAGAAAGGGGGGACTACGCAGGAGGTTGTAAGTTGAGAGTCGTGATTAGTGAAGCAGTGTGCATTGATTTCTCGTTTTCGACCGTTTTTTTCCCCCCCTTCCAGTGTGAGTTAGTTTTTTCCATCAAAAATAATGATAATAATAGTACTCTTAGCCACCCCTGGATTTGGTGCTAGTTGTTATTTGATCCCACAAAAAAATTGTTAAGATTAATTCCATTTCACACCCTAAAACTATATTTCGATAATCACTTTGATTCCTAAACCCCCTTGTCACACTTACTCGTCTAGCTTGGACAATTAGTCATGTTGGTTTCCTTTCTTTTTTTGGGATTTTTTTTCTAATATGCAAGACACTCTAGGAGCTAAAACCACCTGCACTGTATTTTGGTCTTCTCATTTTTTGACTAACTCTAGTTTTTGGCAGCCACACAAATGAATGGCGATACCCAAATAGTCTATAAAAATTGCAAAATATGTAGATATTATTATTTTCTAATTCTAGCGCTTCAAAAAGAAAACTTGTAGGAGTTAGACAGAAACAATAAGCAGGTAATCTCTATAGTTATTTATAATGACCACATAAAACTCTTAATAGCATCAGCAAAATGCTATGACATATCCCTTAAGCAAGAGATCGAAAGGAAAATCATGGGGAGGAAGGAGGGAGAATCAGTTATAATGTTGCATCTCAAATGATAAACACAATTTACAGCTATTAATCTTGGAAATTTACAAAGCTGAACTTTATAATAATGCTCATTGCTATTAGTCTAAGTATTTATAAAATCCAAATCAGGCATAAGTACAAAAAACTGTGAAAAGTTAACATTGCAATCCAAGTTTAACTCTCCTTTATATATGTTTGCAACAAATTTAGCAATGGCTTCCCTTCCATTACTTCCGATAGTATCCTTATCATACCCTGGTTAGCATAAGTAGATTTTCTAATGTCAAACTGCGCTTCTTGAAAAAGAAAATCTTCAATTGGATAAGAATACAAGATAATTAAATTCAACAAAATAAAGAGTACAGGACAGAGAAATTTTTCACTGTCAATTTGGCCACAATGTATATACCCCTAGCAAACATAGTATGCTAAGCCATTAATCCAATCCATCATTGCGAATCAAAATATATGCATCTAAAAATCAAATATCCATACCTCAATGTCAGACGTAAAAACAAATATATAGACAACAAACATGCTTTTCTTTTTAATTATGTGTAATCTCATATTGATCAGCTTAGTCCATAGAAAGCAAAGAGAAAAATGTATAAAGCTAGCAAAACAATACTCTCTAGGCTCTAAAGCACACCTCTAAGAAAAAAAATTTCAAGGACAGAATACATGGGTGCAATACATTTGCAAAATTTGGAATTATTGATTCACTTATTCATGCCTACGGATGACTATTATTTAAGTCAGGCTATTTACTCCATTTGTGCATTACATTTGCTCTTCAAAGTTACTAAAACTGCTATCAACCAAGATACAAAGTGCTTAGCTTGTCTATAGGCATAAATTTATTTTTTCCTATCCTGAGAAGCTTCAAAAAATAGAGTTCCAATCATTTGTAGTATAGTTTAAAATTGAGTTGTTCAGTTTTCGTTGTGCAAAAAAGAGGAAGATAAGCAACTCAACCTAGCGAACCAGATACATAATAGTTCTGCAACCAAAATCAGTGCATAAGCTTAAAGGTTTTATGTATCAGCCATTTACATTTATTTGTCATAGGCTGTTGTTACCATCTCTTTTCTAACTTCGATTTTGTCATTGTTCTTCTTCTGAATAAAAAATCCAAGAAAGACTAATTCTTGCCATCAAATATACAAATATGAAGATAGAATCATATCGTTACCACATGTTGGAATAATCAATCTTCCCAAGGAGCCTATACATCAAACAAACCAGGTAATCACAACAAAAATTAAAGCTTAGGTGCACACAGATTGATCCCTCAATAGATCTGCTCAGGCACTCATTAATTTAGTTAAGGTGCCCATAACCAATTTTCAAAGTTATATGTGTCTGAAAGGGCTACTAAATGTTAATAGTGCAGCGGAAATTCATGTAAGTATTAATAAAGAGAAGGAAATCAACTTTCATACTTCACAAGAAAAACCTTTGAACCAATGAAATTCAACCACCGGACCATTGAACTCTTCTAGCATATGAACATCACAAGGACTTGGTTTTCTAAGGCCATTAACTTTTTGAGTGGGAAATGAATTGGAAGATTCCCAACAAAAATAAACAAACTTTTCTTTCGTAATCATGGAGAAGAAATCCAAAATCCAATTATATAACAAAGTATGAGGGGAAAAACAAGGTCATTGAAAAAAAAACTCCCATATTGATAACTTCATTTTAATTTAGTCTGTCTACCTCATGTTACATCAATATAGTCACTACACAATTCAAATTCACTATCATTAAACATAGTTTTTGGGAGGTCAAAATCTGACTATAGTTAAGAGAAATTCAACATCTAACACAATGTCGCAAAATTTCCACTTAGGTAACATTAGCAGAGTATCAAGCACCAGTGGACAATTGGCAACTCCAGTGTCTAAACCTAGACTATAATAGCAATGAAGAAGCCGCAAGGAAATTTTAAGCATAAATTGCATTTTAAGTAGAAAATGGGATTACCAAGGTGATGTAGCAGCTTGAGCAAAAACACAGACACCTGGAAGGCAAAAGAGGAAAATGTGTGGGAATATATTATTAAACTAAAGCAATCACAGGAGAACAAATAACCAGCGATTGAAATTTATGAGTTTTCAGAAAAGGAATTGAAATGCATTCAATTATATGACCCAAATTTCAATGCTTCAACAAACTGATCAACCCAATTTAGTAAATATTACTCCCAGGAGCCATGGATGCGCACCTGCAACTTAATTAAAAGAAAAAAAAATGGAGAACCATGGTGCTAATCATAACCTCCGATTCATAATTGAAAAGGAACTGAAAAAAAATGATTAACAATGGTTCCTGTTCTAGCCAAGCTGGAGGAGAGCGATGGAGGAGTTAGGTCAAGCTGGGGGTAATAACAAAAGCAAATTCTCGCGAGGGAGAGAGAAGGGGAGGAGAAGACAGAAACAAAGGAGGCCGACAAAACCTGGAGGAAGACGTCAATATATTACTAGGGATAAATTCAGAAAGCTCCCCTGAGGTTCTTAACAATTTCACTGGTCTCCACTGAAATTTGTAAAATTATACAAATATCCCCGAGGTTAAGGTTTTGAATCTTGATAACAAAGTTAGTCCAATTAAAAAAAGTAACATTAAAAAAGTACTTGAAGAAGAGAGATGAAATTTTTATTCCATAAATACCCCTTATGCATGTATATAAGTCGTATTAGTAAGAGAATAAAAATAATTAAAAGTTAGAAATAATTAAAACACACATTTAACCACTTAAAAAGTTTACATTTAATAAATTAGACAATACAAATAAGCAGCAAAACTACACTAATGATTACAAAATTCAATAAAACAGACTAATGATTACAAAATTTCAGTTCAGCTTTTATAAGCCTTAAAATCTTCTTAGAACTTTGAAATTTCGGCCCTGTTTCGAAGCTAGTTTTTTGGGCAAGTTTTTTAACAACTTTTGCTACAGGAACCCAAAAAACTTCTCAAAATTTTTTACCTACACACTTCAAAATATACAAAACACACACAATTTCCTCCACCATCCCAACCCAATACACAAAACACACATAAAAAAAATTCCCTTCCCTTTGGCTTTCTTCTTCCTCTACCATCCCAACCCAGTCCACCACCTCCGTCGCCGACCACCACCACCTCCGGCGCCATTTTCTTTTTTTTTTTTTTGCCTTTCTCCCTCTCCCTGCCATCCTCCTCCTTTACCCAATTTGACTGCCTTCCTCTTTTTTTTTTGTGTGTCCCCCGCAACCCTCCCCCTCCCACGACCAGATCTGGTCCCATGACCAGATCGCAAAAGTGGAGGGGAGGGGAGCTGCGATTTGTTCGCGCGAGGGCGACGAGGCTGCTGAGGGTGACAGGGATAGATGAGGGGAGGAGAAAAAGGAGGTGGCAGGCAGCGGGGGTTGGCGGGGCAGAGGGAGAAGAGGGAGAAGAGGGGCGGCGGCGGAGAGGGGAGGAGAAGAGGTGACGGGTGGAGGAGACGGGAGAGGAAAAGGGGTGGCGGGTGACGGGGGAGAGGGGAGGAATATGGGTGGCGGGTGGCAAGGAGAGTGGAGGAAAAGGGGTGGAGAGCAGAGGGGGTGGCGGGGGAGGGAGAAGAGGAGTGGCAGGGGAAAGAAGGGGAAGGCGAAAGGGAGGGAGGGGGAAGGGGAGAGGGAGGGTGACGGCAGAGGGAGGGGGAGGGGTAGGGGGTGCTGCGTTGCTGCGGGGAGGGGGGCTGGTAACGGGGAAGGGGGAAGGGAAGGAAGAAGAAGAAGAAGAGAAGAAAGAAAAAGAAAAAGAAAAGAAAGAAAAAGAAAAAGAAAAGAGAAAAAGAAAAAGAAAAGAAAAAAAAAAGTTTTTCCTCTTAAAAACTTCTACAAAAAAATTTTTCACCTTACAAAAAATTTTACACAAATTTTTTCAAAAACTTCTACAGTGTACTACAGTAAAGTTTTAGACAAACTCCCAAAAAACTCAGGTTCCAAACAGGCCCTTCATTTGATGGAAATTGTCATGAAACTTACTCCTATGCAGACGATCAACAATGAGTCGCCAAACCAATGGCTATTCTTTTTCAAATAGATGAATACAATCATCCAGTTCTTATTGCCAATTTTTTAAAATTATTTTTGTGGATAAATTATGAGTTAACCCTATGTGGTTTACATGTAATGCTTTTTGGTCTTTTATACGTTATGGTAAGTTATGAGTTATCCCCATGCCATTTATGCATAATGATTTTTTTATATATGTTATTGTAAAGTATGAATTATCTTCATGTGGTTTATATGTAACGCTTATGGTTTAACCTAAGTTTTTTCCCCTTGTCTTTTGGACTATAAAGATACTAAAAGTTTCACATTTTAATATCAAGCACTAAATTTAGCATTTTTACCTTATATGAGAGCACTGATTGTGAATGAAAAACAAAAGTGGTAATACGTACTAACTGTTTGAGTGATATTAGAGTTTAAAAACCTTTAACATTTTTGTGTTTATATTATTGAAAAGTTAATGACATTTCCATCTATAATTAACTCCTAATGATCCATCTAGTTACTAGTATTGCTTATTGTATCATTTAATATAACAAAAGTCATTCTACTTTAAATTTTACTGTCTATGCCCCCCTTCTTCCACTATTTCTATTTTTTCAATAAAATTTTAGGACTAATGTCCCTCTGTCGTGCATGGTGTTTATAAAAAAAAAATTAGTATTCAATTTACTAAATAATTTAAATTACAACAATTGCAACAAGGTAACTATTGAACCAACAAGACTAATTTTAAAATTAAATTTTATTATCCATGTCTCCTTCCTTCAAATATTCTTATTTTTTTAAAAAAATGTTAGAACTAGTATCCATTCCCTATGTATGTATGGTGTTTACCCAAAAAAAATTACTATTCAATTTAGTTCAAGCCAAACATCTCAAAAGGTAACTTTTGAACCCACAAGATTTTAACTTTAAAAAATTTTTAAAAAAAAATTCCCTCAAGATTGTGAGAGGTAACTTACTTTAAGCCACTAGAGATCTTCAGTAATTTGTCCACAATATTTTGGTTCATATGATAAGAGTCATAAAAGAAGTAGTAATGGATCTAATTTTGTTATGCCCGCGGATGGAAAAGATGGAAAAACATGGATGCTATGCTACATTGAAAAGAAAATGGAAGGGTGTGATGCCGGGCCATGCATGATCCTTTGTGCTCAAAATTATAACACCACCTTATTTGGGGAGTGCCTCAGCAAGGATAATTGCCTGTGTGGTGTTTATTGTTGCCTATGAAAGCAATATCTTCTTGTTCACATTCAAGAAATTTCAAGAATTCTAATAATGTCATGTAAATTTTGGTAGAATTATTTGGTTCATTGTAATAAAATTGCAACTTAGCAATCATTTCACCATCACTTACTTTAGTGTACACCATATTTATTTAACGTCTTTGTCTATTCAAAATATAAACAAGATTAATTGGAAGAGCATTATTTCCGTAACATGTAAACTTTCTAATATGAATATGGTATGTACTTAGGTTGTATCTGTGTATATGCGTTTTTACATGAATATCTAACTATATATCATATGGAGAGAAAGACAGAGGGGAAGAAAGTGATGTCTATGTGGGTATACATTTATGGTTTGTACTATATCTATGCATTGTATGGTGCAATTAAGGAAAATATTGTATGTATGGACTAATTGTCTGTCTATTATTCTTTTCCTTTCTTTTATTTCTTTGCTCGAATGGCTCTTTTTAGCATTTCTACTCTCCTATATTATTGGCATATTTTTAGTATGCTTTTGATTTACTTTACCTTCATTCTTTAATTGTATTTTGTAAATTTGTTAATTTCTTATTAACATTGATTCATCACATATTTTGGAATCGGACAATTGATTATATTAGGTTTTAGGATGAAATAAGATATTCTTGTACAAGTTATTGATGCTAGTAATTGGTAGCTGGTACTACATGTCAACACTAAGATTTGTCTTCAGGAGCTTTAACGAAAAATAATTCAAGTTTTCTTGTCTACTTTGTCTATTTAGACATGTTTTCTATTTGTTAGGGAAGGGTTAACTTATTTAAATTATCCACAAACATATGTTGTTGTGAACATAAGCATGTTTGATCAATTAATTAAAAAGCATTTGATTATGTCATACTCCTCTTTGAAGGGCCCCATGATTCATTGCTCATACTAGATCTCCTACAATATATCCTTAGAACCTGTTTAATAAGTCAATTTAGTACTTAAAGTTAATAGATTCACATCATGTTCAGATGCATTTGATAACCAAAAATTGAACATCTAAATTTATTAAGTGGCACGGAATTTTTTAAGAAAAACTTGCTCTCAAAAATATGTGATGACCTATTCACTTATCACTTAATATGATATACACTTAAATATATCAGATTTTGTGCTTAACAATTCAATAACTTAATAGATTCAAACTTCAGATTTCAAATTTTAGTTTCAAACTTTAGTTTTATCAAATGTACCCTTAGTTTGACAGTTGTCTTTTGATTTTTTTTTTTTTTTTGTGGATTTGAGACATTTTAACATTTCATAAATGAAGATTTATAGAGAAGCTTTCAAGTAGAGGTACCGTCCCATAGATGGCAAATGTTATAATTGTTTTTTAATTCCAAAATCAAGCAAATTTGCTTATTGTTCTGGATAATAGCCCTTTCAGTTCATGGGTTAATGATTCATTGATGGATTTTAACCAAGGACATCAGTAACACCATCATAAAGTTGTGATATGGGTTGAGTTAGTAGACTTCTAATAAAGTATGTAAACAATCGAGCAATATGTATCATTGGTCAATAACTTTTTTAGAATATCATTGAATCTATTGCACTATTTTTTGTATTAGTTTAAATATTAAACACCTAAGAGGATCAATTGGGTTGTTTTGTCTATTTTTTTGGTCAAAAGATACGGAGTTCATGACATATGAACAATACATTATATTAGGTGTTTAAGAATTAGTTTAATTATTAAACACCTAAGAGGATCAATTGGGTTGTTTTGTCTATTTTTTTGGTCAAAAGATACGGAGTTCATGACATATGAACAATACAATTTATTTGTGGGGCATCTTCATTACCCTATATATAAAAGAGTAAATTGCACGAAATGTTACTAAACTATTACAATGTACCGCTTTTGATCATCAAAATTTTTTATTAGCAAAAAATGTCACTGAACTAGAAAATCTGTACCATTTAGGCCACTCCATTTATTTATGCCAGTAGCAGAAACAGAAAGCAACTTTTCGACGTATAATTTCATCTGCACAGTTTTTTGTGGCATGGAAAGGACAAGAGTGGGGTGAGTAGAATTTAGAATGTTGGTAAAATTTTCGATAAAGCAAATAATCGATGAGAAAAGTTGCTGCATTAATCTAGCAAAATTAAAGTAATCAGTGAGGAAAATCAAAGCATTGGCTGAAAACAAAGATTAGTAGTGAAGCACAGGTGATCAATGGTAGCAAAGTGAGTCAAAAGGCAAAGGAATGAGTTCATTGATATATACACACTATACCGCAAGAAATCTTACAATCCCACCCTTATAGATTTGGTTAATGTTTGATTAATCATGTTGTATGTGTTATGAGTATAATGAAGTATTTAACCAGAGTGTTTATTAGGTTTAGGGTTTGTTGATATGATCTGGTTGTTTGGAAATGACATAAGAACAAGTGAATTCCCCTTCTGTCATAACAATGGGTTGCAAAGGATCCTACAAGAACACTCTGTCTGATAATTTACTCAAAAAATTACAAACTTTGTGGTAGTAGTCTGATTCAGGTTAATTAACAATTGGGGGTTAAGTATTATTATAGGAAGAATAGTGTGTATGACAATAAAAATTGGTGATTAACAACAATCGTATTGTTGGCCTTTTTTTTTGTTCCAGTTCTTGATAAACATGCATTTTCCATTAAACTCTACCATGGTGGTAAAATTGAGGGAGACAAATACAAGAGTTATGCGGGTGGAGAGATTGATTATTTCGATCTTTGCTATGCTGATTTTATGTCGATTCATGAAATAAATGAAACGGTTGAAGAGTATCGGCACAATGATACCATGTTATATTATTACATTGACCCTAAAGGGGATTAAAATCATGGACTGATGGAACTTCAAAATGATGAAAACATTAGATAATTATGTGGCTGGATTTATGAGTACAAGTTGATGGAAGTCTACTGTCATCATAGCACATTTGAAGAAATATATGAGTTGTAGAAGAAAAAGCAACTAGAGAAGTTCTCAAAGACAAATAGTTCAGTTGTAATAGAGGAAATCTTGGATGATGGTGAAGTCCTTACACAACAGGCAGCTGTACCTCGTAACCACAAAAAATGAGGTAAAACTAATAAATCAATTGCTACTTTAGATTAGAAGCAAGACCATGTTGGTGAAGATGAAGATTCACACCGAGGATCTTCTAGGAGATGTGACCAAGCCAACAAGAAAAGTAAGATAGGTATTTATGCTGGTACTTGTGATATAGGCAACCCTAGGGGAAGACCCTCCTAGAACCTCCCAACCTTGTAATTATCAGAGTTGGATATTTTCTCCCAACAGAAATTGAACTCGATTGTTCTCATGAACTCAAGACCTCTGACACACAAAGGTAATCAGCAACCTTAAGCAAATAAAGATGGATGAAGAGACACCACGATTAGGGAACAAACTAATCGATAAAGTCAGATTTGAATCCTAAGCAATGAACTCAAGAATTCAAGAGTAAGTTCGATTAAGAACTTGAAGGAAAATTCCTCACGATTTCTGGTTGTAATAATCTATCTTTTACTCTTACAAGAGGTGCCTTTTTATAGGCTAAAACTAGGGCAAAATCCGGCCCACATAAACCTGGAAGAGATTCGGTCCGCATAAAAGAGCTTAAAGAGCTAGCTCTTTAAGGCTCTCCGATAAGGCCCGATAAGTAATAAAATACTCAACGCCTAACAACTACTAAACGGGACAGTCTTAAAACAACTACCAACTAAGCTAACAAGTATGAGATCACTCCTTTACTTCAAACGTACAAGTGAACAAAGTAACTTCATGGTCCATCAAATCTTCAAACTTAGCTTGTTCCTTGCTTGTATGGTGAATGATCAAGGCTCGTAAAGCTTCCTTCACCCTCTTGGATCTTGATCTTGTCATCAGACCGCCAATGTGGACCAAAGGATCCTTGACCCAAGGTTGAAGTTAATTATTGCACACCCGTATCCGCATCATTCCCTCTTTCCTCGAAAAGATTCGTCCTCGAATCTTCAAAGTCTCCTCTTGAAAGTAATTTGTCCACAAATCAATGGTGCGCTTAAAGGACAGCAATGTTGGAAATAGATGAATGACTACGAGCCATGTTGCATGTCGTTTGGTCAGCTTCGGGAAGCGCTCAAACAAGGACATGCGCCAAGGTAGGAAAGAGCTTGTGTAAGGCGTGTGAAAATCCCAAGTGGCAATCAAAAACTCTCTAATTAGCCTTTGGTCATGAAGCTTCACATTGACACCTTGATTGTGCAAAGGTGTAAAATCCAGCACTAGTTGACATTGATTTGAATCATCTTGCATGGATAAATTGGGAGTAACTTGTTGCATGGATGAGGCACTAAACAACTTGTGAAGGACAGCTTTGGGATCTTGCGTGACACACAATTTCTCATCTTCCAACATATAAGGTAGCAAACAATTGAATTCCACTTCATGAGAGTTACTCGAACTAGCACAAGTTGAAGCTGACAAATTGAGCACTTGGCCACCAGCTTTTGGCTGTGTGAATAAGCATGAAAGATCACCACCTTTAGTTGGAATAAGCACGAAATCAGGTTGTAAGTCTTTAATCAAAACTGAAAAATTTTGGACAGCTTTACAACCTACAAAAACAAAATAAACTTCAACTTGAAACAAATTTGAAATCGGGTAAAGAAGTAATGGTACATTATCAACCAAATGGTAAGAAGGTATAGAACAAGTTTTAAGTGTGAAAACTCCCTTTGACACTTCATCATTCCTTTCACCAATTGATTCAATTTGAGAAGGCATTGCTAGCCTTTTACACTTTTCTTCAAAATCTGGATAAGAAATACAAGTGTTAGGATGGAAATTATACTCAAAAGAAGGTAAAGATGATGAATGACCCATAGGTAGCAAATGAGAGTCAAATTTCGAAATTCTCCCTTCATGGTGGATTTGACGTGATTCCCCTTTGGTATGGACAGATTTGAATTGAAATTGTTCCATGAGATGATTCCAAATAGATTCAATTCCTAAAAGACAAACTCCATGGAAACTAGTGAATTGTACAAGTGACTTTGGAATGGAGCATGGCATGACTAACTTCACTTGACTTTGCTTAATCTGCACAAATGAAGAAACACTAAATAAAGCAAAGGTAAGTTCGTTAGAAAAACAATAAGCCCTCACATTTTTGCTCACAATCGTCTCACTTTCTCACTTTTCTTCCTTTTTACCACTCATCTCATCAGATTTTTCCATCTCTTTATCTAGTTTAACGCCCTCGATTGTTTTCTCATCATCAACCTCCTCAACAAATGGTTCAATAGGATGAGATACTCCTTTGTTGAGAATAGGGTCAGCTATCTCCTTCTTAGAAAACTCACTTTGATAGCATCCATTTGACTCCATTTGTTTTTGGTGTAGAAGACGTTGATATGTCTTCCAAAATGACTCCGCATGAGGTGGTTCAACTCTAAGTTTAGTCTTAGAAAATGCTGAATGAACCTTCTTATCACCTCTTGCATAAACCGGCTTTAAAGAGGTAGATTGCATGGAACCCCTCCTCTTGAGAGATTCATTCGCTTGCTTGAGTTTATGTTCGTTCTCTCGATTGTACAAGTCCGTGGTATAATGGAAGGGTACAAATCGTTTCCTCATCACTTGCTTCATTTCAGTCCAAGTGGCAATCGGTTGTTCCCTATTTCTCCTTCTTGTGGCACATACTTGCTCCCACCAAATAGATGCATAATCTTGAAATTCAATAGCTGCAAGTTTCACCTTTTTATCTTCGGAGTAATTGTGGATTTCAAACACTTGCTCAACTCGCCTAACCCAATCCAAGTAAGCTTCAGGATCATTTTTCCCATGAAAGGTAGGCATCTTGGTCTTGATGGACCCAAGATTGTCATCGGTTCTCCTAGGTCGGCCTCGACCTTCCCTCGCTCCCTCTTGGCTTCTCCTTGATCGAAATGAGGTGTGAGAATGATACCCCTCATCATCCGCATCATGATCAGCACTCTGAACACTCGAAACCCTATGGTGTGTATCTCCGGTACCTCGCATCTCAATGGCAGCCAACCTGTCGGATATTTGTGCCATCGCAAATTCATGTCTCTCCGCTTGTTTTTGAAGAGTTTGGAGCACCAGTTTGAGTGACACGTCGGTCTCAGACGGCTCGGCCATGTTCCCCTCTTGAGACATATTGTCAAACCTGCAAAACAAATGTATCCTAGTCTACCTTGCAAAGCACTCGTGTATCACTCAAGAAAACACACTCACTCTCAATTTTCCTTCTCGAAGTTCTTAAAACAACTCAACTCTCAAAAATTCCAGAATTAATTACCCTATAAGTAAGGAACAAGACACAAAGCAGAATTTTACAAATCTTAGAAAAACTCTACCCGAAGTTGGAACTTTATTTATTTTTTTTTTTGAGCTGTTGTTTTGCTGAGTTTCCGGTCAGTACGTTGGAAGGTAAATGGTGTTTCTGGAGTGCTCAAACAATCTATGAATCAGTCCTCAAATTTCAGTCAAATCGGATTGCAAAACTAGCTCAACCGATTTTAGAAACTCAAGAACTCCCAAGGCGGTTTGGGGCTAAGGTGTTTGGTTTGGTTTTGAAAACAGAATCTGGTGTGTTTGGGGCTGGTGAGGTCGTTTAGGGTCTTTGGAATTCAATCAAGATTGGAACTCAAGAGTTGGAAACCAATCAAGATTAGGAAACTCAAGTTTTGGGAAATCAACCAAGATTTGGAGATTAACCAAGATTTGGGAACCCACCAAGAATTGGAAACTCACGATTTTTTTGGAAACTTGATTTCCTTTGTATGAGAGCCAATTCCTTCTCTTCTTCCTTTTTTTTTTCTTTTTTTTTCCGGCTCTTCAAGGAACACAAATTCAGATCACACCAACAAGTTCAAGAAAACGGATGAAAGGTTATGCCAATTCCAAGAAATCCCTAGTTCTTGGTTTATTGTTCAAGAATTTTCAAAATAAGACTTGGTGGTCCAAGAACTTCAAGAATTTGTTCAAGAAGCTCAAGAACTTCCCCAAATTGCGTTGTGGTATTTAGGGTTTGCAAGAACAACAACCAATTCTCAAGAAATAGGCAAAACAGAATTTCAGCAATACTCAAAAGAAAATTCCAGCAATACTCTAGCAACTTGAATACTAAAACAAGATAAGATACGTGACTCTTTTTTTTTTCTTTTTTTGTCTTTAAACCCTAACAACCCAAACACAAATATAACAAACCCAAGAACTTGGACAGAAAACACAAAAAGACAACACCCAAACAGTTTTTTTTTTGACTCGGATGAACAGTAACGTGAACAGTACGCTACAGTATGATGAACAGTATTTCGGAATAGTAACGATGAACAGTAATCGCTACAGTTTTTTTTTTTTGACAAAAAGACAACTAACAAGATATGAACAACTTCAATTAAAAGAGAATTAACCTGATGCTCTGATTACCAACTGATATAGGCAACCCTAGGGGAAGACCCTCCTAGAACCTCCCAACCTTGTAATTATCAGAGTTGGATCTTTTCTCCCAACAGAAATTGAACTCGATTGTTCTCATGAACTCAAGACCTCTGACACACAAAGGTAATCAGCAACCTTAAGCAAATAAAGATGGATGAAGAGACACCACGATTAGGGAACAAACTAATCGATAAAGTCAGATTTGAATCCTAAGCAATGAACTCAAGAATTCAAGAGTAAGTTCGATTAAGAACTTGAAGGAAAATTCCTCACGATTTCTGGTTGTAATAATCTATCTTTTACTCTTACAAGAGGTGCCTTTTTATAGGCTAAAACTAGGGCAAAATCCGGCCCACATAAACCTGGAAGAGATTCGGTCCGCATAAAAGAGCTTAAAGAGCTAGCTCTTTAAGGCTCTCCGATAAGGCCCGATAAGTAATAAAATACTCAACGCCTAACAACTACTAAACGGGACAGTCTTAAAACAACTACCAACTAAGCTAACAAGTATGAGATCACTCCTTTACTTCAAACGTACAAGTGAACAAAGTAACTTCATGGTCCATCAAATCTTCAAACTTAGCTTGTTCCTTGCTTGTATGGTGAATGATCAAGGCTCGTAAAGCTTCCTTCACCCTCTTGGATCTTGATCTTGTCATCAGACCGCCAATGTGGACCAAAGGATCCTTGACCCAAGGTTGAAGTTAATTATTGCACACCCGTATCCGCATCAACTTGTGTTGGTAGTAGTGCTGGTAATGAAACTAATGGAGATGATCAAGCTATTGGGGGAGGTGACCAACCTATTATATGATGGTGGAAGGGATTCGAAAAGTACAATGACTACTATAGAGATGAGTACATGTATGGACACAAGTCTGAGCCTTAATTGTAGAGCCAAATTGATAATGACCCAATCCATCAAGTCAAAATAGGAGGGATAATAGCAGCAATAGAAGAAAAAGAGATAGCAGGAAATCTCGTACCTTAGAGACCATTTCTGGTTTAATTAAAGGAGCCATAAATAGAGTTGCAGCAACTCAAGGTGCATCAAAGGGAGGTGCAACAACTCAAGGTGAATCAAATGAAGGTGCAACAACTGAAACTACAACAACTCAAAATAGAGAGGAACACAACCCACTCTTAGATGATTAGGTTGAAGTGGAGTTAAATAGTTATCCAGATTCAGAAGAAAATAGTCCAGTGAGATACACTAGTTTCAATGCTGACAAGGATGGTATATATCCCTATTTTCATGTTCGACAAAAATTTGAAACAACAAAATAGTTCAGAGATGCTCTCAGAAATTATGCAAATATAAGTGGAAGACTTGTATATATGTATACCAGTAATAAAACAAGAATAAGAGCTAAATCTTCACATGCAAGTGGCATATTTATGCTAGCCCCGTTCCTACTTTGAGTACTCAAGACTTTGTTGTTAAGTGAATTTATGATGTCCACACCAATTGCAGTCATACTTGGAGAAACAAAAACATGACATCCAATTGGGTAGCCGACAAGTTTCAAGAGCCTGTTAGATCCAATATGAACATGCCTGTTAGTCAATTGCTACAGAATATTGATGAGCAATATAGTTGCGGGATTACAAGAAATAAAGGTTACAAAACACTTGCTATAATTAAAGTTGCTATCAAAGGGTTAGTTGATCAACAATGTGCTAATGTTGGAAGGTATGCAGCAGAACTACAGAAAACACACTCCAACACCACCATAGACATTAAGTATTAAGATCCGAATCTTAAAGAAATCCTAAATTTATGAGATTCTACTACTGTCTGGGACTTTAAAAGAGGATTTAGGGAGTGATGTAGAATCCTTATTGCTCTGGATAGTTGTCACACTAAAGGGGCATATCCTGGTCAGTTGTTGATTGCTATTGGGGCAGATCCAAATAATGGTTGGTGGCCATTAGCCTAGGCAGTTGTTGTAAAGGAGGCTCGGGAGCAATAATATTGGTTTTTAAGTTTATTAATTCATGATCTAAAAATATCTTATGCCAGCAGTGAACACATTTTTATTTTAAACCAACAGAAGGTTAGGAGTGTTGTACTTTGCTATTAGAGTATGTATTTTAAAGCCATATTTTTCAGGTGACTGAAATCATAACTCTTTTGTAGGATCTTGATAATGCATTGTTTGAGTTATTACTAAAAGCTAGCCATAGATATTGTGTACAACTTATGTACAGAAATTTCAAGAAAAAATACCTTGATGAAGCACTTAAAGAAAGCTTTTGAATCATTGTAGCAGCATCAACAGTAGAATTCTACGAGGTAGCATTGGAGGAGTTGAAAGCATATGACCAGCAAGTTCATGCATGGGTCAAGAGAGCCACACCACCTCATCACAAGTGTAAGGTTTTTTTCCACTTCATGTGAAGTCTGAAATACTAGTTAATTCCCATATATTGAATGCTAGAGAATTGCAAGTGATTGGGATGGTTAAATGGATTAGATAGTTCATAATGGAAAGGCTATCAAATAGCATGCATTGGATGAGAAAATATGCAGGTCCCGTGGGGTTGGTAATAAATGCTTTGATTGAGAAAAGAAAAAAACTTTTTAGGAAATGGAAGCCAATATTAAATGGCAAAGGGACGGTATTAAATTAGGGGATTTAGGGGGGAATAACTTGCTTTGTACTTTGAGACAAAACATGTACATGCAGGTTGTGGCAAATTAGTAGGCTCCATTGTTGCCATGCAATTTCTACAATCCTAAAAATTGGTAAGGACTCAAATGACTATGTATATCAGTTTTATAGTAGAGATCTATTCTTTCAAATATATGAGAATATTCTATATCCAATTAGTGGGAAGTCTCTATGGCCCAGAGTGATACTCCCATATTGGATCCTTCACTTGCATGTGTCCAACCTAGTCGGCCCAAAAAAGCAAGCAGAAAAGATAGTTTTGAAAACAAAAATGATGTTCATGTTGGAAGGAATAATGTGCAAAAATTAAGAAAGCATATGATCATACACTATAGAAGATGTGGTTAGGTAGGCCACAATGCTGCTACCTGCAAAAGTGTTCCAGAAAATGGAGGTGAAAGTTGTAGCAATCTACTCTAGCTCCTAAACGTGCTAAAAAGTCTTCTAAAGGTACCAGAAATATGTCAAACATATCATCATATTAACCTCATGCTCATGAGGAAGTTCAAGAAGACCCTGCAAGTGATACCAATTCTTAGCAACATGAAGCTGAAGAGTAAGTTGCTTCACATAATGACACATTTTCACATGCTAAAAATAATGCACATGCTGCAGGGCCATCAGAATTGCAGAAATAGCTAATTCATAATGTTGATAGTATTGATGCCACTAATAGTAAGAAAAAACGAAAGAGTAGGAAGAGTAGGACACTTGAAAGTGTTCAATTTATTTTCACTTTTGTCTTTAATTTTACTATGACAAATAGCTAATGTAACGATTATCTAATCTGTATAAGTGAGGAGAGTTAGGCCTGCCAATGATGTCGGCCAGTCAACTACAGGAGCCCACGAATAGTCTCTCAATTCAAAGAGAAAGCTGTCTGAAATACACAAGATAAAGATCAACACCAACTACGAGTACTTGGACAAAGAATCCCATTTCAAGATTGGTACATAGGCTAGAATATTAAGGAACAATAGAGATGGAAGATC
The DNA here is from genome assembly GCF_003713205.1 of Coffea eugenioides. Taxonomy (NCBI): domain Eukaryota; kingdom Viridiplantae; phylum Streptophyta; class Magnoliopsida; order Gentianales; family Rubiaceae; genus Coffea; species Coffea eugenioides. Next base: position 21,310,738 of record NC_040037.1, read on the forward strand.
GGACTAAAGGACTTTTGAATATATATTGGATTTGTTTGGATGTAATCAATCTTTTGTTTGGATAACTTTTGTTTGGATGTATTCTATGTCAAGGACAATTCTAGATTATTTACATGTGAAACAAGACTCACTTTGTTGAGAGTTTTCATTAGGGGATTCATGATAATGACAGTGACAATTATAACTTTTTTGTAAGGCAGTTGTTTGAAAGTGTGCATATTCAATCTGGTCTTTTGTTTTATTTGGCATTTATACAGATGCATTTGTGAGCTAGTTTTCTTTTATATACATATACTGAAATTAATACTTCACTCTTTTATTTAAAAACTACAATCTCAAATATCCAATGTATAAACAACACCAACCAAAATGAGGCGTATATAACAGCAGCACCACCTCAACAAAATGAGCTACCTATTAAACCGTTTGGCAGCATTGGTTTAGGATTTGAAAAATAACAATACCCTAATAGCCATCAATTTGCAGCTTTCCAAACTTGTGTCCCTTATTAGGCCCCCAAATCCACATTGATACACCAAGAATTATCCAGATTACAATAAAAAGAACATTGAGCATTTTTTTCCTATTCTTTCTTCCAAGCTTCTCCTTCAAATTTTTTACTTGAACCTCTATTTTCTCAACTTTGTTTTGACACTAAAGAATTTAATCCCGTGAAGCTTCATTCTTGGTTTCCAGCCTATTTACTCTGCTTAAAAAACTAGGTATGACTTGTTTGAAATACTCACACATTTCATCATCATACCAATCCCAATAACCACAACTATCAAGCCACAAAAAAATTATAAGAGTTCTTGTCTGCTGATAGATATCCAAAAATTTAAATATTAACCTAATAATCTTCATCTTCTAGTTAATTTAATGAATTTTCTACATCGTCACACACTTACTTCGCAATGAGCACATTCACATGTCTTCTTGTTGGGTCCCTCTTAATTCATGAAGTCTTCAAATTGGTTTTAGTGCCACAAGAGCAGGTCGGAGTTGTTTCCTTACGTCTTTCTCTCATGAACCTTTAACACATTCCCAACAAATTGCAGCTGCTAATATTGCCCCTCCTACTCCATATTTGAGGACAATTTGATTAGAGAATAAGGGTTTGGACCTCTTAATTGAACCTAGGAGTTGGCTGACATGTTGAAAGGCAATTTATGTTGGAGAGTTTTAAGGAAATGACTGTGCAAACGAAATTACCCATGAAAAAGTCACTTTCTGTCTCTCATGACGGCATAAGTACATGGAGTGATCTAAATGATACAAATTTACTAGTTGGGTAATATTTTTGGCTAATAAAAAGTTTAGTAACCAAAAACGGCACATTGCAATAGTTTAGTGACATTTCGCGTAATTTGCTCTATATAAAAACTAATAAAATGGGCTAAATAAGACTGGATTAGCTTTTTGTACACTGACAGTATAGTGATTCTTTTATATTAGCAGCCTTGAATACATGCCACATGTGTATGATTTGAAATTCAAATTTGAATTCATGTTATGTGGCATATGATCTAAACCCGCTAGTGTTAAAAAAAAAATATTTACACTCACCGTGCATAAAAAAGTTAGGATAAACTTTTTAAAGGGTATGTTTGGTAGTAATCTCTCATTATTCAGTCCACAGATGAATATTGCACATAGTTACACTAATCTAAAATAATTTTTACACAGAGTTATTCAGTCGACAAGGTTTGTAAAACATTCATGAACTAATTTCCCTACCAAATGCTTAGTCACCTACTCTACTCCCTTTTAAGCTAAATTTATATTGTTAATGACAGAAACGAACAACCTAAATTAAATCAACTATGAAAATCACTTTTTTCTGGTATTAAGTTTGTCCCCGTTGCCATGAAGCCAATGACTTCACAACAACTTGGGGAATCAAGTGCCAATCTTGCCAAGCAGAAATTATCCCCATTCTAAAGCAAATGAAATATATACTTATGAACCTCAAAATTTCATATCCATGATCATGCAAATGTTAATTAAAGAACTAATACACTAAACTGAATCTATAGAGTCTGCATTGCACTTGCCATAGTTGATGCAATAGTGTATAGATGAATGAAGTTGCATTAGGAGAAGAAGCTAAAAGACTATTATCCATCGGAGCTACTAAATTGAGTCAAGCCGACAATCAAGTATGAAACAAGTATAAGTAGAAACTAACTACATATTAATTATTTTTTACTACTAATGCATTTTTATCTCATTACAATAGAGTATGGATTTATTGCATTGCATAACTCAAACAGTCTAATGAAAAATACTACTATGCTATGTTAAGAAAGCAACTCCAAAAGAAAAGGCAATTAGGGCAACGACCTTCACCATTATCACAAACTATCTTGTTGAACAACCTCCAGCTCCCTAGCACGCTTAAAATTTTATGATGCCTGCCAAGATTATAATGTCTATAAATTTCAACACTTAACTACTTATGTTTTGCTTATCATATCATGTAACTTTAGCTGGTCTATTTCATACTACAAATTTGATTAATTTGTTTTTCCGGCTAACCCTGTTCACAGGGGAGGGCGCCACTCCTTCCTTTTATTAATTAATAATAAAGCAAATTACAAAGAGTTTGAGAATCAATGTCTCACCTTTATATATGAAAAAATATCACTTCTTAATAGCACTACACCTAACAAAAAAAATTGCTAACCTATATAACCGCAGTGTAGACCTCACTCGAGAGGGAAGCGACTCTTCTGAAGTAAAAATATAGTCGGAATCTGAACTTATTGAAGGCAAACATCAGCCATAGAATTTACCTCTCTGAAAATATGAGTCAATGAAACTCCTAAACCCTTCAAAAGAAATAGTACATTTCACAACACACTACATAATGGCCATTTAACTAACACCCTAGATTTAATTAAGTGAACAAGAACTTGTGAATCAACCCCAGATTTGATTGGTTGCTTATGTTTTATTTAGCATGTGGTGTACCTATAAATGCTCTATTTTGAACTGATGACTAGATTTGTTGCTCAGTTGTAGCCTTGTAGGTTCAATTTATGTATGAATATATCTATATGTAGGAAATAAATTAATGCAATAAATATATATGTAGGAAAAACATTAATGCAGAACTCATTTGCCTTGTTTTTCAATTTATTTAGTTATTTTTACTTTACCATATCATGCATGTAAATCAATTCCAATTTTAATTAAAAAACTACATTACTCATCAATTGTTAATCTATTTTGTCCATATGTATTTCCCATTTTTTTTGATACACAATATTTATGTTGACATATCAAAAAATTAATACTACCAAAACAAACAAATTCAATAAAAAACTTATTAGTCCTAAAAAATATCCAAAAAAAATAACAATTCTGTATTCACAAAATTCTAAATATACAAAATTGACTAAATTGGTTTGTTACAAAAATTGCAACTCATTACTCCCTCTGTCCCGATTATTTAGTCTTATTTCGGAAATCCAACTTTTTAAGAACAGTGATTTGATTGTGATACTTGTACTTTTTTTTTGTACCCCCATAAATTCAAATTTTGAATTTGAATGGTAACATGCATATGATTAGAGGGAGGGGACTCTATTAGAAAGAGAAAGATGCTTTGAATTTCTCAATAGGACAAATATTTTGGAACATTCCAAAATAAAAAGTAGGACGGTTTCAATGGGATGGAGAGAGTATCGAAAAACTTCCTATACATCTATATATAACTATTACATAAGAAGAAAACACTTAAATTTTCATATTCTAATGTCTTTAGAATCACCGCAAGCTTTATCTTCTTTACACTTTACATTTTCAATACCATTAAAACTTGCAAAAAAATATGATCAACTTTAAACACAAACCAATCAAATTAAAATTTAAGCTTTATAAACAAAAAATATACATCTAAAAAATACTCAATTTAAATTTTGGTGATTTAATATGTTATGTTAACATCGAAGGATTATCTCTCAATACTAATCTCAAATTAAAATCTCAATTAAAACGTGAAAGAGGAGACATTCCAAAAGAGGTAGGATCTTTTTGTACTCAATATGGTTACGAGAAAATTATAGTCCCTTTTTCTTTGAAAATAAAAATTCCAAAAAGAAATCAAAATCTAGGTCATCTAAATTTCAAATATCTACCTCTTATAGTTAATATGGTATTATTTACTCATCCAAAGTTATGTCTAAATTTTTTTTATTACAATTATTAAATTTATATTTAATACCAGAAGTGATTATAGTAATGTCTTTCAATTCATTTTCAATTTCTTCTAATTGAGTACTTATAATATAAACTACTTGATTGGTATAATTATTTTATTGATATAATATATTTATTTCTATATTTGTAGGTACTTTTTATCTTTAATAGAAGGCATCTTGAAAGGAGAGACTATTATTATTTGATTATAATGTGATAAACTAATTTTTCCTAAAGGAGGACAAAAAAAGAGACATTATTTTCATTTGAAGTGAACCAATTTCTTGTAATAAAAAGAAGGGTTAAAAACAAAAAAGCCCCCTGTGATAAGCCTAATACACAGAAAAGCCCCCCATGGTTTCAAAATATACAACACGACCCCTCATGCTTTGAACTAAATTATAAAGGTGACGGAATCCGTTAAACTTAACGGAAATGACTTATTGGAACCTAAAAAAAATTTTTTATACCTAATTTTGATCAAATATACCTATTCTACCCCTTAACTCTCAATTCTCTCTACTTAAAAAATAAAACAAATAATTTTTTTGAGCTGTCTTTTGTTTAATTATGTAAGGGTATTTTGGTCATTTTGACCATTTCCGTTAAGTTTAACGGATTCCGTCACCTTTACAATTTAGTTCAAAGCATGAGGGGTCGTGTTGTATATTTTGAAAACATGGGGGGCTTTTCTGTGTATTAGGCTTATCACAGGGGGCTTTTTTGTTTTTAACCCTAAAAAGAATAAAGAATGAATAAAATATTTTCCATTTTCTTTGCCTGACAATATATTTTCAACTATTTGAAGAAATCTATGTTTGTTTTAAATTTATTTAATTCTTAAAAACATATAGTTGGAAATCATTTATTTCATTTTTAGAGATTTTTCAATAAAACCAAATTCATTTTTTGGTTGCCAATATTGAAGAGCTCATAAACATTTCTCTTAATTCTAATTTATCCAAGGAAATTTAGTTGTAATAACATTTAATTGATTATTATTACATTGAGTATTGTCTTATGCTTTCATTTGAGAATAAGTAGGGTAAGAGCATCAACTAGAATTTTGTTTTTGTCATTTATAAATTGGATGAGGAATGACACATTTTTAATTTGGATTTTGAGTTAGAAATTAGGGATCATTTCTTGGAATAGAAGAAGCGGATGGCCTAGAGACTACAAACTTAGGGCCCGTTTGGGATTGCGGTAGTTTATTGAAAAGTACTTATCTAGTAGAGTTTTTAATAAAAATACTTATTAATTGTTTAAGTGCTTTTAATATATTATTTGGAGACATAGTTCAATAAGTACTTATTGTATTGGATGGTGTGTAATTTGAAAATTTTTAAAAGTTTTTATCTCTTTATTTGGTTCATAATATAGGATAAAATGATTAAATTTGATGTTTTATTTTTTAAACCACAAAAGCTACTCTAAAAGTACCAAATTTGAGCTTTTGCTAAAAGTGCTTTTAACACAAAAAGCTCACCTCCTAATTTTACGGGATGATATCCATCAAACACTTTATAAGTACTTTTAGCATCTAAAAGTGTTTTTTTTTACCAAAATCACTGCAAACCCAATTGGGGCTTTAGATCTTTTAGAAAATTGTATGTCTACAAACACATCAGTAAATTAAATAATACTTAAAATACTAGTAGGTAGAGGTGGCAAAATAGTTATATGGATCATAATTGGTTTCATAAAAATGGATCATGGATTAAATGATCCAATTCATTTAAATCCATATAATAAATGGTTGTATGTGGATTGGATCCGAATGGATGATGGATATCCAATTATCCATTTAAAATCCATTTAACTAACACACAAGTAATTTCTTTAACTAACACGCAACTTAAAATGACACTCCTAAGTCAATAGGATGAGTTCCACTAACAAAGAAGAATAAAAACAAAAAAAATGGAAAAAGAAAATAAAAAAAGCATGTAAAAATTTGGTATATGCCGATTGCGAAGAAACCTTTGACCGTGCAAGTGGGAAGAGTTGAACAGCATCTTGGACTGGGAGTATTTACTCAGCATATAAGAAATTAGTATTACCAAAACATGCTGGGTTTGCTCATTACATTCTTAAATGGATTTAGATGGATTATGTGGATCATCCACTTATAACCATCAAGCCAATTGGTTTCACTTGGATGTCCATTAGTGTCCATCTAAATTTTTTAGTAATCCAAAACCATTTAAGTGAGGAGGATATGGGATGGAAATTGCAACCTCTAATAGTAGGTTCAAGGTAAACTTGCTCTGAAATAGGGATTTCAAATAAATTCTATTTTGAATAATTTGTAAGTTTCCCAAGAAAGCCTTTTGAAATGTATATGTTGGAATTATTCAGATTTGCTTCCATTAACAAGGTTTCGTTTTTAGTAGACATCTTTAATGATTTTGGATTGATAGTAGTTTTTATTACTTTATAAGATATTCTATAAATGACTAGAAAAGATTTTAAATTTTCTAAAAATTCTAAGTTTTTAGTTTGAATGTTAAGAGTTAAGATGGATATGATTTTTTGATCCATTAAATCTATTGTAAAATTAGGATAACAATTGAAATAAATGGACCATTTTCAAGGTTTGATTATAAAACAAGTTTTGAAGATGGGAAGGTTGGGTTGGGTGATAAGATGGAAGGCGTTGTAAGTAAGAAGTCTTAGTTTTAAGTCCTCTCACTTGCAACAAAAAAAAAAGGAGTAACAAGTTTTGAAAATGCATATTTCTATTATCTCATAAATATAAAAAGATGGGATAATCTAAATCAAGCCTCTACACAAGTTTTATAGCAACTTGAACTTATCCAATATGGAGGTATCTATACTTATGAAGGTGATGCTTAAAAGATCCTTCATTCTTTTTTTTAAATATAAATAATATGTTCAGTGGTTTTTATTGAATAGTCTTACATAAAATCGAAAGTTCCTTTTTGATATATTGTTTCTATCATGAGCTTAGGAAGTTACCAATTTGACAACTTTTGTTTAATATTGACTACATTAACTTATAAATAATTAATACAGGTATCATTAAACTCATCCAAAATTTCATGAGATTCATAACACCTTTTAGAAGTCATTCAATTTAATCAACTGTCCATTGATTCCTAGCAATGGTTGCATTAACTACGTTTAGACTATCTATGACTATGGACTTATGATTAATGTTCTCAAATTCAGACGCTGACCAATAATTGATAAATTTATAAATATATTTATTTCAATTTTGTTTTATAATATGTATATTTCAATTTGTATATTTCAATTATGTATATTATATATATAAATTATAGTAATATTAATATGTATATTTCAATTATGTATATTATATATATTATATCAAATGAAATAAATAATATATATTTATATATAAATATTTTTGTTTAAAATATATTTATATATATTTATAAATTTATTTTTATATATTTATATAAATATATTTATTTCAATTTTGTTTTATAATATGTATATTTCAATTAATATTTATATTTTATTATATATATAAATTATATTAATATTAATATGTATATTAGATATATTATATCAATTGAAATAAATATATATATATTTATATATAAGTATAAATATTTATAAATATATATTTCAATTTTTTTATAATATGTATATTAATATATATATATTTTTATATATATTAAATATCTATTAATATACATATTATAAAACAGAATTGAAATAAAAAATATTATATATATAAATAAATAAATATTAATATATAGAAATAGAGCCAGTATATATTTTTAAAAAAATCCCAAAAATAATTTTTTTTTTTAAGATTTTGGAATCAAATGTGGGATTCATCAAAACCCTCCAATCTACTTGGGTATGGAGAGTGGCTGATTTTTCATGAATCATTCCAAGATTTCAAAACCTATACCCATTAGCCAAGCAACAATTTTGGGATTCAATCCAATTCTTGATTCCTATACCCTCCAACCAAGCACCCTTAGTTTTAACTCCTCTCACTTGCAACAAAAAAAAAGGAGTAACAAGTTTTGAAAATGCATATTTCTATTATCTCATAAATATAAAAAATGGGATAATCTAAATCAAGCCTCTACACAAGTTTTATAGCAACTTGAACTTATCCAATATGGAGGCATCTATACTTATGAAGGTGATGCTTAAAAGATCCTTCATTCTTTTTTTTTTTAAATATAAATAATATGTTCAGTGGTTTTTATTGAATAGTCTTACATAAAATCGAAAGTTCCTTTTTGATATATTGTTTCTATCATGAGCTTAGGAAGTTACCAATTTGACAACTTTTGTTTAATATTGACTACATTAACTTATAAATAATTAATACAGGTATCATTAAACTCATCCAAAATTTCATGAGATTCATAACACCTTTTAGAAGTCATTCAATTTAATCAACTGTCCATTGATTCCTAGCAATGGTTGCATTAACTACGTTTAGACTATCTATGACTATGGACTTATGATTAATGTTCTCAAATGCAGACCAATAATTGAGTAAGCTAAACCAACACTAACCTAAGTCTTAAGATAATGCAAAATGAAAAGAATCTAAAGGAATAATTGCATAAATAGAACCATCTTACGGACTCTGATACCGGTTTTGTAGACATGGTCTTTTCTTATTACAAGGCTTGTCTGGACCACTAGTCTTCAACAATTTTATAGTCCTGGCCTTTTCTTTCACATGGTTTGCATGACCACTAGTTTTTGTAACTATCTTGATTCGATGGAACAATTAGAATACCTATTGAATATATGAGTTCTCTTGACGCTACCAATTAGACTACACCTTTTGAGCAATTGGAATATATACCATCCAATCAGACCCTTAGGTCTGGATCATACATTATAGACTTGGCCCATTCGACCAAAAAAATTCAAGCAAATGTTTAATTGGGATGGGCAGGGCATGGACTTGAATGCAGGGCTTGAATTAAATGTGAATCATGTTTGGATTTTACTAGGTTTAAACCCGATTTGAGCTCGAATTTTAGATAAAAGTATGAGTTAAGTTTAAACTTTTTAATTTGTGTCTGAACCCCAAAGCCCAAAAGTCCTTAAGATCCATTTAGATTGATAGCTGAGTTTGTGCTTGCTAAACTTCGAATCAGAAACCCTAATTTATAATTGATAGCCCTAATATTAGAATCAGTTCTACTAAAGTTTAGAAAATTTAAGTACATGTATACAACATTCACCAAAATTACTACACATGCCATAAAATTTTGGCAACAACTTATTTTTGCTATGTAATTTTAGGCATTGATTGGCATTGAATTGGTGAATTAAAATTTTGTATTAATTTAGATGGTATTCTCTTGCATATCATCCTTCACTAGTGCCTTGAGATTGTAAACTAATCAAGCCTTTAATGCATAATTTAGCTTTAATTCGTTAAGAACTTAATTTGATTTTGGCTTTTAAAGAACTTGAACTAAAATAAATTTTATATTTTTTTATGTATTAATATTCTATATAAAATTATACATTTATTGTTTTGTTCCCTAGATATTATATATGTATTATTGATAAAATAATATTAAAATTAAAAAAGTCAATTAAAATTGATCTCCAACCACTTGAATATTAACTTGAATTTAACTTGAACCTAATTTTATGAATAATTTCAGAAACCTCTCCTAGCATTTATCAAAATATCACTTAGCACCCTTAGATTTCCAAAATCTCACTTACCTTCCTTTGATTGGTATTTTTTACAACATTTAGCTCCTTTGGAAGAAATATAAGAAAGATAAAATTTTTATTCCAATACTACCCTTATGTTATCTTACTTATAAAGTTAAAAAGTAAAATGATAAAATAAGGTTAAAATGCAAAGAATGAGTGATTATAAAATATGACTGGTTATAAATGCAACAGCAAGTAATTTTATAGGTATATAACAACTATTATCTAATATAACAAATGATATTTTAAGCAAAAAAAACATAGGATATTCCTGGACATACTTGGTCATTAGATCATTTTTTATTAATTTTTTAATTCTGACTTATTTAGGAAATTTTTTCTGTAAGTAAAATTTATATTACAAACCACACATATGAAGAGATTATTTTAATTTTTAGTAAACTTAAATTACATCATGTGTTAAAACATATGCCATAAAAAAATTTCTTCACTTCCTTGTAATTGTACTACAAAATTTTTTAAGATGTTAATTACTTGACAAAATCATTCTAAGTGGTTGACTTTGAGTAGATTTAATTTACTCGCATCTTTTGCCATCCAACCACCATCTCGATACAGAAAAATATGAACTAATAGTTGATAGCAATTTGGTTTTTAAACAGTTATTCAAAGGTAACATTTTGTACAGAAATTTGGGCTCCGTTTGGAACTTCAGTTTTTTGGAAGTTTGTCTAAAACTTTATTGTAGATCACTGTAAAAATTGTAGAAAAACTTACTATATAAGTTTTTTAAAAACTTTATTGTAGCACTTTTTTAAAAACTTTATGTAGCAAAAAAAAATATTTTTTTAATAACTTCCAAATTTTTTTTACTGTAGCAAAAATTTGTGCTCCATATATACTGTAGCAAAATTATTTTGACTTTTTTCAACTAGTTGATACAAATAGGTAAACATATAGATTTTCATATATTTCATAGTAATATGGAATCTCAAAAAAGTATGCAAATAATTTGTTATGCCAAAATAATTTGGAGAAGTTGTGAAAATCTATTACATTCATACAAGTGGCAATATTCATAGAAAATCTACATGACCAGAAGGTGGTAAACAAGTGGCAATATTCATACAAGTGGTAAACAAGTATATGACCAGAAGGGTTCAATTGCTACATGACCAAATATTCATAGAAATATTAAAAAAGAGTCATATTATACAAAAAACTAGTTTGAGCTACGTGGGAATCAAGTAATCAGCGTGAAAATTAGACGTGGCAACCATATACTACTCGTTTCGGTGAAAGTACATGTGATCAGCCATTGCATTTCGTAATTCCTTCCAATCATGGAGTACTTTTGGAGTGATGTGGAATTGTGGCATTTGAGCTCCCTCGGTACCTCCGCCATCCATATTAGTTTCATCCGTCAAGTAGACGTCATATGGCTACATCTCCCTATTGAAATTGTGCAGTAGACAGCACGCCACTACAATGTTCCTCTGTGCCTCAATAGGATAGTTTTTCATAGGACTTTCCAAAATTTTAAATCTCATTTTCTATATCTCTAACGTCCTCTCTATTACATTCCGAACCGAAGAATGGTAGCGATTAAATAATCTTTTCTGTGCAGTCTGTGATCTCCCTCCTGGACCACTCTTGAAAGGGACCATGAAACCTGGCATGTGTCTGTACGCCGCATCAACTGTGTAATATTTTTCAACCGGTGGTACGGAAAATACTGCACTGGGATTGGAAATAGCATCCAACAAGACACGACTATCATGGGCACTACTTTTCCAACCAGTTCTGACATATACGAACCTCATATCGTGGTCACATGCAGCTAAAACATTTTGTGAAATCGTGTCCTTTCTGTTACAAAAGGCATCCTATTTCTTCCTTGGCACACTTGCCGAGACATAGGTTCTATCAATAGACCCAATGCAGTCCTACATTAAAGTTTGAGTAAATTAAACAGAAATTTAACTTATTAGTTTTAGGATGAGGGGCACGTACCTTAAATCAGGGATAAAATCGTCTATTATTCCGTATTCTATGATGAGTAGCATTTATGTTCCTATGTCGGAGTATAATAGGTGCTAATTAGACTAAGGACTGACACAGCCGGCGCACGTGTCGATGAATTGTCTCAGTGGAATGCTGGAATCGCTCACCTAGCACTCTTTGTGTCAAATCATGGCTCACGCCATATAATGCAACTGCTACTCCTTCCTCTAAAGTCACTTTATCACAGGGACCCTCAGTAATATATCCACCTTCCCGCAATATCCGGTATAGTTGAACAAACGTGGGCACATTCATACGCATGTTCTCAAGCATCTTAGTGCAATATCCCTCGAACAGCCCGTCAACCTAACCTTGACTTGACATAGCACTTGTTCGGACTAGCTGCCTTGTCCTTGGTACCTAATGTGTTTGAAAGTGCCACGATAGTATTAGCACAACAGTTGCAGCTTGTCTTGCATCATCTGGGTCATCTAAATTCACTCCAAAATTAGGTGGAGCCCTAGCCATTTATGCTCTGTTTGGGCAATACACATGCATCTTGAAAAAAAGTGATGGATAAGCACCAAATGAATCATAACAAGAAAGATCAGAACTTAGAAACTACTCTTATATTGAAGTAAAACTCGTATTTATTATTCGCCATGAACAAGTCAAATATTTGAAATGGAGAAATATTATGGTAAGTTTTAAAATGATCCAAACTACGTAATAATACAACAAAAGTGCAAATTCTTGTCCCAACAGGGAAAACAAGCATCTTCCAATTGCCTTTGCCTTTTGAATGTTTGGCATCCGATTTTCTAATTAACTGCATAGGCGGGTTCATATTGTCAGTCAAGTCCACGTGTTCCAGACCCTGTCCACCCATATTGTTAGGTGGTTGACTTTGCCTCACTTTTATCTCAGCATTGATGTTAACTGGTGGTTGGTTTGAATCTCTTGCATATCGTCCTTGGATATCCATTTTATCAAACACCTCCGACAATATATAGAAGACACGATAGTCTCTGTTGTGGTAACTCTCAAAGGATGGATTCTCCTACACATTTAACACCAAAAAGAACATAAGATGTAGGCTAAAAAGAACTTGTATGAGCAGTAAAAGCTTATGTAATACAACAGGAAAAATTAATTTTCAACTTTAATCACAGCTTGCCATTTGCTTTCATTCATGGTTACAGTCTATAGGAGGGGATCCCATCCGGCCTCAGTCACGCTCAATCGTATGCGATTGTATTCTTGTGTCAGGTGGCGTAATACATAATACTTCGCCTTGATTTGAGATGGATCAAAGTGGTATCCTTTTTTGGCAAATTTATCAACAATTACCGGGAAGATCTTACTCTTTAGGTTGCCCTTGTTCATTCTATTAGCTCATTTAAATTCGACCAAGTACTCCGCAAATTCAAGTTCTCTCTCCATTGGAAATTGGGCTCGACCTTGCCTTGATGAAACAGCCTTACCAGTTGGTTTTTTACACTTTATGTAGGACAAATGTATTAGCAAAAGTTGATTATTAAGGATGCAGGTGGAAGTTATGCATCTATTTTCACAGCATATATAGCAATTTTTGGCAATACAGGTAAAGAACATGTGTAAATAATACCAATAAACAACACACGGGGCCATGAACATGGGACACACAAAATAAATACCTTGAATTAATTAGTGACGGGGTTGGAAAAAGAGACACACAAAATAATACCTTGAAATAATTAGTGATGCAAAGTTGTAAGTCGTTCTCTCCACACTCGGACCAAGCAGCGCTCACAGGATCAAGAAGTATGAAGTTTTTGACTATGAGCTAAAGTGAAAATTGCCCCTTACAATTCTTAACAGTCTGACATGCAAAGCCAAAAAAAGAAATCCCCAAAACAAACCTCTAGAAATGGATCTAATGTGCGGTGGCATAAACCTGTTAACAAAAGAATGTATGCCTATATTTCAAATTTTGGAATTCAGCTTAATTACTTGTTTCTATGATAAAACAGAAAACTACGCTAAATAAAGAAATAAAATACCACATTCAAAATATTAAAAAGCAAACATAGAATTTGAACTAATTCCGCTAACCTCCTATCTTTCTCGAATCAAATGAAGCCATGAAAAATATTACTACTACTCATGGATTAATTAAACCAAAGCAAAATTAATAGACCGAATTCAATTCAAAAAAGAATTAAACTCCTACAACACTTAGAAAGATTTGTTTGAACGACTCCCTCATAATCAGGTGATGTTTTGCGGTGAATTAGAAGGCTCTCAAAACCTGCTTCTGACTTCAGGGTATATGATCAGAAAGTCTAATAGAGAGGTAATGAAATATCAGATATTTCGCTAAGAAACAAGAAAAATAAGCAGAACTCAAGTTCAGAGGCAGACTCTTTTGAAGAGAAATGTTGTACAAATTCTGGATTATTGTCCACCTTCACAACATCAAATTTTGAAAGGCGAACAATGGAATTCCTTATTGCCCATAACAACTAAAACAGAAACCATCTGTGTATCTTTGCATTTTTGAGATGTTTAAAAGGCATTTTATATATGTTTGCTATTTTGTACCCAACTGGAAGAAAAGAATTAAAAGACAAATGCCTGGGATCTATAAAGTTGGGGCCACAGAAGCAAGATGTTCACATAACAAATAGCATCCGAATCCCAACTAGAAAGGCTAACTTATTTCATCAATCCCAATCCGAATACCATCCGAATCAGCAAGATGTTCCCATAACAAATTTAGCAATCATTGCTCCAACCTCATATAAAAGACACAACCAACTCAGAAAGAAGGACAGTTTGAAGTATGAAGGGAAACAATGAAAAGAATACTAAAATTCAGAAGGATGAAAAGTTCTTAAACCATTAAGGCAATCAGGACAAAATGAGAACATGTTGCCACAAAACTGAGCTAGCATAAGAACAGTAAACTCTTTCAAACTACGAGGGGTTTATATCAGTATATGAATAATAAACTACTTTTTCACTGTTCCTATATAACAGGTGTGCAGTTTAGGGGTTGGATTGATTTCAGCATCAGGAACCTTATCTAGAAAATTCAGCATTACTCCCTCAATGCAGGCTTTTAGATTGTATTTGGATATGGCAGGCAACCCCTCTTTGTTTTAGGCCTGTATCTTCTGGTGCTATTTGGTTTCTTTAGTTATAATTAAGATATTGAATTTTGTCACAAAAGTTGCTAACACAACTGATTCAAGTTTATAAAAGGTCTGTCATGTGAATATCATTGAGTAGATTTCAATCTTTGGATACAAGTGACAATGCCATCTAACCTGAGATCCTAGCAGTGGCGTAACGGATAAATTTTAATAATCATTACCAATAGAATCCTAAGGATCTAGTATACAACCAATTTGAATTTCAATGACTTGAGATTGTCTAAGTTAAAATGTATACCGCCATCAAAGCTTGCTCGAGTCTGCTACCAAAGCCCCAATATGGAGCCCCAAGATAAAACTACTACCAAAGCCCCAAGATAAGTCATTTGTCTATTTCTGTCGTATCTCTACTTAAGGTTACTTACAATAACCTAAGTATACAACAATCAGTACCGTCAAATTGTTATTCAATCCTCTAAGGAAGAAAAGAAGCAATAGCTTCTGCAAACAATGGAACAAACAAACTCTGACGATTCCAACAAACTCTGACGTCAGACAGACGGTCACATTCTGAGAACAAACACACGGACACACAGCATATATAGAATTTAAAGAGTATTAAAAGAGAAAAACTGTGGTAGAGATTTGATACGAAAAGGTTAACCCATCCATACAAGACTCAGAAATTCCATAACAAGCATCCCTCCTTAGAGGCCGACGTCCCCGTTGGCTTGGTAATTCGGGGCTCCCCCTTCTTCGAGGCAGAGTCCCGCGAGACTCGAATTTGGGACGTTGGGGTTATTTGTCTGGCTCTGATACCATTGATACGAAAAGGTAAACCCATCCATACAAGACCTAGAAATTCCATAACAAGATTCCAGTTTCGAAAACATCCTCAGCATACTACTCTAATCAAATTGCCTTCTAATTAATTAACTCAGCAGCCTAAACCCAAAAAATTAGCATATTTAATAACAAAATCGCCAATAATCCTTCACTAGTATCTAATATAGAGGGAGTAATCAACAAATATTGCCATGAACTGTTGACTACACGCTGCGTAAAAAAAAATATATTGGGGAAGTAAAAAATGCTGAGCTCAATTCAATAGTTGAGTTAGAAGGGAATGCACCTAAAATTAGCACAGCAGTCTTCCTTTGGCAACAACAACAGCCATTTTTTGCAGGGCGGAGCGTGGTGGAGGGGATGAATCAGCCACCGCCGGAGTGCCGGATGGGATTGCAAGAGCCTAGTTTCTGAACCTTCGGTGGACCAATCAAGTACACCGAATGGGTTTCATCAAGAAAAAAATAATCCCACCGCTTCTATTTGCTCCGATCAGCTGTACACTTTGAGGTATTGCTTGGTTGACTCGGGAGAACTACTGAAAGAGCCCTAGCCTTCTATGCAATGAAAGAAAAACAAGAGGAAGAGTCTTCTGTTTTGTTGTGAAGTCGAAGGGAAAAAAAATGCCAAAACGACGTTGTTTTCTTAAAAGTTTCGGAAAGGGGCTACGAAAGTTTTGTTTGAAATTTTTAGGATTCCTGTAGTAAAAATTGTTAAAAAATCAGTAGCAAACAAACTTGCCTAAAAGGCCTTGGTCTTGTCAAGTTGTGAGAGGGTAAGTAAAATTTTAAAAACCTCAAGGGATTTGAGTGATTTTATGAGAAAGGCTGGAGAGGTTTCCAAAATTATCGCATCCTAAATTTTTATGCTCGTACCGGATTGAGTCCAAAAATTTGAATTTGAGTTTGATAGCCTAAAGTTTCAATTCCATTCCATTTATTGGTTTACAACACTGATGGAATAAAAACGCAAATAGCAGAGAAAAACTCCAATTATGGCTATGGCTGTTCACATATGTACCAACTTTCTACACTCAACTCACACAGTCCCATCTTCTCTTCGACCTTATCCTGCAAACCCATCTTCTACAACCGTCGTCAGAACCCGTATATCCTGCCTATCATCATCTTCATCATCACCAAGAATGGATCCTCAGACCAAATTCATGGAATTCCCACATGTATCCGCCCCAATCAGGGACCTAATGCTGGGACTTGTATCTTCGGTAGAAACCCATCTGGGCTCTTCCCTTCTCCCTTGTTCTCTTCCACCTGATGTGCAGTACTATCAGAACCCCAATGGCAATGCTGAAGGCACCGTCTTTGTCAGATCCGCCATTCCCTCTTCCCCTGTACTGTACTTTCTGAAATTTATCCTCCCCTTTCTAGTCTTCTATAAAACGCCCAAGATGCCTTTTTTCTTGGCCTTTTCTTTTTATTGTAACTTTTCCTGGTTAGAATTAGTGATGGGCTGGTGAAGTCTTGATAACTTTGTCTCTAATTGCTCAATATATATTTTTAAGCTGATAAATTTGTTTGAAGCTGACAATTTAGACTGTGGTAGTTTTTTATTTTGTTGAGAAATGGTGCCTTATTTGAGAACCGCATACAAGTGATTTGTTTAAAATTGCTCTACCTAGTATAAAGCAAGCCAAGAGCAAGTTCCCTAGGCTTTATGCTTGGTTTTGGTTTTGTTAAAGAATTCGATGATTTTCTATAGAGTTGGAGACTAAGTTGCTGGATCTTGTGGAGGGTTTGATTTTGAGTCGTCACAGACAATGGTTATGAAAGCATCAAGATTTAGAGTTTATGTTGTCAAGATTTATGAGCTGGTTATGAATTAAGATTCAAAATCATGGTCAAGAAAGCTCGTACTTATATAAGCACGTGTTTGTAATCATCTTGCTCATTGGTACCCAATATATTATTTTTGGGTTCACATTGATGAAGAATATGATGGATTCCTTCTCTCGTGCTTATATAAGTTGAGGCTTTCTTGGTCATCATGCTGAATGTTATCTCA
Source organism: Coffea eugenioides (assembly GCF_003713205.1). Taxonomy (NCBI): domain Eukaryota; kingdom Viridiplantae; phylum Streptophyta; class Magnoliopsida; order Gentianales; family Rubiaceae; genus Coffea; species Coffea eugenioides. Next base: position 21,328,617 of record NC_040037.1, read on the forward strand.
TCCGGTACAGACTTGAAATTGTTTCAGAGATTAATTCTATAGGTTGTTAGGAAGAAAATGTCCCATAGCTAACACAGAAAGTGATAAATTCTAAAGCAGTACTTGTTTAGATAAGCTAAGACATTGTCAAGAAATTTGACGTTATCGGTTTTTAGAGGCTTTTAACTGCATTTTTCAGTAATGCATAAATTGTGACTGTTAAAGCAAATATTTCTTGGTCACCTTGATTGAACATGTATTGTTAAAGAATGTCTTCTATTAGGTTTTCCATGATCAATTCATGTATAATTGGATGAATTTCCTCCAAAAGTAACAGCTTTGAGGCTTGAGCGCTCAGTTTTTCAGAGTCTGAGTGAATAAATGTGCTTCAATCCATGGTGTTCGATATGGCAATGGACTTTTTCTTACCTTCTTGTGTTGGTCTGGCTCTTGTTTGGAAATTGGCCTTGTTTGTTTCTGTTTTCAAATATTTATCAAAAAATGATGAATCATTTTCTGTTGCATATTCTGGACTCTATCAGATCATTTTTTCAAAAAAAGAAGAAATTCTGCCAAGCATGTGTTTTGTTTACAAAATAAGTAACATCTGTTTGGGATATCTTCCTGATAAATGACTGAAACAAAAAGCATAAAGTTGCAGGTGAGGTATTGAATTAAAGTTTGCGTGTTGCTTTGTATCACGCTGTACTTGTTATCCATTATATCTTTAACGAGCTCTTATAATTTGACTTGAGAAATTACTCTCTTTTATTGATTTTATCGTACTAATTACTCTTTAAGAAATTCTGCATCAATTAGGTTGATTTTATATTGGGAAGCTGGATTAACTGCAAGCTGCCATCCGGAGGAGCCTTGAACATAGCTAGCCTTTCAACCTATTTGAAACCCTCAACTAATGCCCCAAATTTCTTAATTGAGGTGATCCAGAGTACTCCAACATCTCTGGTTCTCATTCTTGATATGCCTCCAAGAAAAGATCTTGTCCTATATCCTGAATACCTCAAGACATTTTACGAGGACACTGAATTGGACAGGCACAGGCAACTTCTTGAGAAGCTGCCTGAGGTAACGCCTTACTCTTCCCCTTCTCTGTATATCCGAGCTCTTATCTCTCCAACAGCTATTCTTGTTCGCATAGAAGCTGAAGCTGGTGAAATAACGAGAATAGACGAGATAATTCGAGATAATTTGAGTCCTATTGCTAATGAAATGATCGAGGTATGGTTAAGTTTGTGTGCATCTGTGGATAAAGAAGTGGGAGAGGCTGAGATGGCTTACTTGGAAAAAAGGGATCTAATTACGAAGACAAAGACTATTGAGATTGATCTTGGCACCAACATTCCAAGATTGTTTGGGCAGGAAATTGCAGACCGAGTTTTAGGAGTTTTAAGGGGAGTTTTCAATGTTTGATCCTGCTAGTCCTGTGACTCCTTGTTCCGGATAACGATTTTAACTGTCTCGTGTACTGTTTGTATTAAGTTGTAGATAATTTGATTGCCGTAATTATTATTTAGGATTGTAGCATGTAAAAGTGCAGAAGTAAGATATTACATACACAATGTATTTATTTATCTGATATGTGTGAACTACTCTACATTTACTGGGTTTCGAAGCTCCAAGAGTCTGGTAGCAAAATGGACTGTTCCAGAAATCTATGTGGCTGCTCTGCTATCTTTCCTCCTCTTCATGATCCACAATCTTGTTCACATCAGAGCACTACACTATATCTTACCAAACCCTCTCCTCTTCTTGGGTCTCCAAAATTTTTTCGAGAATCCATCCAAGAAAGCTTTCTGAGCTCAATTCCTCCAATGGCTACCCTCTAAATGCAGTTTCTTTGCAAAATGGTGAGTGTGTGTGTGTATATATATATATATATATTTACCTTTTTGGTACTATTTTAATGCTAGAAACCTGTATAACTTTATCTTTAATTGGTTAAGCTCTATTGCTGCATTTCTTGGTTGTTCATGTTAGCATTTAGTCGATATTTTATCCAAAACTAAGATAAAATATCTGTATCATTTAGAATATTAATTGTCTTTATGTCATTTTTGGCTTACTTTAGTGCTAGTTAAGCAAGTGAAGTTCTTTTCTTATAAAGCAGATTCCCGGGAAGAGGAAAAAAAACAAGAATTGTACTAGTAAACTAGAAAAAGGAGTTTACTTTGTGATCAATTTCGAAACTGAAACACTAAAGTGGAAGATCTAGAAAAAATTGATTGCAGAAATAAGTGTGGATAAGGACTTTATAATAGATGTACTAGTATTTATTGAGGAAATCGATAAGAATTTGTACAATGTTGGGAAGTCTACAATTATGTCATTTGGTCTAATATTCTACCAATCCCTTCCATTGACTATTGATATCACCAAATTGATGTGTTTTTAAATGGTCTTATTGATTTCTCGATGATTTAAACTTCAAAGCCCCATTTACTGGATTGTTCTTAACAATTTCCTGCTTTTGTAATTTTTCAATTTGGTTTCTCCTACATGGACACGTGGATTTGTTGAGAAAGTTCAATGTCAAAGCCCTTTGCAGAAAAACTACCTTTTCCAAAGCCTGAGAAGCAGAGACCACTCTCAGCATAACTGTTGGTGCTTCAGGGGGCACTTTCCAAGAAGAAGATTTTTTCTGCAGTATGTGCTCCTTTTTATGAAGATTTTCTACCTGAGCTTCCATTTCTGTATTGATTTTCGTTTATTTGGTCATCTAAGATTTTCAAGACCTAGATAGTAGAGAATGTAATTATTATTGTCACACGGTCTGGTAAACCTGTTCCCGAATGTTGTTTGCTAACCATAATTGTGCAAAACTTCATTGTCTTTGGTTATGCTCGGACCAAAATAACTGATGAGGAGCTGAGAAGCAGAATTAGCACAAAAGGTGCGTGTACTTGATGAAAGAATTCTAAAGTTTAGTATATATTCTGATAATTTACTTCCATTAACTTGTGGTTAAAAAACTTCCAGAGAAAATTGCAAGGACAAAATGGAACAACTTCTTATGAAATGTTACTATGACAGTTTGGAGGGCAACTTTGCAGAACGGGAATGCAAGCTCAAAGAGAAAGAGGTGATGCCTGTTCTTGGCTAAAGACCTGATTTGATTTGCATGCTTTTATCTATCAACAAAATTTTAATAGTTTATGTTATAAAAAAAATGTAGTTTGGGTGAAATTCTTTATATGCAATAATGTTTGATGAAGCATAATAGAACAAATGTGAGCTAATCATTTTGTCTATTGATGGCGTATAATGGCATAAACATGCTTTTAGTGCCATCAAAGATTCATACATTGAGCATCTGAGAAAGTAGATTTCCATAAAAGTGCAAAGTTATAGTAAATTATCAGTCTTTTGAAATATTTTCTGGAAAAACTGCTAATGTTGTTGCATCCTTGGACATTAGCTTAGTCAACATTATGCATTGCAGTTTCACATTATAGAATGGTCTTGAAGACCAAATTTTGGCTTTGTTGTTGTCATGTGTGCTTATTGTTTTCATCGTTCTGATTTTCTATTTCTGTGCATGTCTTGTTTGATAGATTCTGAGCTAAAATGTGATCATTTGCTATTACTACAAGTAGTTACCTTTAACTATGTGTTGTACAGAAGGATGAGTTGATATGCAATGATGCTTCTTTTAGGATTCTGTAGGTTCAATAGACTTGCCCAGAAAAACTAAAGATAACCGTCACATTCATGTTTCTGCTTGCTGTTTTCTTGTTTGAAAACCTTGTATTTTGGTTTGCCTCCATAAATGTGGGTGGGTAGTTTGATATATTTGAAGTTTTTGTGTATCTACTGTTGTTCAATTACCTAATTCCGTAAGTTAAATCCTTGTCACTGAACTTTTGGCAAAATTGGCAAGGCATATTTGTTTTTTTGTTATTTGATCTTTTCCAGTAGCCAGTTCTCTTTGAATCTCCTCTATTTTTTTTTTTTGCATCTGGGAAAGGTTGGAAACCAGTTCTTAGACGTGGAATGTTGACAATAGTATATTCATATACTTACTACTCAGGGTGATGGTCTGTCAAATAAGTTATTTTATTTATCAATACCTCCAAACATATTTGTGGATGTGGTGAAATGTGCTGGCATTAAAGCTTCTTCAAAAAGTGGATGACAAGGGTCATTGTGGAAAAGGCTTTTGGTCGTGATTCAGAGTCCTGTAGAGAACTAATGATATGTCTAATGCGGTATCTATCTGAGGATCAAATATTTTGGTAGGCTTAATAGCACCATCTTGTAATAAGCCTAAATCATTGACAGTGGCTGATTAATTCGAGTTTGTTGACTTTTGTTCAGAATTGACCATTAGCTGGAAAAGGAAGTTGCTGAGAATCTGCTAGTGGTTCAATTCTCAAATCTGGTTTTGGAGCCTCTTTGGTCTAGAATTTACATAAGCAATGAGCAATTTATCTTCCCTAGTACCCATGGATGAGGAGGGTGAGTTTCTCATGTTTCCTTCTGATTAAACAAAGTGAAATAAAATTACCCTTCCAAGGATTAAAGCAAAATTGCTAATGCTTGGATTCTAGATACTTTGACAACTAAGGGATTATAGAAGATATCATGCAAAATCATTTGTTTCAAATATTAGCTTTGTTTGCAATGTAGACACTAGCAAGCTTGGATGCCGCCTTTAGAAATCAAAAGGTATTCAACTTTGTGCTTGTCTGTCTTGGAAAGATCACTTGCCCAATTGAATTTGCTATTCTGTTACTTTGCATTTTCTTTTTGCAAATTCGCTTATGAGAACAAAATTTTAGTACTCCACCTTCCCTTTCATGTTAAGAAAAACTCTCAAAAGCCTTTGAAATCTTCAAAAAGGGCAAATAGGGAAAACCCCCTGTGGAACAAAATAAATGTGTAGTAGTATTAGCATTGTAGGTTCAGCTCAAGGTTTTGAGATCATGGAGGACACTGCAGGTAGATGTGATTGTTGGCCAGTATAAGGGCAATAACAACGATAGTAGATCCTATCCAGGACATACAGACAATGAAACTGTGCCAGAGGACACACTCCTACTTCTGCTGCTGCTACTCTACTTTTTTTCACAATGCTTGCTGGATAGAGTTCCATTCCTGCTAACGGCAGGCAAATCTCTCCATAGCAAAAGTAAGTAAATATTTGTCCTTAAACAAATGGATTCTACATAGAGATCTGTATCGCAAAGCGTTCTGACAATTGTCCCTTTGAAACCTTAGAGCTGAGATTGGAGTCTAGTTTATGCATGTCCTAGTAATTTTTACATGAAAAAATTTTGAACTGACTTGGATAAGGCTATAAATGAGCTAGTGCTTCGGTCACAACCACATGACGCTGTATATTTAAAGATCAACAACTAAGTTCCAGGTCTTGGCATGAGACTGGATTGGGATGACTTAATCTTCTTTAGGTAAGAGGTTGATGATGCTATTACATGTCAATTTCTTCATACTATGGTGCGCTGTTGAATACTTTTATTGTATCATTGTCTAAATTCAAAAGTTTTCTGCTGTTTCAAATATCACTTTGGATGCAGTATATCTTTTCCTCCAATTATTTGCTCACAAATTATGTTCATATTACATCTCACAGACAATCAGTAAACCTCTTGCTTAAATTGGAGATTCCCTATGGATTATGTGTTATTCTTTTTTTTTTTGGGAGGGGGGTGGGGGGTCGTTTGTTTTCAAATACTACATTGTAACATTGTACATTAAAAAAAAATTGACATTGTAGATGTATTTCGGGGTGTTTTTAAAATTTAAAATTTTAATGGATTTTTTTTCTTTAAAAAAATCCTACCCCAAACACCCATCACCCCTTTCGTCCTTCCCCACCATTTGCATCACCCTCTCTCGCATCGCCACAATCCCTTTTTCTCTCCCTCCTCCTCATCTCTCCTTTTAATTCCTCCTCCCTTCCCCCTCTCCCTCTCCATGACTGGTCTTGGCCTGCGATCTCATTGCAGGTTGTGATTAGATCTAGTTGCTTCTCAACTAGATTGTGGGTGGGCTGCGAATGTTACAACCGGATTGTGTGGGGAGAAGGAGGGGAGGAGAGTGTGGGGAAGGGAGAGGAGGAAGGAGAGGGAAGAGAGAGGAGGGAGGGGGGCGGGGGTTGGCGGTGATGGTGAATGGTGTTGTGTGGTGGATGGTGATGGTAGGAAATTTTTTTTTTTAAAATTTTTTATTAGGTGTAGTTGAGATTGTATGGATTAGGTGTTTTTGGAGTGTGTTATTGTAGACTCCAAAAATAAAAATAGCCAAATCCAAGTAGACTTGAAATTTTTAAGTACTTAATCTCACTTGGAATGCTTTTTCTCGTACAGAGTTCACTAATTTAAACAGAAAGCCAAAGGAGCTTAGTGGGAAGATATCTCTTTTCCCCAAGAACTAAGGATTATAGACATGTTGGTAACAAATCTTTAGGAAATTTAGTTCCACATTTTGATCTGTGTTTGAAGGTATATAAGCAAAATACTACATGCCTATGAAAGACTCATAGATGCAATAGAAGAGGAAAGAAGGTCTTTTATTGGAAGTTATGGGCTTGATGCTGCTTGGGCACTATTTTCACCATTGCTGAAAGAGCTTGGAGAAAAGAAAATTTCCTTCTTAGCTGTACCCCTTTAGCAGCATGGATTGGTTGGAGCTAGCGTTCACCGTTTTGCCTGAGTCCGAGATGGCTAGGGTAATTCTAGAGGTGGCAAAATGGGCGGGATGGGCAGGATTTAATTGGGTTTGAGATGGAACCGAGTCATATGAATTTGGGTCTAACCTTACCCATATGTGTTTTGGGACTAACTTGGGCGGGATCACTTTGGGATGGGTTTAGATTGATCCCACCCAATACCCAAATCTATTTTCTACATATTTTTTTTCTTTAATTTATTTTTTATTTTTTATATAAATTTAATATTTTTGATTTATTAAATTTCTTTTAGTTTTATTAAATAAACATGCAAGTGCTTTATATTCAAGATTCCTACCAAAAATTGGATTAACAAATAAAGGAAAAAATAGATATACAACAATATTCCAACATATATTAAGATGGTCAAGGTACTTAGGGTGTTGAATATTTATCCTCATCATTGTCCAAGGATGACAGGTCTAAATTGACTGAAATGCTGGAAATTCTTGTGGATAATGACTAGGAAGACTACTAGATTATATTTATTGGTATGACTATAAAAATTATTAAAGATAATTTTTGAATCTAAGACTCCGTTTGGATTGGCTATTTTTTCAAAAAATAAGTTTTTCAAATACAATATTATAGTAATATACAATAATTCAAAAAATATCCCATCCATATTAGTATATCAAATATTTCAAAAAAAAATTTTATAGTAAAAATTTTTCATATACACTACTACAATAAAATATTTCAAAAACACCCTCCAAAAATGACTAATCCAAACGGAGCTCTTGCTATTTGAGCCCAATGGATACCCAAGTATTTTCCAAGATTTCCCATCAATTAATGGGTACAATTGGGATTTGTCCCATTTTAAATCCAATATCAAATTTCAGTACCCATTTCGTTCAAAATCCCATGGGCATGGGTAACCCATTGGGACTTGGGACAAATTGCCACCTCTAGGTAATTCATAACCGAAACAGGGTTTGCCGATATTAATATTGATACTCGAGTCGTCTGTGGACCTATTTCGCAATTCCATGAACATGACCTATTCCATGCGACACTTCTTCACAACCATAAAACATTCTTTCAGATCTCTCTTATCTGCCATATTTTCTAATACAACATTTGACTCCGCAATGCACACTTATACTCCTTACAATGCACTCAGTTATAGGACCCATCACCATTCAGGCTTCTAAGACGCGCGTAGGACTGTGTTCGCGTCCTTTCAATTTAGTTTCATTCTTCAATTCTAAGTTTCCGCTCATTGTTATCCATGTGGCACAATTTAGTGCAATCTAGCAGTACACGGCAGTAATTTAGGAATTATGCACCCCAAATAATTGAAAGTCAAATTTCAATTTCAAGAGAAAATTATATGCCTTTTCAACTATGTGCCTGATTTTTTTTTTACATGTGCGTCTCACATGACAAAAAGTCGCCCATAGCCTTTGGCCACGTGAAAAAAAAGTTCATGAGGATGTATGTAGTTCCGAAGAATGGCACGTGCAGGTTCATTACAGAATTCGATGGTTTTGTTCATAGCAGTTGATGAGTTGAAGGAGCCCCTGAATCAAGGCAAAGAGAAAGATGATAAATGTAGTTCAGTGGAGAGCAATTGAGTCTGTTGTTGACACATAATAGTTGTGGAACAAGTGGGTTCCACAAGTATTAGATACGATCGCCTCGTATTTTATGAAATTAATGTAATGTACTAATAGATATATAGGGACTTGATGTAATAATGCCACGTGTATTTTAAAATTGAAATTTGAATATTAACACATGTCATCTTTGTACCTAATGCATTCAAATTGAAAAAATGCATTTTTACAATCAGTCCATAGATTGGGTAATGAATTATATACTAATTTTAGTGTAATTGGACTGAAAATGTTATAATTATCGATTTGCTTCGTAATAAGTGTCCGGACTCTACTGTTGATCCTGTTGGGATGCACATCCTTCAATGTTCAGGAAGTTTGGATTCAAAACTGTGCCCTCGTGATGTTGAGATGTAGTTTTTTTCAGATGTTATAATTTGCTCATATTACATCGATCAATTGGCCGGTGTGGTTTGAAACATATTGAAATAGAGGGGATCTTTTTGGACTTCTCGTAAATAACTTTATTGCAGTATTAATGCTAAGAACCTAGTGCTTGTCGTGGCATCCATTTTGGTATAGCAAGTAACAGCCACAGTTGAACTTAATTCGCTTCTTCTGCTTGCGTCTCTTGTACTGCTGGTGTTTGATTTTGATGTTCGGTGGTGAATAATGGCGTTTGGAGGAAGTACAAGATTGCATTCTATTTTGTCCAATTGATGAGATCATTTCGATATGATGCGTTTAATTAATCACAATAAGAGGAGTTGGGACTAAAATTACAGAGCACACGATTGTTGAAATTTTCTCTTTTATCCTTTTGGCTTTTGCATATTTTTTATTAGAGGATTAATCTCGTTGGGTTTCGATAAATTTTTTCCAATCTTTCAGGAATTGAAGATTGACGCTATCAGTGACACTATACTAGGCATTGTCATAGTGATGGATTAGGTCAATATGACCGGTGTAATAGTTATGGGTATCTGATTTTAGACTTGGTTCAACAGGTCTTTGCTGCTCAACTTGGGCCTTTGATGATAATTGATATGGGCCTATGTGCCTTCCTTTATGACAAGTTACATTCTGGACCGTCTATTGAGCTAATATGTCTCGAACATTTTGGGCTAGTGGAAAATTGGCCCGATAAGGTTTCAGTGGCTTCGCAAATGTTCAATCTTAATTATTTGATATTTTGTCGTATTGTATAATGAACAAGCGAGGATTGCTTGTCTTGATAATATCAAGTGCCATTGTCTTGTCTTCCTTAGCAAGCGCAGTCGTATATACTTTCCTAATTTGTCGGAATTGCGTTTGCTCCAACTATTTGGTTGAATATTACGCCATTCAATGAAATTTTCGTATTTGCAAATGTAATTCCAAACAATGAATAAATTTCTAGCGCCTTGTACGTTTGGATGGAAGATGAAATGTGTAGATGTCGATTAGAGGTAAAAAAAATCTCGGATTCTTTGTGTGACATTTAATTGCGAATTGGAATAGATAGTGGAGATGAGCAAAACCATTTTGGTGGGTTTCCTGAACAACTCGGATATAAACAAGTGAAATAAAGAATTGGATGCGCTTAATTGAATCTAGAATTTGACTTTTGGTAAGAATACATCTATTTTAAGTGAAGAAGATGTTCTTGGTGTTGATGAGGAAGAAAGAAGGTGTTCTTGGCATTTCGATGGTCATGTCAGCTTGATAACATTACCCAACTCATGGAAATTATTTCAATATATGGGTATCTTTGGTGGACTTATATATTCTCGTCTTTTCGAATGGTTATAATATTACGAAACCATTCGGTACGGACACGTATGATGGATTGGTTGGACACGTGTCAGACGAACGGTTAGGATTACTACAAGGAGTATGAAATAAAACCTATATTGCAATTGAGGAGTATGGACAGTCGGATGGATGAAATTATGTGGTGGTCACATAGACCTATTTATATCTTAGGCTTTCGGACCTCCAATCGTCAACTACTCATTTTATTTTCCATCTAAATGTACAGAGCACTAGAAATTTATTCGCAGTTTAGGATTATAACTTCAAATATGGAGATTTCATTGAATGAGATAATTTTCGACTAGGTGATCTGAGCAGACGGAGCTCCAACAAATTAAGAAAAGTTTAGACCATTGCGCTTGTTAAAAAAAGATAAGACAATGAAATTTGACATCATCACGACAGGCGATTCTCGCTCATTCATCATACATTGCGCAAAATGTTAAGCAATTTGAATTGAATATTCACGAAACCATTGGAATCTTATTGGGTCAATTTTTCACTGATTCAGAATGTTCCAAACATATTTGTCCAATGAGCGGCTCAGATCGTAACTTGTCTTGAAGAAAAGCCACATTACATGAACAGGGTAAGGGCCATTCTTAGAATCATAAAAGGATTTAAGAGTAGAGTAAAGAAATGGGTCCTAGACGAACTGCTACTATGAACTTCAGGCGGTTGAACCAACTATCGATCAATAATATAACGAGAAAATAAAGAAAGTAAAGAACTAAGATTATATAGGCGGCTTAGCTGACCATTCACAAGACAACAATTTGTTTAAATGAAGTTTATTAAAGATGTTTAGAAACTTAAAAAATTGAGGAAAGCTTGATCGTCACTTGATCCAATTTTGCTCCCAAGTTACAACCTAAACTACTTTATATTCTAGAAATAAGAAGGATTTCTTCAATTTAGAGATAGAAGTGAGCTGAAGAAATGGTGTGTGTAGAATGGTGAGTTTGAGGGGTATTTATAGTAAAATTTTCGTTTTGCTATGGTACCCATTACACTGCTGTTATAATGCATGCTACAGTGTACAATGCTGATTTTCTTGTCGTGTTTGTACAGTAGCTTGTCGGATTACTACAGTGTTATCCGATCCTACAGCGAATTCCAAAAGTACTATTTACAATTGTTTATTTTTTAAAATTTATGAGAAAATTTCATAACAATCATTTTCATTTTGTTGTAGTCCATCAAACTTTCTTCTGAATTTAAGGACTTTGGGTCTTGTTTAGGTACTTGTGACTTTCCTTTTGATTGTAGTTGAGAAAAGATCTATTGGATTGATTGGACATATTCTTATATATTTATGATTGAGGTTAGTCTTGCTGCTGTTAAGGACTTCTACTGCAAAAACTGGCTTGCCTGTGGGTCTCCTAATTTGATTGATTTTGGGTTCTTTTGGAACCATGTTTTAATGTTTGTTAGTTGAATGAAATCTTTAGTAAATACTGGTCACCATTTTGTATATCCTTGCCGGACAAGGAGCTGAGAAAATTGAGCTTGTTTGAGGAATTCATACTTCCACTGATATACCCATGCTATTGAAAAAAATTTAAAATAGTGTAGGCCGATGGGAATATAACTGTTTAGTAGTTCAAATCTTTGTTCGAATAGTTGGTATCCTTCCCTCATATCTGGTGGGAAGATTTACAGGTTTGGTCAATGTGCATTCCATTAGGTTACAAATTAAGCTGTAAAATTATACTTGTTTATCTTTATAAAATAAATAGGTACAGATACATATGGACCAAAATGAATTGGTTTAGATCCTTTTTATTCTAGTTTAGTTTATTCTGGAATCCTGCTGTGTCGACTTAGGATGTCAGTAAGGTTATAAGTGCTAAGAAATCTATGGTCTTTGGTTAGTGGGTTTGAGGAATGGGCAATCAACCTGAGAAGTCCATGCCTTTTCATTCTAGAATAAACTAAACTAGCATTCATACCTATTTTATTTTACAAAGACAAACAAGTATAATTTTTCTACTTGATTTGTAACATGGTGGAATGTACATGGACCAAAACTACAGATCCTCCCACCAGTTGTGAAGGAAGGATACCAACTACTTGAACTAAAGTTTGAACTACCAAACAGTTATATTCTCATCAGTCTACACTATTTTAAAATATTTTCAGTAATATTGATATATCAATGGAAGCATGAATTTCTTAAACAAACCCAGTTTCCTCCGCTTCTTGTCCAGCAAGGGTATACAAAATGGTGACCAACATTTATAAAAGATTTCATTCAGCCAGTAAACATTCAAGCATGGTTTTAAAAGAACTCAAAATCAATCTATCCAGGAGACCCACAGAGAAGCCAGTTTTTGCGGCAGAAGCCCATAACAGCAGCAAACTAGCCTCAATCACAAATAAATAAGAATACGTCTAATAGCTCCAATAAATCTTTTCTCAGCTACAATTAGAAGGAAAATCACTGATACCTAAACAAAAGCCAAAATCCTCAAACTTAGAAGAAAGTTTTTGACGGATTATAATAAAATGAAGATGACTGTTATGAAATTTTCTCACAAATTTTATAAAATGAACAATTGTAAACAGCACTAATGGAATTTGAAAACAAGCCTATGGATGAACTCGAAAGATGAATTGCCAATATTGAACAATCTTTCATCACTCTTATAAACAAACAAAAGTTAGCAGAACATGTCTCAGCCTCTATTAACAAATCTGTCAAACAATCGGCCTGCATTTTGAAAAAAAAAAACAACATTTCCTATAGTTAATCCTGTCAAACAGCCAGCCTGTATTTTGAAAGAACCTTTACCAGAATTTTTTGCATCAGTTGATCAATCCCTAAAACAATCAACTTGTGTTCTAAATGAATCTACTTTAGAACCCTTAGCTTCCTCTTCAAACTAGGCAGCCAAACTCAATTTGATCAAACCTTCTCATAAACCTAACTCCAAATTGGAAGAATCCCCAAAAACTCTATTGTTCTAGGGAAATTAATTCTGATGTCCTTCTAGAAGAAAGACCGAACATTCTTCTAAACTCCTACAATGTAAATAATATCTGTAAATGAAGCAGAGATGGAATTTCTGTATATAATATAATCACTATCCTCCAACAAATGATGATGGTAGCTATGACATACCACGTAACTCATGGATGTACCAATCAACTTGCAACTCATGTTCTCATAATCGAGTTCATAGGACAGCTCACGATTCTGGGATGCCTCAATTATGTTGCAGAATTCATCCCAAACCTTAGTAACCTAGCCAAATCTTTGTATAATAGACTTAGTAAATCGCCACACTTGTGAAGAGATAAACACACTAACATAATCTACAAAATCAAAACTCATATAAAATCCATTCCTTGTCTTTCTTTTCCTCATCCTATGGCCCAAAAAATAGTCGAAACAAATGCCTTAGGTATCGGCCATGGCAGTATTCTGAAAAAGTCCAAAAATGGCAAAGAACATATTAATGCCTTCACTTCTAGGCATTAGAATAATTTCTGACAAAACTACTCCACTATTAAAAGGGAAGTTTTAGCTATTGTCTAATGCATTTCAAAATTTCAAGTAGAATTATTAAAATCAAAAGTATTTGTTAAGAATAGACTGTAAATTAGTAAAACATGTTTTAGAAAAAGATGTTGAAAACCTTGCTTCAAAACAAATTTATGCTAGATGGTAAGCAAGTTTGTTAGTATTTGGTTTTGATATCAAGTGTATTAAAGGATCTTCTAACTCTCTTCTTGATTATCTAACCCGTGAATTTTTGTAACAAAGATAATGTCTAAGAAGAAGAAACAGCAAGATGCCCTTGAGGCACAGGAAGCCTCAACCTCATCTATCCAATAAATTATACCAAAAACATCAAGTTCACCTGAATTTTTAAACTCTTCACAAACCTCTAGAAAGGCTGAAAAACAATCTCTCATATTACAATTGATCGGAACTCCTTTGACCCTATATCAACCAAATCCTTACTAACCCTTTCCCAAAAAACATGGGTTGATATTGTTGAAGAAGGATATGATCCAACCTTACCAACCATGAACATTCGAAAATAGGTCAAAACAATGGGCCTCTCAAGCCTTTTGTCTAAATCCCAAATAGCACCACACAAATAAAGGGTTCAACGAAAGCCCTCTTCAAACACCTTATCTTGTCATTACTTCAAAATAAATGGCCCAATAACCCTTATGTAAATTGAATCGAATACATGGCAAAATGATCCAACAGTTATTGCCACAGTTGTCCTTCCTCCAAACCAAAACTCTATACCTCAAATTTTGACAAAATTCCTCTAATACTATAAGAAAATATTAACTGATTCTCATTTTGTTTCCCTTTAAACCCTATACAGCAGAGATAAAGGATAAAATCAAAGAAAAAAGAATGATTGATACTCACTCTTGTGCACACTTAAAGTTATCAGGCCCTCAAAATAAGGAACCAGCTTTGGTCATCCGAGGTCCTTTACAAAATCGTTCAACCCAATAGGATAAATTTATTGGGATTACAAGGCGCATGGTTTCATATTTTCTCTTATCAAAATGAAATAAATAAACACTCTTTCTTATTCTATTTCAAAAAGACAAACACATACCATTTTTCTAGTATGATTCGTTAATTGGTGGAACTCACATGGACCTAACCTAGAGGTACTTCCCATAGATGTTCACACAAGATGCAAACCTTTTGAAAATAGATTTGAGCTCCCTGACAATTACATCCCCATCAATTTACATTGCTTCTCAATTTTCTTTGTAGTTTGGGTGTTCATATGGAAGTTCAAATTTATCATGCAAACTTGGCTTCCTCCTACGCTAGTCAGATAGGTCCATACTAAGTGGTGGCAAGCCTACAAAGGAGCAATTCAATTAAATTATATTTAGGAATGGTTCTAGAAAAATTCCAAAGCTCTCAAGCCTAGAGATCTACAAACTAGCCAATTTTTTCAACAAAATCCTTGGCAGCCGCAAAAATTGCATCAATCACAGATAAGAAAGAATACATTGAGTAGCTCAAGAGGACCTTAGCTCAACTTCAACCATCACCATTCAAAACAAAGATAAAGCATCAAGCTTCTACAAACAAAAATCAACCTTAGCATTGGAAGGAAGTGAAGAATAACTGAACGAAGAAGATTTGTTCTCACAAATCTCATAAAATTCATCATTGTAGTACCAAAAATTATTGTAGTTATCCAACAAGTTATTATGCAAACATGGCAAGAGAAAACTGTACTGTACACTGTAGCACACACTATAGTGATATTGTACATTGTAGTGGGTACTATAGTTGAATGAAAATTTTGCTATAAAAATTCCTTGAACTCACCATTTCAAACACACTAATTCTTCAGCTCACTTCTCTGTCTAAGTTAAGGAATTCTCTCCTCCTTCTCACAAGAAAACATTTAGGCTTTATTTTGGAGTCTAATTTCGATCAAGTTTCGATTAAGCTTCATTCTTGTAACTCTCTAAACACCAAAGTTCAATAATTTTTTTTTTAAGTTTGTCTTATATTATTATACTGTGAATGGTTGGCTATGCCATCTAAATACTCTTGTTATTTATTTTTCTTATTTTCTTGATATTATACTTGCTATTAATGGCCGGTTCAATCGCTTGAACTTATAATGTTAGTCCGTTTGTGATTCACTTCCTTATTTTGTTTTAGTTGCTCTGTTTGGGCTTATAGGGACTCCTTCTAGTCCTGCTTTGATATCAGAGCTAGATGGGGAAGTGGAATGGTAAGTATGTTTCTTGACTTGTTATGATATTTCTGGTATGTACCTACGAGCTTAGATATTCTTGTTGATGAAGACCGTGAGATTTGGCCGTAAGACCTGTAGGCATGTTGAAACCCTTGGAGAATGATAGTACCCGTGATGGTGAATTGTTCTAAAATTCAGATCCAATCTTTTATATTCATATTATTTCTGTTATAATTTGTCTAAAGAGTATAGTTACCTTCATGGATCCCGAAGGATCTGTACCAAGGGGAAGGGTACTCCTACATATCAGTATCTTGTTTTGTTAATTTTTGTTGATTATTTTCCGATCTATTTGTCTGTCCTTATTAACTTTTGCCTGTTATTTACTTGTTTACTTCTTGATGGCTTCTTTCTTTAGATCCAATTCTAAAAACACTATTTCTTCAAACATCTCTTCTCAAAACATTCATTTAAAGAAGAGATCAATTTGCAGGATATTAATCAAGAAATAGACAATTGAAAAATTTCTAGGTATCAAGAAACTGAAATATATCAAAGTAATAAATGATAGAGAACCACTATTGATTATACAATTACAACAGTTGAACAAATTATAGTTTTAAATTTTGATAGTGAAGAAATTAAACTCTTAACAAAGAAAGCTGTTGAGAGATATCAACAAAAATACAACTACAACCACTTTGAACTTGTAAAAATTGCAATTAAACCCCTGACAAGAGAAGGACTGGACACATCTCTACTCCTTTTTCTTCGAGATTGCAGATTCCTAAATTTTCATTGCTTGGAATGACTGAAACAGGTCTATGCAGAGAACTAGTTTATTTTGACTGCTTCAAACTTTACAGTGTCCCTTCAAGATAGTAGCATTTTGAAAGCTATAATTTGCAAGATTCAATACATGGTGATGAGTTTAGCATTTAGCACTAGAGCCTTGAAGACAACTAAAAAAGAAGAAACAATACTTTTCTAAATAGATCTAGCTAACTCTAGGATATCTATTCCTAAAATCATCACACATGGGATGAGGTATCACTCCTAGATGATTGGATGCTACCAAAAATATTTCCCAATGTCCCAGCTCAAAACACAATAGTCTCAGGTATCAAACAACTTCTTACTAGAACATCCAAATCAAGTTTGATAGATCAAGAAGTTTTAGGACATCTTCCTCAACTAGTACTAATATAGACATTCTTGACACTGGAAGACGTTCAGTCTCTTCCATCTCCACTAGACTTCATAACTTAGATCTATCCTTAAGGATCCTTCAAGCAATATATACAGTCCAAACAAAAACAGTTTCAAAAGATCAAGGAGAATCTTCTGAAGAAAACACGATCCATGGAGATCTCTGGTATATCTTACATACTCCACTATGACAAACAATCCATTGCCAGAGCTGAAAGTTCTTACTACTGAGTACCAAATTGACAAAAAAAAAAAAGCCTCAAAAAAGAATTTTATGCAAAACATAGTCAATTCAAGAGACGATTGTTCTTTGACACGTGCGAAGAAGAAACCAAAAAAGTAATATGGGAAGTCTTCTACAGTTTTCTAAGAAGAATAGAATAGCATATCCAGTTCTTTAATTGGTTTGAAGTCTATGCCCTAAGGAACGAGATAGAGTATCCATTCTCATCATCCATTTGCATTTTAAGAAAATGGCAAACTTCAGATGGAAAAATTCACGCAGAATTTCCTCCATCAAAATCCATTACATTTTCATACAATTCCACAGAAAATTAGTGCCAAACCATTCAAAATAAAAAATGTCCAAGAAGAAGACCCTATAAATGCCAAAGACTTAAATGTAATACATGAGCAAAACAATTACACCAATAAATATCTCAAACCCTTAGAGAATACCTCCTTACTAGACCAAAAGCTTCTTCTTCCATAACTATTTTTTCCTCCAATCTCTTTTTCAGATCATATGAAATACTAAGCAAATTTCAAAAAATTTTCAAAACCAGCCTATGGATGAACTTGAAAAACGAATTGCCAAAATTGAACAATCTTTTATCATTTCCAGAAACAAACAAAAGTCAGCAGAACAAGTCTCAACCTCCATTAATCAAACCTTTCAAATAGTCAACCTATATTTGGAAAACTTGGAGTCCCCTACATCAGTTAATCTTGTCAAACAGCCATCCCGTATTTTGGAAGAACTCTTACTAGAATCCCTACATCAATTAATCAACCCCCAATTCCAAACAATCAGCATGTGTCCTAAACGAACCTTCAGAACCCTTAACTTCCTCTTCTAACCGGGCAGCCAAACTCAACTTAACCAAACCTTCCCATAACTCAACTCCAAATTGGAAGAATCCCAAAAAATTCTATTATTCTAGGGCAACTTATCGTGATGTTCTTCTAGAAGAAAGACCAAACATTCTTTAAAACTTTACAATGCAAACAATATCTATGAATGGAGCATAGATAGAGTTTCTGAATATAATATAATCACTATTCTTCAACAAATGACAATGGTAGTTCTGGCGTACTGCACAACTCATGGATGTACTAATCAACTTGAAGCTCATGTCCTCATAATCAGATTCTTAGGACAACTCAAAGAATAGTGGGATGACCATCTCACTTCATAACACAGAAAAAATCTTGAATGCAATCAAACTTGATACAGATAGAGAACCAATTCTACAGGATGGTGACACTATTCCAGATACAGTTGCAACCCTAATCTTTACCATTGCAAAAACATTTATTAATCATCCGAGAATATTCAAAGACAAATCTTCAAAATTGCTAAACAACCTCAAATGTGGGAATCTTTCAAATTTTTGATGGTATAAAGACACTTTCCTGACTTGTATATACGCTTAGACAGATGAAAATCAAGTTTATTGGAAAGAAAAGTTCTGAGACGGTCTTCTCAAATCATTGAGAGATCTTGTTTGCAAATAAATCCGGATTCAATATGATGGTATGTACCTTGGGAAACAATTAGTTATGGACAGTTAACAAGCCAAGTTCAACAAGTCGCTCTGACGATTTGTAGGCAAGACAAAATGCTTAGACAACTTGCAAAGGATCGAGCACAAAGAATAAAAGACCTTAGTTCTTTCTATGAACAATTTGGCTTATCTAGTTGCCATTTAAAGGCTAAAAGGAAATCTAAGCTTTCACCAAAACCTGCTCAATAAAAGCAAAGAAAAACCTTACCTTATAAACCTAGAAAACACATATCTTCTCCAAATCTGAATCCAACTACTATACAACATTTGCCACCAGCCTTACCAATTACTATTTGCCACAAATGCAAACAACCTGGATATATTGTTAGATATTACAAAATGAATAGAAGAATTAGCATGCTTGGTCTAGACGAGCAAGTGCTAAACCAACTATCCAATCTCCTTGCAAAAGCCAGCAGTGATGATTCAGAATGAGAAGAAGAAATTTATGCAAACCAACTAGAGGATGATGATATTTCATCTCTTTCACTACTATTAGTGACGAAGATGAAAAGAAGGAACTGTAAATGTCTTGACAAAAGAACAGGATCTCCTTCTAGTTGTTATTGAAACCATTCCTAACCCTGAGAAGAAACAATTTTATCTTAATAGATTCAAAGAATCCCTAAACAAACTACTAAATACTTCCTCAAACCCATTAACCAGAGATCTTAAACTCCTCAATACTTACAATCTCACAGATATTATTAATTGAATCTTATCTAAATTGGTGAAACCAATATCAATTCAAAACCTCCAGTTTGAAATTGCTCTTCTCAAAGAGGAAATTAGAGCAATCAAGGAAAAACAAGAACTTAATAGCCTTGTCCTACAAAACCATGCTACCTTACAATCAAAATCCTTGCAAATCTTACCAGAGAACTCAACCACACAAGATGATATAGAATTCCTAAACCGTCCAGAATTTCTCACAAAATTGTTGGTTCAGATCAAGCTAGTGATTTGGGATGACTATATACTTAAAACAGAAACCCTCTTTGATATAGGAACTAACCTTAGTTTTATTCAAGAAGGACTTGTTCCCACCAAATTCTTTGAAACAACTAAGGAAGGACTCCGAGGAGCAAATTGCTCTAAATTAGACATTCATTTTAAACTCTCTAGTGTGACAATCTAATTTTTGACAGTTTTGATCAAAGAAATCTTTCTTCTAGCCAATGACCTTTCAGACAATATAATGCTAGGAATTTTCTTCATTTTATCACTTGTTTCTTACCTAGTTACTCATAAAGGAATCGTGCCACAAAATTATGGCTCAGAAGCCCTTCTTCCTTTTTTCAAAAAAACTAAAACAAAATTAGATCCCTAGGCAAAACATTCAATCTAACCAAAGAATTGTTTTCTAATCTCTTTTGCAGGAAAATATCTATTGAAGGAAGCTCAACGACCAACTCCCTCCAAACTCTTGAAGAAACTGAAGAACATCTTTCTATAAAACTTACTGATGATGCTATCTCAAATCTCATGGCAGATCATTATTCCTATCAATAAAAATATGGAGAATCTAGAATTAGAAATTATGATACTATATTCTATGATTGTGAAACCAATGATGGATCCCTGTTTATCTCAAACACAAGCATGGCAATGTTTGTATAAGGCCTACAAACTCAATTCAAATCTTAAAAATCAATGCTTCATAAAGATGAGAAAGGTCTAGAGGATGATTCTCGGTAGACAATGGCTCAACAAACGAGGAGTTAAAGCATCACAATATGATGACTAGATTCGAGAAATATTAGAAGAAATATTTGCAACCATCTTCTAAAAGATGCTTGAAAGAACTCTAAAAACTAAAGTAAAAATGAAGAAATCAACAAAGGAATGCATCAAGTTGGCTGAACTTGCTAATGCTGTCCCAAAAACTCATATCTAAATCAAGATAGTAGTTAGAACAAAAAATTGAAGACAAGAATAATCAGAAATAATTTAGTTAGAATTCACCGCAGTACTGAAAATCACTATAAAAATCAAACAAGTTAATTTGCAAACATGGCAGGAGAAATTTGCATTGTACACTGTAGCGATACTATGCGTTGTAGAACAAAAATTTTGCTATAAAACCCCTCAAACTCATCATTTCAAACACACTAGTTCTTCAGCTTACTTTTCTCTCTAAGTTGAAGAATTCTCTTATCCTTCTTCCTAGAAAACATTTAGTTTAGGCTTTAGCTTGGAGTCAAACTTCAATCAAGTTCCGATCAAACTTCATTCTTGTAAGCTTCTAAACTCCAAACTTCAATCAACTTCTTTTTAAATTTGTCTTATATTATTATATTATCAATGGTCGGCTAAGCCGCCTAGATACTCTTATTATTTACTTTCCTTACTTTCTTGATATTATACTTGCTATTAATGGTCAGTTCAACCGTCTGAATTCATAGTGGCAATTTTTCTATGTCCCACTTCCGTACTCTGCTTTAGTTACTATTTCCGGTTTTAGAAACTATATATATATATATATATATATATATGTATATATATATAGTTAATAGTTTTTATTTTTGTTTAGAAAATATATTATCACTATTTGGATAACTTATAATGATCTAAAAATGTCAATTCATTTATTTCATATATTTCTAGTATGCAAAATTAAAATGAATTGTATGCAAAATTAATTGAGAAAAAGCAAACAAGAAATAGAAAGTAAAATGATTTAACTGTAAGTTTCACTTAATTTTAAAAAATTTGAAGTGGTCAGACTATAAAAGAGTAAATTATCTTGTATCATTAGACATGATTGGAAAAAAATTAACATGTGTAGATAGTGAAAAACAATTTTATTGGCATCTAATAATACCTATTAGCAAATTGAATATTACATCTAAAATTATTTTAACACTGTAGGGATATTTTAAAATAGCTCCAAATAAAAACATTGGTTGGAATCATGCTACTCCAATTGGCAATAGTAAAAAGGTTACAAAATCCTCCCTTTGTACTATTGAAAGTGTCATACTTTCCTTTTTATCTATCTTAAATTGATTGTCACTTACCAAAATTGACAATGAAAACTTTCACACATTTCCTTTCCATACCCTTCAATGTGACAGTCTTTTTTTATTTTTTAGTGGGCCCAATTATGCTCTTACCAAGTACAAACACCGCACTTAATAGTGTATGACTCCCACGTGAAATGCAAATAACAATCGTGCATGACACTTTCCTTTAAGGCAGTCTGGAGACATTTCATTCTTTTGGGTCTCATATATCTTGGCACGTTTTGTGACCTTTCTATCATTCAACCACATATGAATACTTTGAAAGTCAAGCGGGATATTACCGGAACGTAAACCCAAATCATTTAAACGTCTTGCACTGTTGATAATAATTGCAAGTCCCGAAGTGCAATATACTTTCTGAGACGAAGAGAGTATAATTATTGTGATAAAATTTTACATGGAAGAGTTACATGAATGAAACAACATATTAGACATGCAGCAAGACAAGTAGATGCATGTCCAAAAGTTCCAAAACAAGTAATAGAGTTTTTTTTTAAAACACTTGAATCAACGTAAGAATACAAGTGTTGTAATACAAAGCAAAAAAGAAGCATTGCTCCAATCCATAAACTTCCTGGATGAAAATAAGGATGATGATGTCTTCGACATTGATGAACAAGAAATGGAAGCTTAAAAAAAAAAAAAGCAATACAAGCGTGCTATGAGAGATAGTAGATACATGATTTTTATAGAATAGAGCATATGCATTCTATATTTGGAAGTCAGCCAATGATGGATTTTATGCTTGTTATATATATTGAAATATGTAAGAAGTAATATATCATTTTTAAAGTACAAGACTTATTTAATAAAAAAAATATTACTAGTTTTTATGTGCTATATTACAAGGAGTAGCAGTTCAAACATACCCCATCTATTATCCTCTGAAAATGAAAGAGCTTTTTTTTTAATAGAATTTTAAGTTTAAGGTAGGAGGTTTGGGGTCCAAAGGAGTCAATCCATTCATGTTTCCCTCCAAAAACAAGTTAGTAAAAAAATTATTTTTGAAAGAAAATGTCAAAAAAGTTGTAAGGCAATTTTAAAATTCTTCTGTTTTAATGCCATACGATTTCATAACCCAATCTATTATCTTTTGGAAATAAAAGAGTTTTTTTCATGGAATTGTAGGAGGTTTGGGTCCAAAAGAATTGTATCAATCATTGATTGATTATAAGGACCACAATCAGGCTCATGAAATGGTATAGCATTAAAATGGAAGAATTTTGAAATTGCTTTTTTGACATTTTCTTTTAAAAATAAATTTTTTACTGACTCGTTCTTGGAGGAAAACATGTATGGATCGACTCATTTGAACCCCAAACCTCCTACCTTAAACTTATTATATGAAAATGTTCTTTTATTTCCAAAGGATAATAGATTGGATATACTTGAACGGCTACTCCTTGCAACATAACACATAAAAGCTAATAATATTTTTTATTAAATAAGTCTTGAACTTTGAAAATGGTATATTAATTCTTACATATTTCAATATATGTATTAGGCATAAATTCCATGATTGGCCGACTTCCAAATACAAAATGCTTACATTGCTCTTCCATAAATGCAATATATCTACTTTCTTTCATAGCTTGTTTGCATTATTTTTTTTGCCAGAGCTTCTATTTCCTGCTCGTCAATATTGAAGGCATCATCATCGTTATCATCCAAATCTCTATTAAGGAGATTTATGGACTGGAGTAGTGCTTCTTTTTTTTTCTTTGTTTTGCAGTTCTTGTACTCTTACCTTGACTCACATATTTTTTATTTTAAAAACTTTATCACTTCACATGCCTCTACTTGTTCTGCTACATGGCCAATATGCTGCTTCATCCTTTTAACTCCTCCATGTACAATTTTACCACAATAATTGCGTTTTATAAATTTTTTATCATTGTCGATTGGAGTAGTATGATCCCAACTAATGTCTTGATTTCGAACCATTTTAAAATGTCCCTACATTGTTAAAATAATTTTAGATGTGATATTCAACATGCTAATAGATAATATTAGATGCCAATAAAATTATTTTCCACTATCTACATATACTCAACTTTTTCTAATCATGTTTAATTGTACAAAATAATTTACTCTTGTCTAATCCGTCTACTTCAAATTTTCAAACTCAAGTGGAAATTGCTGTTAAATTGTTTTACTTTCTATTTCTTTGTTGCTATTTGTCAATTAATTTGCCTAAAATTCATTTTAACAAAAATAATAGAAATATATGAAACAAATGAATTGACAGTTTTGGATCATTGTTATCCAAATAATTATAATATTTTCTAAACTAAGAAAAAAATACTAACATTATAAATATTTATTGAATAAATAGTTGTCAATCTAAACTAAGTAATTATATTGTTAAGAATATGTAAAATGCTCCAAAATACATTATATAGATTTGTAAATCACATAATTGATATACTATATAATAATCTAGGAAAAGAGAGTAAACTAGAAATAAAATCATTAATAGTTACAAATAAATGATTTTAGCATCAAATTTATTTTGAGACTACATTTAAACTAAAACTTTTTGTAATCAAAATGATGAAATTAGTAAACATAACTAAACAGACCTTTTACTCCTGTTGCACGTGAGGGACATGATTGATTTATTCGTAATTGCACGTGAGATGGTGCTGAAATCTTCCATGCCCTGAGTTAAAATTTGGATCTTTACTCCACTAGATTGGGCCAAGTCCAAGTGACGTTGGAAAGTTTTGTTTAATTTTCAAAGAATTTTCCTCTTATCCTCTATTCTCTCTCTCTCTCTCTCTCTCTCTCTCTCTCTCTCTCTCTCTCTCTCAAATATATCAGCTTTTAGAGACAAAAATATACTAAAAGAAATACTTCAGCCCTATCACTCTATCATTGCTTCTGCCTCTCTAACATTCAAACTCCTTCTGCCCAGAGGACTTATCTCCCTACTCGACCCTCCACTCAATTTTTCCTCCTCCAGTTCCTCTCCCTTCCACCTTAGTTTTCCCTTAGCCTTCCCTCTGTTATTGAGACAACAAAGGAAAACATTCTCCTTTTTTTTGTTAACAAAAAAAACAGAGACTCTTTCATCTCTAACTCAAGAAAGTGGAGATGATTTTCATTAAAGTTTTTAGCTTCTTCAGTTTGAACACCTTCTTTGTATAATCAGTTTGAACACCTTCTTCACAAGAAGGCAATGGCTAATGCTAGGAAATATGCAGATGGGATTTACTTTTTGGAAAGTGAGTGTGTAGCCTATTCAATTTGCTTTGTATGTTTTGTTACAATCTGCATTGGTGAGGATGTTGAACTGTATGTTGCAGTCTTTTTGTCTCCAATAAGTCTAATTTATGATTCCCGATTTAACTCAGCAAAACTTGATGAGTTTTAACGACATCTAGTCTCGTAGAGTTGACTCGGCCAAAATGAACTCCGAAACATGTCTACAGTATCGTAGTATTGGTAAACTCCGTTCCAGTTATGATTCTATGAATCGCCCGAGTCCAGTATTGGGCAAACTCTATTCCCGTTATGAATTACTCGAGTCATCTTGGACTCGGGGGAGATGGCGAACATTATAAGATTTCATGCTTGAACTAGATATGCAGTCGCCTTCTTTCAGTCTCCAGTTAGAGTCAGTAGTGTTAAAAATGGATGTGGACTTTTGCTCGAGACTACCTAATTATTCTGTCTCATTTAAGATTGATAAATATGTAAAGCTGTGTAAAACTGAAGTTAATACTAATAAACAAAGGAACTTTTCTTTCATATTTGGGTGAACGCTTGATGATGTTTTTTTTTTTTTTTTTTTTTTCCATTCCAGTAAAGGTGAGTTAATCCAGAGCTGCAGATAGTAGGCTGTTTTTTTTGCTCGTTATGTTGTACTTTTAAGAGCAATCTGAGTTATTCTTCCTGCCGTAAATACTCACTCCCTGTTGTAGATCACAGAAGAAAAGCAGTAGTTTCTTTTCTTTGTTTTCTGATTAATTCCTTGATGGTAATTGCTAAATGAAGCATGATAAATTTCATGTAAACTGCTTGAAGTACTGTCGATGCCTCTAGATTTCAGAACTTCTAGCATTGAGAGAGAGAGAGCAAGCCAGCTTCTAATGCTGAGGGAGATGCGTCGAGCAGTCATTGATTACCCGGCTGACCTTTTTTTTTTTTTCTGTGGCTGAATCTTTGTTTGAAGATATCCAGAATTTGTATGAGTTACTGTGGTAAACCAAAATTGTAACAAAGTGGTACAGTATCTTAACCAACTGCTCCTAGAGGAGTTGGTCACCAAGAAAAATTTAAATCTCTACTTGGGTGAGGGTTAAGAATCAAATCCCTTGGCCTGCATTTTAATATCTAGATTTTTTAAAAATATTTTGCCAGCGGGTGTATAGATACCCGTTTGGATTGATAGTGATTCACTGAATTCCCTTTGACCTGTTTAGATCCCCCTTCCTTAGTGTAGAGTAAGAGTAGTTGTAGTTTGGACCGGTGGTGGTTCATCGGATTTTCCTTGACCTGTTTAGGCCCCCTTTCCCTAATTTAGAGTAAGAGTAGTTGTAGTATAAAATCTATCGTGTGGACAAAAAAAAAAAAGTATGGTATCTTGCAAGACATGCTAAATTTGTCACCAATCAAAATTTGTGGGAGCATGATGTTCCAAAATTTCTCCAGCCTATCATTATGGCTGATTTACTGAGTAATAAAAGTTCGTGATTTTTGCATTTAAAAAAAGAAAAGAAAAGTATGAAACCTCAAACAACGACAAGACAACTTAAGTTTCTTATAAACACTTTAATTTAATTCTTTCGAGGCTTAAGCTTCAAAAAGAGTACTAAGAGGGGATTTTGGTGGCAATGCTAATATTTTCATTGGCTGATGGGTTCAAATTCAGTTCTCCAACTGATTCCTATGGATCCAAAAATGGGACAGCATTAGAAACCAATGAAAGTAAGCTAACGATCTAGGCCAGGTGATAGTGCCAAGCTCTACATATACATTAGGCCTATAATTGAGTTTATATTGGTAATAAAATAATTTAAAGGGTAAAATACAGTGATCAAAGGTACTCTAATTTGTACGTAAAGTACAGCCTTTGTAGAGAAGAAATGCTTTTCTAAGTCGAATTTTTCTTTTTTATAAAAAAAATTGAAATTTCATTAACTTTCTAACAAATTTGCCATTAGAAATGGCACAACAAAATCTTGAGAATCTCTCCACCAAAAGACGTAATTATATATGAATTTTGCATTCTTAACTAGCACATGAGCGACTTTATTATGATTCAATGTGGGATTAAAACTTAATATCATGAACTTCATTTCTTAGAAACTTAAATATTATAAAAGGTTTATAGGGTGCCAAAACCCACTGTGGAAAATTTATTTAATCACCAACTTAAATTGATTCACGAATGTTAAAAAAAAAAGTTGCCTGTACTTGTTCAAATAGTACCCCGTTTAGTATGTTAAGTACTGATCTTTTGTAAGAAAAAAGGTTTATTTGGTCTGTAATTTAAATTCATTAATTGCACATTAAAACCTATTAATGCTTTTTCTATGTTGAACCTCATATGTTTAATGTGCATAATGACATTCATTAAAGTGCACATTGCTATTTAGTAAAGTGCACATTATTAATCAAGAAAAAGGAAAATGATTATTTTGAACAAATATAAAGTAAGAGTCAGAGGGATCCATCTCTAATTCCAACTTCATTGTGACATGTACCTGAAGCCCAATTCAATATGCCAACGGCTAAGAATAGACTGAAAAAGAAAATTCCACCACAGGATATGCGGCTTTCAACTCAATCAGGATTGGAATTGGGATGTGAAGACTTATTAGGCTTTTTTGTTTTTTAATTGTTTTAACCTACTTGGGTAATTTGGTAAATTTGTTTTGGAGTTTATTATTTTACTACTTCTTGATTAGTGGCCAATTCCCTCTTTATGAATTACCCAAAAGTTATCAAAAGTTCTCTAAAAATTTTTAAGCTTTTAAAGATGTGAGTAAGAATAATGGCAAATCATTTGATTTATATGCAAAATTGACACATTTTATATTGTAAAATTTGTAAATTATGCATGTAAAACTAATAAGACGATAATTTTTTTTTTTTGTATCAATCTAGTGCCTAATACACAAGGAGTTCTTGTAAAAAAATAAAATTAATCCTCTATACACTGATAGTGCATATACTTTCACCATTGAATGCATGACACATAATCTAAATTTGAATTTAAAATCCAAATTTTGCACATGTAACGTGCATTTAATCGTGATAGTGTATACACTGTCAGTATATATAAGATTTACTCAAAAAATATACTTTACCAATTTGATGTATGTGAAATAAAAAATCACAATACAAATAAGGCGTATTTCATAAAATTACAAAACTAACAATTCCATCATTCACATGTGAAAAATTTATTGCAAGTAAAGCTAAAGATTTGTTAAAATTGAAGGTCTGCAGTAGGGGCACGTGCCGCCAGTGCTCTACTTTGAATTCGCCGCTAGTTAATCCTACTTAAAATTTAGGGTATAAAACATTGGATTTGACTTTGGATTCTATTTAGAATAGTAAAGTATTAGCATTTGAGAAAGTATGATGATCTTTTAAAAATAACTATTTATATATATATTTTTATTAATCCTTTTTACACCGTAAATATATATATATATATATATATATATATATATATATATATATACTAATTGATATGTGTATACTTATTGATCTGGATGCATATTAACTTTAAATTCGAACATCAAATTTTGCATTTGTAACATGAACCTAAATCTGTCTAATGCAAACTACATAAACGATTTAACATTTTTTTTCCTCTTTCATTTCGGGTACACAATATGCTTGCCCTCTAAATAGCTGAATGGGGCCATGCGTGTTATCCAACCAACAAGAATCAGTGGACATCAATTAATCGATTCTGCAGATATTTATTGATCAAGGTTCAAATTCATCTGGGCTACACACGTTTTGAACAACATCAGGAGCATCACCAAACTGCATGGCTGCTCACTTATCTCCCTCTTCTTCCTCTTCATCATCCACACTGTCATTCTCATCAGACCGCTACACTGGGAAGTGTTACTGTAAACAGTTCAGTCGTGTATGTTACGGAGCCCATTCTTCCATATGGGTTCCCAAAATTTTTTCAAGAATCCATTCAAGAAATCCTTCTGATCTTAATTCCTCCAATGGGTACCCTCTAAATGCAGTTTCCTTGCAAGATGGTGAGCAATTTTTCACCTTTTTAGAGATTTTTTTACACTAGGAACCTGTGTAACATTATTTTTGATTGGTTAAGCTCTATCGCTGCATTTCCTGGTTGTTCATTTTGGCATTTAGTCCATTTGCTATTCAGAACTAAGATTCAATTTCTTGATCATTTGGAATATTAGTTGTCTTTATGTCATTTGTAGCTTACGTTAGTGCAAGTTGAGCAACTGAAGTTCTTTTTTTGAGCTTTGTAATAAAGCAGAGTCCCAAGAAGAGAAGCAACAAAATTGTAATAAACTAGAAAAAGAAGTTTAATTAATGATTTATCATTTTGAAAATTGAAACACTAACACGGCCACATGCCAATATAGAAGAATTTAATTGCAGAGATAAGTATGGACCTGTACTAGACATTTTTAAGGAAATTAATGAGGACATTCACAATATATAATTTGGTCTCATATTCTACCAGTCCCTTCCATTGACTATTGACATCACTTGATTGGCATGTTTTTAAGTCGTTCTTTTGGTTCATTGATGGCTCAAATTTCAAAGCACCATTCACTGGAATGTAAACTAACAATTTCTTGCTTTTATTATTTTGTAATTCGTATTTTCTTACATGGATACATCAATTTCTTGATAAGGTTCAATGTCAAAGCCCTTAGCAGAAGAAGTACCTGCCTCAAGGCCTGGGGAAGCAGAGACCACTCTCAGCATAACTGTTGTTGGTGCTTCAGGGGACCTTGCCAGGAAGAAGATTTTCCCCGCACTGTTTGCCCTTTTTTATGAAGACTTTCTGCCTGAGGTTATGTTTCTATTTGATTTTCATCTTTGGTTACCTGAGATTCACAGGAACTAGATAACAGAGAAATGCTTATTGTTGTCATGAGGTCTGGTAAAGCTGTTTCTGAGAATGTTATTTACTGATCATAATTTGCAGAACTTCATAGTCTTTGGTTATGCTCGGACCAAAATGACTGACGAGGAGCTGAGAAACATGATTAGCACAACCTTAACATGTAGAGTTGATAAAAGGTGCATGTACATGATGAAAGGATACCAAAATTCAGCATATAGCCATACATTAACTTTCAGCTAACTTTGTGGTTGAGAACTTGCAGAGAAAATTGCGCAGACAAAATGGAACAATTTCTTATGAAATGTTACTATCATTCTGGTCAATACAGTTCTGAGGATGACTTTGCAAAACTGGACTGCAAGCTCAAAGAAAAAGAGGTGATACCTGTTCTTGCCTAAAGACCTTAACATTTACCATTCTTTTATATGTCAACAAATGGTAATAATTTATGTTAAAGACAACAAAGTAATTTGTGTGAAATTCTTTAGATGCAAAGTGTTTGATGAAGCATAATAAAACAAATCTGAGCTAATGACTTTGTATATTGATGCCATATAATGGCATAAACATGGATTTAGTGCTCATCGAAACTTTCATACATTAACCATCTGAGAAACCAGCTTTTCATAAAACTTTAAAGTTATAGAAAATGTATCAGTCCTTCGAAATATGTTCTCATAAACTGCTAATGTTGTTGGATCCTTGGATGTTAGCTTAATCAACATCATGTATTGCAGTTCACATTATAGAAAGGTCTAATTGAAGAACAAAATTGGGCTTTATTCTTGGTTATGCATGGTTATTGTTTTTGTCATTGTCGTTTTCTATTTCTATGCATTTATTAATTTGTAGCTTCTGAGCTAAGTTCTGATAATTCGTTATTATTATGAGCTGTTACCTTTAACTATGCCCTGTACAGAAGGGCAGGTTGCTGTGCGGGTGATGCTCCTTTTAGGATTCTGTACTTCAATAGACGTGCCCAGAAAAGAAAAAGATAATTCTCAAGATGTTTCTGCTTGCTGAAATTGGTGGTGGAATGTAATGTTGTCATTAAAACATTAAATTCATTGTTATTTTATGTACAGGGGATACACTTTAGGCTCAGTTTACAATAAGAAGAAAGTAACCAATGAACTTATGATTTCCGGAGTCTGTGAGCTGTGCCTGAAAATCATTTTCAGCCATGGAAACATCTTCCACTAAAAATATGCCAGCAATATGAACCAGGGAACACAGACATTAGGGCTTTGATTCCTCAAGGAACATCCTGCCAGAATTATGATGTTACAAGAGCCATCCTTTCAATAGATTAATGCAGAAAATACTCCTTATCACAGATTGTATCTAGTCACAGACCTATGTCCACGAGAACAAACTAATCTTCTGGGCATCCAGCAGGAAGCTGCCATGTCTTGCTTCCTTGTCATACTTGCAGTTTTTGCGCATCCAAGGGCAGTGGTAAAGCATAGATATTTGAAGTATTTTCAAGAAGCCACTAAAATAAGCTCTTCAAGTCTCAAATTTTTGATGAAAATGAGGAGTAAGAACTGCTAAGTAAGCTAATTGTAACTCATTCACAAGATAAGTGCATAATAGGAAATGTCAAACAATGTCCTTTACAAGGGCATTTTGGTCTATAACTGTAAATGTACAATTGCTGGTCTGTTCACTGTTCAATGAGAGAGTAATCTAATGCTTTTCCTTCATTTCTGTTTTCTTCCTTGAAATTTTTACATTTTGGTCTGCCTTAATAAATGGTGGTGGGTGGTGGAGTGTGCTGTAACCTATATTAGCTTCAACATTTTGAGTTTGTTTGTTGAATGTCTTGCTTCTAAGTATAGTTTGATATTTTGGTGTATCCACTGAATGTTCAGTCACCCAAATTGTACAAGTTATGCCCTCATCACTGAACTTTTGGCTAGAATTGACAACACATGTTTGTTATGTTGTTATTTGATCTTTTCTAATAGCCAGTTCTCTCTGAATTTCCTGTAAATTTTGGATCCAAAAAAGGCTGGAAACCAGTTTGCAAATTTCTGTGACCCCTCCTGGTGCTGGACCCTTTTAAACTTATCATGTAATTTAGGAATTTGTCAACTGGTAACTGTGTTCTTATCTAATTAAGAAATTTGAAAGGTAGATCTTGCCATCCATACATTCTTAAACTTGAAATATTGACAGTATTGCATTGATATACTCAGGGTGGTAGTCTGTCAAATAGGTTATTTTATTTATCAATACCGCCAAACATATTTGTGGATGCGGTGAAATGTGCTAGCAATAAAGCTTCTTCAGTAAGTGGCTGGACAAGGGTCATAGTGGAAAAGCCTTTTGGACGTGATTCAGAATCCTCTAGAGAACTGACCAGATGTCTAATGCAGTATCTATCTGAGGATCAAATATTTCGGTAGGCTTTGCTGCACCTTCTTGTAATAAGCCTAAATCATTGACAGTGGATGATTACTTGAGCCTTTTGACTCTTGTTCAGAATTGACCATTACCTGGGAAAGGAACTTGTTGAGAATCTGTCAGTGCTTCGGTTCTCAAATCTGGTTTTTGAGCCTCTTTGGTCAAGAAATTACATACGCAATGTGCAATTTATCTTTTCTGAAGATTTTGGTACTGAGGGACGAGGAGGGTGAGTTTCACTTGTTTTGTTCTGATTAAACAAAGTTAAATAAATTTACTCTTGCAAGAGTTAAAGCCAAGTTGCTAATGGCTTGGATTTTAGATACTTTGACAACTATGGGATTATACGAGATATCATGCAAAATCATCTGTTGCAAATATTAGCATTGTTCGCAATGGAGACACCGGTTAGCTTGGATGCTGAGGACATTAGAAATGAAAAGGTATTTTACTTTATCCATGTTTTTCTTCAAAAGATCTCTCAATCAATTGAATGCGCTATTCTGTTACTTTGCATTTTCTTTTCGCAAACTAGTTTATAAGAACTCAGTTTTAGTACTGAACTCACCCTTTATGTAAAAGAAAAGCTCTCAAATGCTTGTGAAAATCTCCAAAAAGGTCAGTAGAGAAAGCCCCTGTGGAGAAAATGAGTGCTTAGTAATATTACCACTTTGGATTCAGGTCAAGGTTTTGAGATCAATGAGGCCACTGCAGCTTGAAGATGTGATTGTTGGCCAATATAAGGGACACAGCAAGGGTGGTAAATCCTATCCGGGATATATAGATGATCCAACTGTGCCAAAAGACAGTGTTACTCCTACTTTTGCTGCTGCAGCTCTATTTATTAATAATTCTCGCTGGGATGGAGTTCCATTCCTGATGAAGGCAGGCAAAGCTCTCCATATTAGAAAGTAAGTTAATTATCTATCTTTTCCAAAATGCTTGTTAAGTCTCAAATTCTACTTAGGGATATGTATAGTGGAAGTGTCCTGACAATTGTCCCTTTGAAAATTCAGAACTGAGATTAGAGTCCAGTTTAGACATGTCCCCGGTAATTTGTATAAATGGAATTTTGGAACTGACTTGGATAAGGCTACCAATGAGCTAGTGCTTCGATTACAACCAGATGAAGCCATATATTTAAAGATCAACAACAAGGTTCCAGGTCTTGGCATGAGACTGGACCGCAGTGACCTTAATCTTCTTTATAGTGCCAGGTAAGAGATTTATGATGATATTACATGTCAATTCCTTGATACCTTGATGCATTGGTGAATACTTTATTATATGATTGTTTTACGATTTAAAGCTTTTTCTGGTGCACCAAATATCGCTCTTGGTGCAGTATATCTTTTCCTCCAACTATTTTGCTCACAAAATAAATTTATATTACATCTAACAGACAATCGACAAACTGTTCCTTAAACTGAAAATTTTAGTACTTAAATTCTCTTGGGATGCTTTTCCTCGTAAAGAGTTCACTAATTTAAACAGAAAAATTTGAAGGAGCTAACTGGGAAAATATCTCTGTTTCCAGACAACAAAAGATTATAGACATGTTGGTAGCTAATCTTCATCAAGTTTCATTCTACATTCTGATTTATGTTTGAAGGTATAGAAGAGAGATACCAGATGCCTATGAAAGACTCCTCCTAGATGCAATAGGAGGAGAAAGAAGGTTGTTTATTAGAAGTGATGAGCTTGATGCTGCGTGGGCACTATTCTCACCATTGCTGAAAGAACTTGAAGAGAAGAAAATTGCTCCTGAGCTGTATCCATATGGCAGCAGGGGACCAGTTGGAGCATATTATCTTGCTGCAAAGCACGATGTCAGGTGGGGTGATCTTGCTGGTGAGGATTAGTTGCCAGCTGAAAACTTTCCTATTAGAATTCATACTTGAACTATATGTGCAGTCTCCTTGTTTCAGTCTCTAGTCAGAGTTTGTGTTAAGTATGGATGTGAAGTTTTGCTTGACACTAGATAATCGTTCTTAGGGTCATTCAAGATTGTTAAATACGTAAAACTATGTCATTTGAAGTTAATAATAATCAAAGTAATTGTTCTTTCATCATTGGGTGAACACTTGAAGAGGTTTTCATTCAGTAAGGCAGCCGATAGTAGGGTTACAAGAGGCAATCTGAGTTCATTTTGCTGCCATAAATGCTTACTCCCAGTTATGGATTACAGAAACAGCAGTTTCTTTTCTTTGTTTTCTGATTTAAGTCCTTTATCGTAAGTGAAGCATGATAAATTTCATTTGGGCTGCTTGAAGTACTGCCGATCCCTCAACAGACGTTGTAAATCTGTGGTGTTGAAATCTGTGTCTTGTGTCTTGAAATCTTTTGAGAATCATAACTCAGAGATCAACAAATGTGCCATTAAAAATTTGGAATACATGGATAGTGCATAACGGTCACAGCATCAGCTGAGCCATCTTACCATTTTTTTGTTCTTTTCCATTTCTTGAAACGTAACATCATACAATGTGAGTACATCAGTACCACTAGCTTAGACTAAGAAAGTATGAGATCTCATCCCACTTGAACATTCAAGTTTCTTTTAAATACTTAGTTAGTTCATATGAGGCTTAGACTTCAAAGAGAGTAGACAAAATTTGGATCAAATGATAAAAGAATGAAAGTAAAAGAGGAGCTAATGATCTTGGCCAAGTGATAGTGCCAAGCTCTACTCGTACATCAGGCCTATAGTTGATTGATTGTCCCTCCCTAAGCGATGAGTTTAGCAACATTAAAATCGCTGCAACAGGTGAAGGATAAAAAGAAAGAACTCAAGCTCAATGCCTCAAGTGGAACATAAATTGGACCAACGAAGGAAATAACCAAATTCAGATGTGGTAAAACAAGACAAGCCATAACAGTGGATCATTACACCAGAATCAGCTTTAAGGAATCCCTTTACGTAATTCACTTAAGTCAGTATTGGATCATCGCTCCATTATGGTTCACAGAAAGGGTCTTTTCCCTTGGTTTATCTATTTATCTCCCGAAATAGAATGGCCTAATCGTATCGTCAGCAAAAATTGAAAATACGACATTGCATCTTCGTGACATGGGTTCAGTTTGATAATCATTAGATGAAGGTACAACATTATATCTTCCTCAGTTCTTCTATTATGTCACAAATCCTGGAATATCACTAGCCGAAATATGCAAGCAAAAGGTTATGGCCAAACAAAGAAAAAGTGCACGATCACCCATGCTCGAGACATTTATCAGATCTACTTAGAGCCTTTTTAACTTAATATGATAAGGAAGAGCACAAAACTTCCCAAGAAAAAATAGGTTGAATAGAATGATGATCAGAGTACATAGTACTTCTAAAAGCCAAAGTAGCCAAAGTAAAATTCCTCTGAAGCTTCAACTAAGCATTCTCAACACACATTACCGCATTTCTTTCTTGTTCACCGGCCAATATCATCATCAGCTATGGACTTTATTTTTGCTTCAGGAAGAAATGTAGAATTTGCCAAAGCCACAGGATAAGAAGAATCATTGCGATAAACAGCTTTTACACATCAGATTTATGGGTAAAAAGTTTTTTTTTTTAATAATGACTTCCACTGATGTGCATGCAAATCTTGCTTGCCCATAACCAACACAGCTCAAGAGATTTCCAAAGGCCTGGAGAAAACCATGACATCTCCATATGTAGGATGCTCAAGATGGTATATATGGAAAAGGTAAGTAAAACTTGTAGATCCGTCTAACATACATTAGTATTCGGCTAACACATTGCACTGACAACAAAAAATGAATCCTGTTGCAAGGTATTCTGCACTCTGTTGGCATTTTCAGATCGTGACCAGTATCCTCTTGGTAGCTGTCCGAATAGTGAATTCTATTCATTTATGAGGTTCGTTATACTCCGCCACCTTTCCTGAAAGATAAATAAAACTCTTTGCTTTAAGTAATGACAGACGCACGATATGAAAGAGTTACACAAGAACGTTTACTATAAGGGTTAACATTTAAAGGGGAAGAAGATCTAACTCTTAGGATGTAGTAGTATATTTTTCGTTGATGATAGTAGAACCTTAAAATATTGGCCACTGCTTGAAGAGCTTTGCAAATCATATTTGGATTAAGTTTGAAACTCACCATCCCTTAATCCAAGCACCATTGTGCAATCTAACACTGTTGATATCCTGTGAGCTACTGTATTCACAGTGCAGTCTGCAGATTCTCTTCGAATTGTTTTTAGGATTATAGAGTCTGTTGCATTGTCAATTGATGCCGTGGCTTCATCAAGGATTAGGATTTTCCTTCTTTTCAATAATGCTCGCCCCAAGCAGAATAGTTGCCGCTGACACATGCTCCAGTTTAATCCATGTTGTGTAACTGTGCAGCGATGGCACAATTTTTAATCACCAAACTTGGAACGTACTCAGCGTAAATTATAGAGTTATCTTACCAATAGAGTCCAAGCCCTCTTCTTTCTTTTGAACAAAGAACAATGTCCTGAAGCTGGCATTTTCCAAGGACCTACATGCAGTGTCAAACATAATTCTATGATACTACTTATTTAAGAGATAGTTACTTCAGATGGGAGGTTTATATAAATGATTTCTGTGACAGCCCCACTTTCCCCTAGGGCGTACCCTAAGGGTTAGCGGACTGCCTGCCCAACTCTCGCCAGGACTACTAAGCTGAACACACAGTGATCAAATCCTATAATGCAATCGTATGCCGAAAATACGCTTCCACGAGCTCGAAACGATTCAAATCAAGTACAAGTAAACTTTATATAACATTAGAGAAGGTACAATTCCAACCAATCCAACCAAACATACCATATAAACATGATTAAACACTTTTATATACACACGTTGATATGATTACAAATCACAAGGAAACATTGGGACAAAATACATTTAGGGTATTCAACTACCGAGGAGCTATACAAAGGAACAAAAAAATATCTAACTAGCTCAACTCGCTTCTCAAAATCATGGTTTCCAAAAGTTGTTCCTGTAAAGAAAACAAAGATAGCGAGGGTGAGTTTACGCCCAATGAGGTACCAACAAGTCATACGTCCAAGACTCACAAGTATATTCATGCTCAGTTATACATGGCCATTAAACACAGAAGAAAGTATCCCACAATAAAATCAGAAGTAAAAGGATACAGTCGGCTCTCAAGAGCCAATTCCCCATTTGCAGTACTTGATCTCAACCTGTTGACCCTCCGTCAACGTTCAAAGACACGAACAAGACCGTAGATCCCACTTTACACCAAACCTTCCACCAAACATTCCCCTTACCGGGCTCGAACACCTCACAGAAACAGAGAGGGTAATACTCGAGTATACCACAAACTCGAGGAGATAACACTCCATTCGACTAACAGTAAACCCATGGTTCGTTATCGAATCGATCAGGCCCTTGCCGGCTCGACCCGATTAACGACCAATGAGGTTTGAGCTCAGATCTCACAGTAAAGTCGTTGGACTGAGCCCCAAACGACAGCAAGCCATGCACAGATAACGAATTCACAGTTATACAGTATACAGTCACACAGATAAGAGATCGAGAGTGATAAAGTACACTCTCGTCTCATGCACAGAGTTCACAGTCATTCAATCCAAAGATTCAAGTACAAACAACCATTTAAGCATTAAATCATGCAATGGTACACTCACCAATTCAAACAAGCAAGTTCACAAGTTTCCATCCGACGTATGCCTTGGATCACCGACACGCCCTATAACAATCAAGAAAACACAATTGAGACTTGGACACGAGTCGAATACCTCTTAAATGAACTATTAAGGCAAAACCAAATATAGCTTGGAGTAGAAAATACATAACATTTAAGGCTAAAAGTATAAACAAACCCCAAAACCTTTCATTTCTACTTATCCTCAACCTAAACTCAAAAGAACCCTATACCCTTAACATTTGGACAGCATTTCCCCTAAAATTTCAGATTTTCCATCCTACAAACAACCATTTAAATTCATCCAAAACAACCACAAGTACACATACAAATCATAGGCTATTCAACACACCTCATTAGGGTTACAATACCCCTCAATTTTAGCCAATTAGAAGCTCAACAACCAATCATAATAAAGCCCTAATTAGAAGCCCTAAAACTGAAATTTTCTGCACAAGCTGAAATTTTCCGCAAACAACCATAATTAACACCCAAAGGCTCCATTTTACACAATATAAAGCTATCATTCCATGGCCAACCATAATCATCGTATGAAAACATAAAAATCATCATTAAAATCTGAAATTTAGCTAACTCCACTTTAATCCATGAAATATTCCATAAAACAACCTATTTAGTCACCACAAGTCACTAATTTACCATTATTAGGAACAAAGAATGAGTTTCTAAGCAAAATACCTTGACACCTCAAGAAAGGTAGTAGCTTAGGGTTTCCTCCTCCAAAACAACTTCACCAATACCTTTAATCTTCCTTAGCAAGTCACTTTTGTGGACAAATTTAAGATTTTATCTGTTGGATTTCAAGATATAAGCAAGAAATGGAAAATAAAAGTTGAAGCTTTCTCTCTTTTTTTTTTCTCTCAAGGAGCTCGGCCAAGAAGGTGAAAATGAAGATGATTTTTGGGTCAAAATTGAGGTTTTAGTAAAGGTAAAGAAATGTAGTCAAAGTTCAACTTCGAATAGGAAAGCGACACGTGTCAACTTTTATGCTTAAAGCTATCTTCTTGTCTCCTCATGGTTAATCCATCTAGGTAACTTCTAATTATCTCCTAACACCTAGTAATTTAATCCCTTTATGCAAAACTTAACCTAATTGACCGAATTTATCTCACTTAACGCACTAGCAGGTCCCACGTCCAATGTACACTCCTAATATCTCATGAACTAACTTGTACTAGAAAAATGATTTTAAAACTATATTTACTTATAAAAATATCTATAAAATTAATATAATAAGGAAAATATAGAAAACGTGTGCAAAGAAATAAAATAATGCCTAGAATTAAAGAAAATTTTCAGGTTCTCACAATTTCAGCTGCAAAAAGCTTCTTCTGTCTAAACCAAAAGATGATATGACGAAAGTATCTAATGTGAAGGGCATGTAGTCATATATAGAATTTTGAATGGTAATAAATCAGAATCAGTTGTCCTCTCTATGTCCTAGGAAAATCACTTCCTGTATAATTCCATCATAACATTTGATCATAATTTCTTTTGCTCATAATTCTTATTACACAAATCTGTTGGGTTTTTGGGTTTCCAACTTATGTGAAAAAGTCTAAAATTAATGGGTAATTGTCTAGGCCCATTAAGGAGTTGTCCTACCTATTTATAGGTCAAATTTGGTTTATTCCTGTAGCAGAAAAAATGGGGAAAAACGCAGAAAATTCTGCAGAGCTATTTCAGCAAGTTTCTGGTTTGAGCAGTTGTGATAAATCGCCATGGCAATTTACGTTTGATTGGCCTGAATTTTAATTCAAGGTAGAGAATATCCAGTTCTACGATTTGAACAATGGAGATCGGATTTCAGCGGTTCAATCTTTAGTTATAAATTTCGTACTGCTGCTGTTTTCTGGTGAAGTTTTTCATAACTTTTGTTCTTTATTTGGGATTTGGTGACTTTGTTGATTGTTTAAGGCCATGTCTCAATTGTGTACTTGCTGAAAGTTGTACTCTACTTTTAATTGGTGATAGTGGAGTAATTTGTGGTAGGTTCAAGAGTCTCATGATTTTTTCTCTTCACATTGGAGAGGTATTCTACGTAAAAATTCTTGTGTCTTCTTGTGGTTGTTTCTTTTTTGTGTTTGTAGGTTGATTTATCTTCCATTAGTTGCTGGATTTTTGTCTTGCTTAATGCTCCTAATTTGTTCTAACGAATTGGGGAGGTTTTCACTACGTGATGTGATTATTTGAAACTCGGTATCTCCCAATAGAGTGGTATCTTGAGCTTGTTCTGATTTATTAGAATTATAGAGGTTAATACAAGCAAGATGATATCGTTAAATGGGTTGAATTATTACAAATGGAAAGGTAAGATGAGAAACCTTTTATTTGTGAAAAGTATGCATTTGCTTGTGTTTGCTAAGACAAAGCCAGAATCCAAATCTGATAAAGAATAGGATTTTGAGCATCAACAGGCACGTGGTTATATCAGATAATAGGTGGAAGATAATGTTCTCGATCATATTGCCAGTGAGACACATGTCAGAATGGAATAAACTTGAACAACTTTATGCTTCTAGGACTGGTAACAATACATTGTTTTTATTCAAGCAGCTGATGTAGTTGAGATACAAGGAAGACACTCCTACCTCTGACCATGTGAATGACTTTCAAGGATTGTTGGATCAGTTGTCTAATGTTGGAGTACAATTTGATGATGAGATTCTTGGACTGTGGTTGCTAAACACTTTACTTGATTCGTGGTAGATATTTCGGATCTCACATACCAATTTGCCCCTAATAGTGTGATGACCATGGACTATGCTAAAAGTGGAATTTTGAATGAAAAGGTGAAAAGAAAAACTCAAGGTTCATCTTCGCAAACAGAGATTTTGGTTGCAGAGCAGAGGGGGAGATAGAAGAATAGAAGTAATGACAAAGACATGAGTAGAAGCAGAAGCAAATCCAAGTCACGGTACAAGAATGTTGAATATCATTATTGTCATAAGAAAGGTCACATTCAGAAGAATTGTTTCAAATGGAAGAATGAAAATAAAAGCAATGGTGCAGGAAAGTCTAAAGATGGTAGTGCTGATTGTGTGCTACTGCCACTGATGGAGATCTTGTTATTGTTTTTCATGACAGTGTCATTAATCTAGTTTCTTTTGATACTAGTTGGGTGGCTGACACTGGTGCTGCAGTCCATTTCACTTCCAAGAGAGATCTTTTTGCTACCTACATTGCGGGTGAGTTTGGTTCACTAAGAATGGATAATAATGATGTATCCAAGGTAGTTGGCATGGGTGATATTTGTTTGAAGATGAGCAGTGGCTCTACACAATTTTGGTGAATTTTGAGAACCATTTGTTCAGACATGCTCCAGATATTCGCTTGAACCTGATTTCCATAGAAAAACTTGATGATGATGGCTTTGGCAATAATTTTTGTGATGGTAAATGGAAACTCAGTAAAGGGTCCTTGGTTATAACTCGAGGTAAGAAATTGAAAACAAATTTGTATTTGTTGCAAGCTTCAATTTCAAGAGATGCTATGAATTTGGTGGAGAAGCAAAATTCACTTGAGTTGTGGCACGAGAGGTTGAGTCACATTATTGCAAAGGGACTTGAGACTTTGGTAAAGAAGAATGCTCTTTCGGGTATGAAGAATGCAAGTTTGGAGAAATGTTTTCATTGTCTTGCAGGAAAACAACATTGAGTATCCTTCAAGACTAATCCTCCTCGCTGAATGTGCAATTTGCTAGATTTGATGCATTTAGATATTTTTGGTCCTTTGAAGGTACAAACTTTTGGGGGTGCATCTTATTTTGTTACTTCTATTGATGATCATTCCAGGAAACTATGGGTTTATACCTTAAAACAAAAGATCAAGTGCTTGGTAAGTTTATATAGTTTCAAGTTTTGATTGAATGGCAAACTAGAAGAAAGCGGAAATGTATCTGGACAGATAATAGGGTGAGTATTGAGAACCATTTGAAGATTATTGCAAGTAATAGGGAATTAGATAGTAGAAGATGCCTCCAAAGACACCTCAACTAAATGGTTTGGCCGAGAGAATGAACAGAACATTGATGGAGAGAGTTAGATGCCTACTTGTAGAGTCGAAACTGGCAAAGTCCTTTTGGGGTAAGGCTTTGTATACTATTGCACATATTATTAATCTAACTCCTACTGCTACTTTGCAAGGTAATGTTCAAAAAATGTTTGGACTGGTAAAAACATCTCATATGATCATTTGAGAGTTTTCGGTTGCAAAACTTATGTTCATTTTTCAAAAGATAAGAGCTCAAAGTTAGATTCAAAAAATAGACCATGCATCTTTATTGAATATGACCAAGATGAGTTTGGTTATAGATTGTACGATCCAGTTGTGAAGAAAATTGTAAGAAGCTGTGAAGTTGTATTTCTTGAAAATCAAACCATTGATGATATTGGAAAGACAAATTCTCATATCCATGATGACCTCACAGATTTTGAGCCAATTACTATATCACAGTTGCCTACAAGAGCTGATGGAGGAATTGATATGCAGCATGATGATGTTGCTGATGACCAGTACGATGGTGATACACATAATCCTATAGATGTTGATGATGATCAACTCACTCATTCTACGATAGATCCACAAGAAGTTCCACTCAGAAGGTCTACAAGAATTAGACAACAGTCTACTAGATATTTTCTAGATGAGTATGTGCTCCTGACTGATGGAGGAGAGCCTGAATACTTTGAAGAAACTACGGAGAATGCAGACAAGTAACAGTGGTTACATACCATGGAGGATGAGATGAAATTCTTGTATAATAATGAAACATTTGAGTTGGTGAAATTACCAAAGGGTAAAAGGGTTTTGAAGAATAGGTGGATTTACAGATTAAAGCAGGAAGAAGGTTCTTCACCACCAAGATATAAAGCAAAAGTAGTTGTTAAAGGTTTCAGTCAAAAGAAGGGATCAGAGTTGATTTTGAAGAAATTTTTTTTGCTCGGGGTTAAAATGTCTTCAATCCGAACTGTGTTAGAGGTAGCTGCAAGCTTTGATTTAGAGATTGAGCAAATGGATGTGAAGACGGCTTTTCTTCATGATGATTTGAATGAAGAAAATTATATGGAATAGCCAGAGGAATTTTGGGTGAAAGAAAAAGAGGATTATGTATGCAAGTTAACAAAGAGTTTGTATGGCTTGAAACAAACTCCAAAACAGTGGTTCAAGAAGTTTGAGTCTGTTATGCAACAACAGGGCTACAAGAAAACCACTTCTGATCATTGTGTGTTTGTACAAAGGTTCTCACATGATAATTTTATTATTTTGCTGCTGTATGTCAATGATATGCTTATCATTGGTTAAAGTGCATTAGAATTGCTAAATTGAAGCAAGAGTTGAGCAAGTCTTTTGCTATGAAAGACTTAGGACCAGTAGAAAAAATTCTTGGTGTAAGAATTTTGCAAAACAAGAAAGTAAGGAAATTTTGGCTATCACAGGAAAAGTACATTGAAAAGGTGCTTCAAAGGTTTTGAATGGAGAAGGCTAAACCTGTTAGTAGTCTTTTTGCAACGCATATGAAGTTGAGCATCTCACAATGTCCCTCTACTAAAGAAGACAAGGAATATATGAGGAAGGTTCCTTATTCATCTACGGTTGGCAGTATTATGTATGCAATGGTGTGTATGAGGCCTAATATAGCTTATGCAGTTAGTCCGTGAGCCGATTTCTCTCAAAACTTGGGAGAGAACATTGGAATGCTGTGAAGTGGATTTTGAGATATCTCCGTGGTACTTCAGATTTGAAGCTTTGTTTTGAAAGTGGGAAGTTAGTGCTCACTAGTTATATTGATGCTGATATAGCTGGAATACAAGAAAGTCTACTTCGGGTTACTTGATTACCTTTGTAGACGAAGCAATTTCTTGGCAATCTAGATTGCAAAAATGTGTTACATTGTCAACCACTGAATCCGAATTTATTGTAACTACTGAAGCGTGCAAGGAGTTGCTATGGTTGAAAAAGTTTCCTAAGGGAACATAGGGCCTGTTTGGAAGCTAGTTTTTTGGACAAGTTTTTTACCTACTAGTTTTTTAACAATTTTTGCTACAGGAATCCCAAAAAACTTTTCAAAATTTTTTACCTACACACCTCAAAATACCCAAAACACAAAAAAAAAAATTTTCTTTCCCTTTTTTCCTTCTTTCTCCCCCATCCCAACCCACCACCACTGCCGGTGCCGACCACCACCGCCGTTTAGTCCCCCATCCTGCGTGCGCGTTGCGGCTGGGTTGCGAGCCTGGGCTGCATCTGGTGTGTCTGGTCGCGAGCCTGGGCCTGCCAGAGCGTCTGGTGCGGCTGGGCTGCAGGGGAAGGCCAGAGGGGTGGTGGGGGAAGGGTAGGGCAGAGGGTAGTGGGCTTCAGTATTTCGAGTAGGGGATAGGGAGGGCAGAGGGGTGGCGGGGGAAGGGCAGGGCAAAGGGTAGTGGGCGGGGAAAGGGGGACAGGAAGGGCAGTGGGCGGGGGAAGGGCAGGGCAGAGGGCAGTGGGCGGGAAGGGGGGAGGGGGAAGGGGGAAGGGAGGGCAGAGGGGTGGCGGGGGAGGGCAGTGGGCGGGGGAAGGGGGAAAGGGAGTTGCTGCTGGGAGGTAACGGGGAAGAAGAAGAAGAAGAAGAGAAAAAGGAAAGAAAGAAAAAGAAAAAGAAAGAGAAAGAGAAAAAAAGAAAAGGAAAAAAAAGTTTTTCACCTTACAAAAACTTCTACAAAAAAAATTTTCACCTTACAAAAATTTCTACAAAATTTTTTAAAAAACTTCTACAGTGCACTACAGTAAAGTTTTAGACAAACTCTTAAAAAACTCAGGTTCCAAACAGACCCATTGTTGCTCTCAAGAGAGGTATAGGTTGCTTTGTGATAGTCAAAGTGCAATTCATCTTGGAAAGCATCCAAC
Source organism: Coffea eugenioides (assembly GCF_003713205.1). Taxonomy (NCBI): domain Eukaryota; kingdom Viridiplantae; phylum Streptophyta; class Magnoliopsida; order Gentianales; family Rubiaceae; genus Coffea; species Coffea eugenioides. Next base: position 21,373,465 of record NC_040037.1, read on the forward strand.
TTTTCATTCCAAATCTAAACATATTAATGTGAGATCTTTAGTTACATGATGTGTTGGATGAGAAATTGATTGAACTTGAGAAGGTATATACGGATGCCAATGGTGCTGATATGCTAATCATGTCATTGTTAAGATAGAGGTTTTAAGGATGTTGTTCACTTGCCGGGATGGCAAGTTCCTCCACATAGTCAGGAGGGGAGATTTGTTGGGTTATTGGGCTCCCAACTTATGTGAAAAAGTTCAAAATTAATGAGTAGTTGTCTAGGCCCATTAAGGAGTTGTCCTACATATTTACAGGTCAAATTTGGTTTATTCCTATAGCAGAAAAAGTGGGGAAAATGCAGAAAATTTTGCAGAGAAATTTCAGCAAGTTTCTGGTTTGAGTAGTTGTGGTAAATCACCCGATTAACAAAGTAATCAACATCTGATTGGCCTGAAATTTTAACAGAAGGTAGAGAACATCCAGTTATACGTTTTGAACGGTGAAGATCGGATTTCAATGGTTCAATCTTTAGTTATAAATTTTGTACTACTGCTGTTTTCTGGTGAAGTTTTTCACAGCTTTTATTTTTTATTTGAGATTTGGTGACTTTGTTGATTGTTTAAGGCCATATCTCAATTGTGTACTTGTTGAAAGTTGTACTCTACTTTTAATTGGTGATAGTGGAGTAATTTGTGATGGGTTCAAGAGCCTCGTGATTTTTCCTCTTCACATTGGAGAGGTTTTCCACGTAAAAATTCTTGTATCTTCTTGTGGTTGTTTCTTTTTGTGTTTGTGGGTTGATTTATCTTCCATTAGTTACTGGATTTTTGTCTTGCCTAACACTCCTAATCTATTCTAACGAACTGGGGAGGTTTTCGCTGGGTGTTGTGGTTATTTCAAAAAACCCGTACCTCCCAACAAAATCTTACCTCCCGAATGTCATGATCACTATGCTCCGACAATGGGTTTAGATTGTACCTGATTGACCCACCAAAAAGCATAGGATCTTGAGGAATGATCGCTAAATGTGATCTGAGGTCATGAATTCCAACCGTTGAAATGGTCAAGTCATCTATAAAGATTGCTCCTTCCGTAGGCTCTACTAAGCGAAATAATGCACTGATAAGTGTTGATTTCCCACTACCTGTCCTGCCAACTATTCCAACGGTGTATCCTCCTTCAAAAGTACATCTGATGCCTCGAAGAACTAGTGATGTATTTGGGCAATATCGTATCTGTAATATTGTACAACATAGTTCAATCACAAGTGCGAAAACAGTAGGAGGTTAATGCTTATTCAGTTTTAACTTTACCTTCAAATCTTTCATCTCCACTTTACCAACAAAAGGCCAATTGGCAGGAGGTCGATTCCCTTCTATTATTTCTGGTGCTTCACTTTGAATGTGCATGTACTGTTCTAGCCTTTCCACTGAGACAATCCAGTTTTCTAGTATGCACTGGCTATTGACAGAAACGATCGACAAGGTATAGATTCATTGAAACAGCGTATGATAGAGCCATGCCAATGTATCATGCACCAAGAACATCAACAAATTAGTACTTTGTAAAAGGAGATCTGTTTAAGAATGCAACAAAGGTGTATTTGCTAATAGAAGGATAAGGGGACACATAGTACTATGACAGCTTCATTGATTGATTAGATTATAAAAGGAAATTAGGACTATCGCCACACTGAAGCTTTGTAAGTTATACCACAGAAACAGCGTGGTACATATGGAGGGATAATTTCTGATTCGTTGCTGACCTGATTCAGAAGCTCCAAGAGGTAATAAAGTCAAGGCAAGTGCTAGGGAAGACAAAATAATAGCACACAGTATTTCCAGACGTTGGATGAGCCACTCATTCGCTGAAAAGCTGTGAAACAATGAACTTCCATTTTTTGTCTATAAGTTTCAGACTTTCCAAGAAGAAACGATCTTCCTCCATAAATGCTATATTGGTCATAAGTCCTACTATGGATTCGGAGAGATGGCTAGCTAGTGAAGATTTGGTTGTGCCACAAATCCTTATTAGTTCTTTTCCAGTAGCAAAGTAGAATTTCTGTATTGGAGAGCCAAAGAGATTAACTTTTATATTGTGGAAGACCGGAAAAATATAAACAATTTTAGCTTATGGGACATACGGCAGCGTCGGCAGGTTGTCGATTGACTAAATTACATCAGTTTCTGGTGCATATTCATTGAGGAACTTCAGTATCCTACTCAATCCACTTGATCCAATTTTTTTGTGGACAAATCAGAACATTTTTTGTACGATCCCTTCTCTGAAAAAGTGATGTAAGTGGTGGACATCATGTAAAACACGACAAAGCCAATTACACTAGTTACTTTTTCCTTGGAGAATGGACATATTTTAGGTATGAATTCACATTTTTATATATATATTTTTAGGTGTATATTTGATTGCAAATCTAATATTTTTATAACATTTTGTATGATTGGCCAAATAGAACAATGAGCTTAATTTTAATATTTTTAAAATTTATAAAATATAAAATAATTATGGTATCAGGCTGACATCAGCAGCTTTTTAAAAACGATCCAACTGATCCAACCAGTTAACCCCTAATTCAATAGTTTAGCCAAATCGCTATTTGATCCGAGTTTAACAATATTGATAAATACTAAAGTAACAAGCGTAGATACTAAGACAGCATGAAAAATCACAACAAATAATGTCGCTCATTGAAAGTTATATCCAACCATCAATCCCAGCCATTTAATTTCAGAGCCATACAATTTCTTCTATTCACTGTGCCATGAAATCATTACTAGAATTGCAAATAACATATATCCATCATTCACATGCACTCTTACTTGTCAAAAGATCCTTGTGTTGTCATTGTTTCTGCTAGTATGTTTCCTGGCTATATGATAATAATGAGAAGGAACCAGACTGTGCAAGCACAATCTAGGCCCATCTATAAAATTATAGCTACAATTCGTTATACTATAATTTGCTTTCAAATAAAAAGAAATTATATTTGTCAAAAAATGTGCCTAAAAAAGTTTATCTTTAGTGGAATATTCCAAAAGTTTGCTTGAACTTGCTTATCGTGATGCAATAGAGATATATATTGTATTGTATGGACAAATAATAGCAAAAAATTCAAAAACCAAGCACATGAGAAATGCAAAATCGGTTCAATATTAACATAAATGATATATGCTTCATAAAACTCAAGTATCATGCTATTATAATTACAAATGCATAAAATTTCACCACTGTTTCTTTTTCAAACAAGACACCGTCATGTAAAAACTTTTATCCTACAAATTTACAATAAAACTTGCAAGAAAGTTGAATGGAAGGCTTTTCAATGCATAAAAAGGGTACAAAATTCAGTACCAAAGAATTAGTAAAAGAAGTGCAAGATTCAATTATGCATTAAAAAGGAACTAAAGCATCAAAATTGCAAAAAATAAATTTTGCATTTAGATTTAAGAAAAACCGCACAAAAGGAAAATCGATTTGCAGAACCAAAACAATGGAAGGCTTAATGAATATCAAGGAGATCAAGCCAAAATAAATAAATACACCAAGGTAACAGAATAAAGAGGCTAAAAAAGAAAAATGATAAAGGCTAAATAAATTACAATCAATAAAAATAAGTTAAAAATACAGTTAATAAAAAAAAAGTTAAGTCCGTATTTGGCAGCATGAAACAAGGGAAGAATAGGAATAAAAAGAAAATGAAATATACCAAACAGTGGGAGTAGTGGAGGTAAAAGGTCTATTGTCTATGTTTCTCCTAAAAAAAAAGATGATCATGATTCATGAATCATGATTTTTGAACAATGGAATAAAAGAAATATCCATTCCCGTGGAAAAAAGACATACATTCAATTAATTATAGAGGAAAAAGGAAAAAATGCACTGATTGAGCGGAACGAGGAAAGGCAGAGAAAAATTAGGATGAAGAAAAAAAGAAAAGAAAAAGCAAAATATTAGATTAAAGAGTTAAAATTGATGGAATAGGAAGTGACAGTATAAATCAATTGATTGTTACGACATCTCTCCAAGGTCAACAATAATCATCTAAAATATAGTAAGAAAATAATTTTAGTATAATTAATTATAAAGAAAAAATTTGAAGGGGGAAAAATGAAAGATGAAGAAAAAAGAGGGAGATAAAGGTTAAAAGTAGAGGCAGGAAGAAAAGAAGAATTGGGAGAAGAGATATTTATGACTTTGGGATATTATCACTTTACCCCTTTAAACAATATCATACTAGCAATTTATCCCCTAACGTTATCTTTTAGTCACTTCACCCCCATAAGTAATTCAACTCAACATGTTAAGAAATTTTGGACAAAAATACCCTTTTATTTTATAACATTACTACATTGTTATTATCATTTTATTCATTTAGATTATAGTGATACAATTATTTTAGTTTCTAACATTAGTTTTTAGACATTTTACCCCATCATTAATTTAACTAGTATGATAAAAAAATTTTAAATATATTTACCCTTTTTTATATATAATTAAAAATAAAAAAGTTAGAATGGTTATTCTTCCTTTTTTTCACTTTAAGAGATCGAAAAATATAAAAATAAAAGAGTTTTCTCAAATTTCTTTTTTACACTTATTAATATTAGGAAAAGAAAAAGAGAAAGGAAAGAAGGAGACAGAAAATTAGATTTTGCAAAGAAAGAAAATAAAGAAAAGTCTAACATTATCGTATTACTTTAAGATTGTCGGGATTAGAATTGAAAGTTGGTAGTAAACAGAATAGTGAAATAATTTTAAAATAATAAAAATATTTAATTCTTTCTTATTTGTAATTTTTAAAAAAAGAATTGAGCTCTTTCTCTCCCTCTCCCCCTCCCCCTCCCCCTCTCTGTCTCTCCATTTTGTTTCAATATTAATAAGATTGTCAAGAAGAAACAAATTAATACTTTGACTTTTTTTTCTTGATATTAAAAAGGAGAAGAACCACTCTAAATTTTTTATTATTTTTATTATACAAAGAGGAGGGTATTTTCTTCTAAAGTTTTTTAACTTACTAAGTTGGTTTAATGGTAGGATAAATTGGCTAAAAAATAACTCTAGGGGGTAAATTGATAATGAGACTATAGTTTATGGGGGTAAAGTGATAATAATTTTAAGGGTTAAATATGTCTTTTCAATTTAATTAACAAACTCCGTTAAGTTTGACCGTTAGTTTTGGGGGTAAAGTGACTAAAAGATAACGTTAAGGGGGAAATTGATAATAGCATCAAACGTTAAGGGGGTAAAGTGATAATAACCCTTTAATAATGTACAATTTATTTTAATTTTTTGACAAGCATAAAGTTTGTAATGATGATTTCTAAACCATTATAAATAATATGGTCTTTGAAAAGTAAGTTACGATATTTGTTTGACATTTATTTATAGATTTATTAAAAATTAATTAAAAAAGGAAAATGATAAAAGATCCATAAAAAAAGAATAAAAATTCTACTCTTTGTCCTTTGTTCTTGTAAATGGAGAATATAGCCAGTTATATATGCTCTATACAGCTTGGTAAAAAGAACAAAAAGAACTTTAGACAATGAAGAGTACAATTATGAATTAAATTTTGAATCAATTATTTCTTTCTTTCTTAAACTAATTGACTTCCTATCTATGTTTAGGAGAAGAAAAACACGTCTTCCTAATTTCTGTAAGTATTCAGAGTCAAACACATTCTGAAAGGCATCTTTATTCATATCACTAGGGGTTAAGTAGAGGTATTTCCTTAAAGAAAAAAAACAGTAGAGGTACTTTGTTATTCATTTTACGTCTTACATAAATCTATAAGGTGTTTATAGGGATATTATTGAACAATAGGAGAATTATGCGGTATTTTAAGGAAATTGCTATTTACGTTAAAATCATTGAAAAACAAATATTTCGTTTACAATAATAAGGTGAAAACTTATACATTACATGAATAGAAAATTTCTGACTTTAACACACATTCTAGCAGTAATTCAAGATGATAGCAGCTGATCGAAGAGCATATGAATACATTCTAACATTCCTCACTTTCTTGATGGAGTAACTTGTCAACTACTTAGCTCATTGTTGTTCTTTCCCTACGAATTGGAGAGTAACTCGAACTAGAACTTCGATATTTGTCATGTCAAATTCAACGTTCATGGTAAGGTTTGCACTTTTTGCAATCACCATTGGTGATGTTCTTCCATTAGTTTCAAGCATTTTATCTTTCATCTATGCAACGTGATTGAAACATGAGTAATTAATCATGTTTTATTCTTAGCTAAAGACTTATTGCTAACACGATTGCATGTGAGTAATTAGTCCTATCTTATTAAAAAATGTGGCTAACAAATATTTTTTTCATATATTTTTTAATTTGTTCGAAAAATTAGTTGTTAGCATGTGATGGTACGTGAATAGATTTGGACAGCAATTAACAAAAAATCAGTTAATGGGATTAAATGTGTTTAAAATATTGGGACCACATTTACTTTCATCTAAACTTTATGAACTAAAATGCTCAGGCCCCAAACATTTGGGCCAAAACCACAATTCTTTCTATTATTGAACAATAAGAGGATTGCTTTGTAATTTAAAGTAAATTACTATTATTTGCCTTGAATTCATTGAAAGACAAATATTTCGTACTTTTAATAGTCGTTCACAACAGTATGCTGGAAACATATAAATTTCATGAACATAAAAAATCTAATTGTAACACATATATTAGTGAGCAATTTAAGATTATCACAACTCATTGAAGAGTATGCGAGATGCATCCTAATATTCATCACTTTCTTGATGCAGCAACATGTCCACCACCTGGTTCATTGTTGGTCTTGCATCTTTGTCTTCCTCTACGCATTGGAGAGCAACTTGAACAAGAAGTTCCACTCTTGCCATATCAAATTCAGCATTTATAGCAGGGTCTACAATTTTTGCAATTGCTGCTGGTGATGCTCTTCCATTAGCTTCGTGCGTTTTCTCCTTCACCCACGTAACTAGTCTTCTTGGCTCCATCACACTGGTGTTTTCCTCCATAGAATGGCCTCCAACTGGGCTTCTTCCGGTTAATAATTCCAGCACAACAATTCCATAACTATAAACATCAACTTTGGAGGTTATGGGAAGATTGAAAACCCATTCAGGGGCTATGTAGCCTTTAGTTCCCCTTATCCTAGAAAACGTTGATTCATCTGTTCCACCTCTGTTCAATAGTTTGGACAGGCCAAAATCTGCCACCTTTGGCTGGTAATTCGAATCCAAAAGTATGTTTTGAGGCTTCACATCACAGTGCAAAACCCACTCTAAGCACTCTTCATGCAAGTAAGCAAGTCCTTTGGCTGTACCAAGAGCAATATCATACCTCTTTTTCCAGTCAAGTCTGTCAGAATGCAGATTTTTTGCTAGAGAACCATGCTCCATGTACTCATAAACCAATAGCCTGTGCTTACCTTCAACACAATATCCCCATATCTCAATCAAATTCATGTGGTTCAACTTGCCAATAGTACTCAACTCTGCAAGAAATTCAGCTTCTCCCTGGTTGGCTTCATTGAGACACTTGATGGCAGCAACTTGATTATCTGTCAACACGCCTTTATACACAATGCCTCCCCCTCCTCGTCCTATTTCTGTGCTGAAGTTTCTTGATGCCTTTTTCAACTCAGCAAAAGTGAATTTCCTGAATCCTGTTGCAACCTGAGTGTAACCCTGTACTCTTGCACTAGATCCTCGTTGGGTTTTGAACAAGTAAGTGAAGAAACAGATGATCTCAAAAGTCCCAACTACCAAAGTGCACCACAAGGATGACTTCACCCACCCATGTTGACATTTTTTCTGGTATGCTCGGTCGAGTGAAGCAACATCGACTGTGCACTTTAAGTTGGTTTCTTGAAGAGACTTTTGATCAAATGAGGTTATAGTAGATTGGGGCAATCTTAGATAAATTGGGAAATCAAAACCACTTGAACGATGACCATTGAACAAACTGGCCTTAGGGTAACAATTATAATAGCCTTTATCTTTATCAAATTTGAATTCGAAGCCTTTACAACTGCAATAGTTGAGGCATAAATTTTGACAATTATCAAGCGTGGAATTACTAAAGAAACCAATATCATAGCCATAAAATTCAACATTTTGGAGAAGAAGAAAACCTGATGCATTACTGTCATTGCATGGCAGTTGGAAATCTGGTTCGCATCCATAAGCCCAATCTTTCTGGCTTTTGATTTTGTATCCAGGTGCACAAGTGCATTTTCTTCCGGTCTCATGGGCGTAAGTGCACAAACTATTTTCTCCACATATGCCATGAACTTTGCATGGTTGCAGTGTGGATTGCCACGTAACTTTCCAATTTCGACTTGCCATATCAAGACTGTAGACCCGGACATTGCCATCAAAATCCATGGTCAATCTTCTTTGTATGCCTGGACCATAATCAACAGTAATAATGTCAAACTGATCTGATGACTGGAATCTCCCCCATGAATCAAGAGTGGCAACCTTACTGTTGTTATAAGGGTACCTCCCGTTGTCCCAACTATGTTTCCATGGGTCAGGCCATGAAATACCTGCTGTTTGAGGACCCTGGTACAATAGACTAAGGACGTTATCATCACCAAAGTATAACTTGTAGAATCCAGAAGAATAATTTGTCAGGCTTCTGGAAGATAACAGAGTTTTGGGTGAGCGACTGCCCTGGAAGAAGCGTGTTTGTTGGCGAGTTAAAGCTTTGCCAAAGATTTCCGCCCTCTATATTGCTCAGCATAAGATTGCCATTTTCATGGAGTTGCAATTGAAGAGAAGACCTTGATTGCGTGCTACTTGTCCAAACAGTAAATTGCCCTGCATCTGTCAGCACAAGACTGCCAGACTTGAGCAGGGAAAGCCTGGAATTTTTTCCATTAACCGGTCGGTCCCTATTGGCCATCCAGACAATGGTGTAATTTCCATGATCATATAGCTCAGTAAACCATATACTAAAGCAATACGCATTCTCGCCAACACTGAAAAATCCCGCCGTGAAATTTCCATGCGGTTTTGAAATCAGAACATCTTCAGAAGAAAGTGATGATCCTGTAGTCAAACTATCAGTGCTTTTCGAGGATGATACAAATGCTAATGACAGAGCTAAAACAGAAATTAAGATAGCATTAAAGAATAGACCCATTGGAGTTGTAGAAGTGTAATTTTGCAAGTATATGCATGCAAACTTCTTGTGGACAAACATGGCAGAAAGTAGAGGAATATATAGATAGTATGAGTGGTCTCTCGTAAGACATGACTTCTTGACTTCTTGTGGTTTGTGGAACTACTTTTTGCACATTGGAAGTCAAGCCACTTTGATAGTATGAGTGGTATCTCGTAAGACATGACTTATTGACTTCTTGTGGTTTGTGGAATTACTTGTTGCAGATTGGAAGTCAAACCACTTTGCTTTAATTTTCTTCAAGAGTTTGGCAGGGCTTTGATTAGACTGGTGTAGCTGGGAATCATCGTTCAAATGTAAACTAGAGACGCACACTTCCAGTTATGGAGATAATTTGCTCGAGTTTTTTTCCTGTATACTTACTAGAACTATGGCAATATTTCTTAGAGACTTGTTAAAATCCTCAAATCTGGTGATAGAGATAGAACATACAACGAAAAGCCTAATATAAATAGTCGTTTTTCTTTTTTGTCAATTCCTGATTTGGACTTGAAACATTTTCATATCCTAGTCACCAGCTCGTCCCCCTCGGTAAGTATCCTTTCATTTAATTGGGTGGTTCATCCCAACTTCCATGCAAGTCTCTTTAAACTCCCTTCATAGACTAAGAATAGGAGTAAGTTGGATAATTGTCATGGCAAACCAACCACTCTTAGAATAGTTGACCATTAAAAGAGTTTCAAAGCTCTACTTGGGTGTAAGTCAAGAAATCAAATCTTTTGCCCTGCATTCTAACATTCAAGCTTTCCTGGAAATGTTTTCGCTAGCGGGTGCATGGGCACCCGTCTAAACTAGTGATGGTTCACCGGACTCCCTTAAAAAAAAAATTCTAATTGGGTTGAGGTCGGAGAGGATTGGGTCACTAGTTTCTCTACATGTTTTCAGAAATGAAAAGAAGTAAATACTGTGTTAACCTTGGGGAGCCCAACTACTTACCGCCCATTTATCCCCAACATCTAACCTTTGATGATCAATTATTAAGGGTTATTATCACTTTACTCCCTTAAACTATATCATTACTATCAGTTTACCTCCTAACGTTATCTTTTAGTCATTTCACCCCATAAGTAATTCAACTCAACATGTTAAGAAATTTTGGACGAAAATACCCTTTTATTCTATAGCATTACTACACTGTTATTATTACTTTATTCCTTTAAATTATAGTGATATAATTGATTTAATTCCTAACATTATTTTCTTGGCATTTTACTTCATTGTTAATCTAACTACTTTGGTAAAAAAAATTTAAATATATTTACCCTTATATATATAATTAAAATAAAAAATTTAGAATGATTATTCTTCTTTTTTTTTACTTTAAGAGATCCAAAAATATAAAAATAAAAGGATTTTCTCAAATTTCTTTTTTCACACTTATTAACACTATGAAAAGAAAAGGAGATAGGAAAGAAGGAGACAAAAAATTAGACTTTACAAAGAAAAAAAAAGTCTAACATTATCGTATTAATTTAAGGTTGTTGGGATTAAAATTGAAATATGGTGATAAACAGTAAAGTGAAATAATTTTAAAATAATAAAAGTATTTAATTCTTTCTTATTTGTATTTTCTTAAAAAAGAATTGAGCTCTCTCTCTCTCTATCTCTCTTCCCCTCTCCCTTCCCTTTCCAATCTTTCTATTTTTTAATATTAATAAGATTGCCAAGAAGAAAGAAATTAATGCTTTCACTTTTTTTCTTGATACTAAAGAGAAGAAGAGTCATTCTAAATTTTTTATTATTTTTATTATACAAAGAGGAGGGTACTTTCTTCTAAAGTTTTTTAACTTGCTAAATTGGTTTCATGGTAAGATAAATTGTCTAAAAAATAATTCTATGGGGTAAATTGATAATGAAACTATAGTTTATGGGGATAAAATGATAATAAATTTAAGGGCTAAACTTGTCTTTTTACTTTAATTAACAAACTCCGTTAAGTTTGATCGTTAGTCTTGGGGGTAAACGACTAAAAGATAACGTTAAGAGGGAAATTGATAGTGGCACCGAATGTTAAGGGGGTAAAGTGATAATAACCCTATGACTTTTAACTAACAAAAAAAAAATAGTCGAGTAAAAATTTAACTACAAATATAAATTGACACTTGTCAAAATAAGAGACTAGACAAAAAAAGATGTTGCGACAGTAACCTCTCTTTCTTTTTATAGACAAGGTAGATATAAAGAAGTTGACCATCAATACGTTCAAAAGTAAATACTCCCTCCGTCCCATTGAAACTGTCATGTTTTTCATTTTGGTCTGTCCCAAAATATTTGTCACATACCTAAAATGGCAAATGAATTTTTCTCCTTCTTCTAATTTTACCCTTCTGACACTACCTTTAAATATGTGGGTCCAGCATAAATTGTCAAAAGAACAAGACACGCTTTGAAGTGCGTGGTTGATGCTAGCCAATGTTTACTAGCGCGTGCAGTGCAAAATAAGCAAAAAGTTAGTGTAGCTTTAATAATGTAGTGGGCCCAAAGTGTTGACTAGTTTGAATAACTTCATCCGCACCACTATAGGCAAAATTTAGACAGCTTGGCAGGGATAATTTAGGAATTACAGACAGCTATCTCTTCTTCTTGTCTACTATTGAAAAATATTCCAATTCCCGAAAAGTGACAAACTTTTCGGGACGGAGGGAGTACTTCCTCTGTCACAGAGAAAAAAAACATTGGACTTCGGTATACTTAATTTTATTAATAGTGATTGCATATGTTGTCTGATCCTCTTTGATTTCAATTTTGCCCTTGCTTTTACAATCACTAATGGCATATTAGTCTATTTGTCTGGTGGACATTCAGTTGGCTTCTTCTAAGCCATTAGATGTTTCTGAATTTGAATAGAGACCATTGATCTTTCTTACAAAGAGGTGCTACTCGTTCTTTAATTGGCGAGATGCTGCATTTCCTAATCGGATATGGAGTCTCTCCAGTTTAATTTTTGTCCTTTCATCCAGTCATATAAATTAGGGATAATTGCATAAACCTCCCCTGAGGTTTCTGACATTTGCACTAACATCCCCTGTGGTTTGAAAAATTACACTGACCTCCCCTGAGGTTACTAATCTTTTGCAAATTTAGTCCAAACGATTAAAATATTATTTTAGGGAGTGAAATTAGAATTTTGTACCAGATTTGCCCTTTGTGCTACATGTCCAATGAATGACAAAGTACTATAAATCAATTAACAATTAATAAACTTTAAGGAGTATAATTTATGGGTAAACACGCATTACTCATTTAAAGTACCGGCTCTTTACGGGTATTTTATTTTCAAACATTAAATTTATGATAAATATATCAATATTTGTAAGTAAAATTCAAAAAGTGTTACAGTAATATTCTTGCTAAAAGGAAATCGGTAGGTTATTTATTTAATATAAATTAAATTTTTTTAAAAAAAAAGCAATGGCCCATAAAGTATTAATTTTTTATGGCTTTCATCCATTACATGAGTAAAGTATTCGCTCTTTATGTGCATTTTATTCTGAATCATTTAATTTATGTTAAATACATAAATGTTTGTAACTAAAATTGAAAAAGTGTTATATTAATATTTTTACGGAAGAGAGATTAGTAGGTTTTGTATTTAACAAAAATTAAATATTTGAAAGTAAATACAAATCTGTATTTGAGCGCAAATATTTGTATTAAATTAAATGTTTGAAAGTAAAATACCCGTAAAGAACTGGTACTTTAAATAGTTACCGACTCTTTATGGGCAAACACGTATTACTCATTTAAAGTACCGGCTCTTTACGGGTATTTTACTTTCAAATATTTAATTTATGATAAATATATCAATGTTTGTAAGTAAAATTCAAAAAGTGTTACAGTAATATTCTTGCAAAAAGGAAATCGGTAGGTTATTTATTTAATATAAATTAAATATTTTTTTAAAAAAAGAAATGGCCCATAAAGTATTAATTCTTTATGGCTTTTATCCATCACATGAGTAAAATATTGGCTCTTTATGGGCATTTTATTCTGAATCATTTAATTCATGTTAAATACATAAATGTTTGTAACTAAAATTGAAAAAGTGTTATATTAATATTTTTACGGAAGAGAGATTGGTAGTTTTTGTATTTAACAAAAATGAAATATTTGAAAGTAAATATAAATCTGTAATTGAGTGTAAGTATTTGTATTAAATTAAATGTTTGAAAGTAAAATACCCATAAAGAGCCGGGACTTTAAATAGGTAATGCGTATTTGCCTATAAACTATACTCCTTAAAGTTTATTAATTGTTAATTGATTTGTAGTACTTTGCTATTCATTGGACATGTAGTACAAAGGACAAATTTGGTACGAAATTCTAATTTCACTCCCTAAAACAATATTTTAATCGTTTGGACAGAATTTGCAAAGGATTAGTAACCTCAGGGGAGGTCAGTGTAATTTTTCAAACTACAGGGGAGGTCAGTGTAAATGTCAGAAACCTCAGGGGAGGTTTCTGCAATTATCCCTATAAATTAATATAACTTGATATAAACTAGCATAATTTTGATGTAGTCATGAGTTTTACATCAATGTAGTACAAAATTCACCTTTACACCAAAATTATACATATTTACACTGAAGTTGTGTTAGTTTACACAATTGGAGAGGCCCCATTTCCTAATCTAGGTGAATTCATCTTTCTAAAGTGGAAGTTGGTTTTGACTTCTATCTAGCCATGTTGATAGTGGCGTATTCATAGTTTAACAATGTGTGTCGCAATAGTAGTTTGTCAGAGAGTTTTATACACAGTTTCTGAGTGAGATTTCATTGTATTTGTTAGAAGAGTTTGCCATAGTTGGCTTGACCTCCCTTGCTTTCCCTCAATGTACAATTGCTACTGCAATTTTTATATTTTTACCACAAAAATAGTACTGGCCAAACTCTTGTACAACTGCAAAGGATGATAGTATTGTTTATTGCCTAGTGATATATTACCTACAACTCAATTGAAAGATGTATAATTTTGCTGAATGAGTGGCACATAAAATTTTTGGACCAAAGATGGTGTTGGGGATGGATCGATGAGAGGACTCTTGCACCAGCTAAATTTGTCTGTGTAATGATTCAAAATATGCAAACTCATGCCAACTCCATTCGCAACGAAGCCTTTATGATTGTGTTGGCTTTCCAAAACCTGATATCCTACATAATTTCTAGGGATAATTTCAGAAACCTCCCCTGAGATTTCTAACAATCTCACTCGCCTCCCCAGAGGTTTGCAAAATATCAACTACCTCCCCTAAAACTAAGTAGGTAGTGTCAAATCTAACCCAATTCAAATGGACAAACAATATAAAATATGTATTAAGAGAGAGAAAAAAAAACTTCATTCCACCTCTGCCTTTGAGATTGTCATTGGTGATTTAATTTATGCTGAATAGTACACTGCCATATAACAACAATGGAATTTTCAAGAGGTGTATTTGAAACTGATGGGAAAGGCAAGGTTACTAGTACATTTTGGAAGCTAGAAGCCTACGGCTCTTTATGCAACAGCTTCTAACGGTAAAAAGCAACACTACTCTTGCCTACTTCTCTATATAATTGCAAAATAAAACTGCAACATATGATAATGCATCTTGTTGAGTGGTTGCTGAGCAAAGGTAAAAGCAAAAAAAAAGGGAAAATCGTTCAAAACGTTCCTCATATTTTACAAAATGACTTTTTTCATCCCTCACTTTTAAAAATATAATTTTACGTCCCTTACAAAATCACATTGGTCAAATTTGATTCCCATCTAGATTTTTGACTAGTTTTTGGTCGGCATCTACCACGTGCCTTGCACGTGATCATTTTTGAGGGGCAAATTTGTCAAATCAAATTTCACATAATTTGATTTTTTCGTCCCTCACATTTCACAAAATGAATATTTTCATCTCTCATTGATCATGTGTACGAATAGTTTCTTTTTTTTTTTTTACACCCACGTATATATTTATTTACGAACAATATGATTTCACCTGAAATCACCTGAACAATACGAATAGCATGTAATATATCTGTATTTGATTTAATCTACAACTACAATTAGCTTATTTAGATGAAATTAAATAGAGACATATTACATGTTATTTGTACTATTCAGGTGAAATCAAATAAATATATATATATGAGTTTTCAAAAATAAGAAAAGATTGTTGTACACATGATCAATGAGGGATGAAAATTTTTATTTTGCAAAATGTGAGGGATGAAAAAATTTATTTTATGAAATGTAAGGGACGAAAAAAATTTATTTTATTAAATGCGAGGGACTATGGATCAGATTATGTGAAATGTGTTTGACAATTTTACCCCTAAAAAATGATCATGTGCAAGACACGTGGTAGATTCCGGTAAAAAACTAGTTAAAAATCTAGATGGGGACCAAAATTAATCAATGTGAATTTGTAAAGGACGTAAAATTACACTTTTAAAAGTAAGGGACAAAAAAAGTTATTTTACAAAATGTGAGGGACGTCTTGAATGATTTTCCCAAAAAAAAAAGTTATAAGTTGAACTAACTATTTCTCACCAAAGTAATCGATCACTGATCACTGTAGCTCTCATTGTCACATCAATCATCAAAAGGGCACTTTTTTTTGTGCTCTTTCCCTAAACCGAAATTAGGAATTAATTTTGCATCCAAATTTTAATTAAGTTAGTTAATTTATGTATTATTGGCTTAACTAATTATGTCAAAATAAATTTGTAATAGATGATAAGTTATGAGGGTATTTCTATCAATTCACCACCCTTGATGTCACAATTAGGGCCCAATAATCTAAGAGGGAGAGGTAACCGATATTTTGCAAACTTCAGGGGAGGCAAGTGAGACTATTAGAAGCCTTAGGGGAGGTTTATGAAATTTTCCCTAATTTCTACAAGAAAAATGATTATTCAACCAAATTCAAGCAACTGCTGCATAAGCAAATGTCACCAACTCTTCTGGTGCTTAAACATGCATGTCTCCTTGAGCATTATATGCTTATGTGTGATTGAGCTCTTCATGTTGCTATGGCAAATTAAAGTTCTCGTTGGTATTTTACATAGTGCATATGTACTAGGACATCCGCTCGATATGTTTGCCTATATCTTGCTATCAATGCAAGAAAATCAAAATGCATATAAAAAAAAATTAACGACAATGACTACCTTAGACTTCATAGATACCCTCGCACTTCAAGCTCTCAAATCGATTTTTGCATAAATTTTCTTGGTAATAAAATAACATCTTCAAAGTTTGGGGTTGTAGCATTGAATTTTGATCATTTCAAGGTAGCCTCATTGAAACCTAAACACAGTAATTAATTATGGTAAGACTTTTCGTTATATTGTGCACGCATTTGAGTTCAATTCCATCAATCAAAAGTATTTTATTTATAGTTATAGCTGGTAACAAGGTGGATAAAACTTCATTCATGAGTTTGAATAGGAATCTTATTGTCCTAAATTAACTTGAATTTCTTCCTATGGAGCGTTTTTTCACTTATGTTACAGAGGTAAATATAGATAAACCTAAAAAACAATGCTCTGCTCTCAAAAGAATTAAAAAAAATGTAACAATCAACTTGCTTTTCTATTCAAATGTAATATAACATGCTAAGTTGCTTAGGTGATTCAATTATCAAAGGTACAAATGAACTAAATTTTAAGCAACAATCTCAGTTTTTAGTGCACAAAAATAGTGATTACTATGTAATGATAATAACGTTCTCTATAGAAAAGTTGTTTGTTAAATAATTGAGCTGAAATTTAAATTAACTTTTTATCATGTCAATAAAACCATAATAATGCTTAACGATAGGAGTACTGGACGTACATGATTGCACACAAATCATTTTTTTCATTGTTTTTAGCAAAATGTTCATGAAGGAACCTAAGGTCGGGGGTACCTACTACAAATTATGTATCCAACTTTTTGATTGAATGAAAGACTTCAATGTGAAGGTACAGGTGCGGATAAGCAACAAAGTGTTGGTCAAAGGCCTCCAGCAAAGAATCTGCCCTGAAGCTAGATGTGCAACATTAATAGATGATATCCAGTCCTTTAGCTCTGTGTTCTCAAAGTGCTCCTTGGTTTGTACAAGAAATGAAAATATGGATACTAGTAGATTTCTTAGTGAACATGCCCTACGCATATTTCAAGATGAAGAGTGGAATGACTTCGCTCTCTTGTGCTAAGATGCACCTTTTGTAAATTTGGACCGTTGTCCAATTACTGTACAGTTTTGATATCATAAATACAAAAGCTAACATTTCCAGAAAAAAAAAGAAAAGAAAGACCTCAATGTAGTAGATCCCAGAAGGTCAATTCTTTTGAGTTGTCAAATCAATAACCATAAGTAGTAGATCCCATAAGGACAATAATTTTTTTTTTACATACAAAAATTATACGCGAGAATCAAGCTCAAAAACGTATGATATCATCAAGCAGACTGTTATGTGCTATTAGAAGAATAAAATGAGTCTTTCACCCTCAAAAACCACAACCAATAATACTCAGACTATTAGCTGGCAAAATATTTGTCAAATGTTGAATATTGATCAATATCTATACTATAAAGGAGAGGTGGAGGTTTTGAGGTGAATAATTGTCATCACTTTCAACTTTACCCTTATAAAAAATTAATTATTGCTTTATTACCTAAACCTACATTATCTATACTATGTAATCATGATCGCAGACTAATCCAGAGAAAAAAATCAAAGGAAGCCAGAGAGCAAAGTAGGAAGTGCCCAACTGCGTTTAAGTCAGATTTGATTAAATGATAGAATGATTAGTGATTACCCTACAACCATAGGTTATTTAGTCCCAGCAACATGACACCTAAAGTCTAATGTTTTGCACAGGACAGAATTTCACAGAGAAATTTGATATTCTAAATTTGGACAGCTCAGAAGCACCAAAGCTATAAAATAGTTATCTAGGATAGAGACATGCAAAACTTGATAACCATTACACCATGATGAAACAGCTATTAGGTGCGGCCTGCCATTGCTCGTAGTTGTGCAATCATCAGAGCAGCAGCTGAATCTGTAGCTTCTTCAGGAGTGGAAACCAATTCACTCAGACAGGAAGAATCAAAATCCATGCCTTCTACAGTTACCTTAGCTAAAAATCCACCTAAAAAACATAATAAATGGGATAAAACATATACCCCCTTTAGGAACATGAACACAAAATGATTTCTATGCTTAGAAATATTGTTCATTCTTGCCCTTGCTACCTCACCTTCAGAAACTGTAGAAAAGAAGATCACAATATACATACACATATTCATATGAAAAGCAAATGAAGTCTTGGGTACTTTCTTTGAATTATTTCCTTCTCGGCAACTTTGTTGTTGTGTTACTGAGGGCGAAGGGGAAGGCAATATGAACCAGAGATGGTAAAAATTGGTTTAATGATGGTTTTGAGAATTACATACAACTATAATAAGGCTAGATCCTGGGAGATTCTTCTTCTTATCAATTGTTTTTATGCCATATGAAGTGGGTAGCAGCTCTTATCAAAAGTAAAGAATGCTAAGAGTATATATTCAGACAGCCCTAATATATAGAAATTCAAGTGTAGATGTCTTACCATCTGGTGCTGTCACAGAATAATTGACTATCCAGCCATTCACACCACATATATCATTCAAATCCTGCAAGGAGAAATTTAGACATTTATCACACCATCCAAAAAGGAAAACTAACAATCAAACAGTTCTCATGCTTAACACTATCTTAAAAACAAATCCAGTCATAAAACATGTAGGAAGAATACAGCAGGAGAATTTCTTTGAAACCTGCACCGCTCGCCACCAAAAATTGAAAACAAAAAGGACACAAGTAGCAACAACAACATGTCAACAATTAATGGTTGTATTCTGGGTGCAAGATGACAGCCTGTGACTGACAAGGAGGAGCATCATGCAGTCCTAGATTATTTTGACTAATTTCAAACACATGCTTAGATAATGATACCATGAGCGCTTTAGGGCGTCCCCTTTGTCTTGAGTGAACCCATTACAGGAGAGATGCAGAGAAGACGTTCAACTTCTACTGACAAAATAAACAATTGTCTTACCTAACAAGAAAAGCATAGAAAAACACATCATTCCACAACTGCTTCACTAGTGTCTAGTTAGGATTGTTTCCAAAGAGCACAGGAGTGAAAAGCAAAAAGAGCTTCTCGAATGAGAGACATAAAATAAACAGACAAATCTAGTATGTTCATTTGCCTGAGTAGGAGACTGCAAATTAAAGATGGCATCTGATATCCTCTTTGTGTTTCTGAGTTGATTTAAGCGACAATGGCCACCATGTTGATAACTCTCATGCTGATACCCATCTTTGAAGCATGCATCATTACAACCATCCATGATAGCATCTAACATAAGAGCCAAAGCATCTTCATTGCCTAGTACAGAACAAGAAATGTGAACATGGGACATAGCTATTCAATTTCCCCATATACATTAGTAATAAAGTGATAAAACTACAGAGGAGCAAAAGGTTGTTAAGAACTTTTTCTTGTAAAGTTACCATCATGTCTTGCATTTATGGGCCTTTCAGAAGAAGCAAACTCATTCTTCATGTATAGTTTTACTCACAGAGAGGAGGCCATCTTACCAATTGGATTATCCATGAATCGAGTGAAACTAACTTTGGGCATCTTACCCTTCATCCATTGCATAAACAAAAATTAACAGCTCAAGAAACTTCAAACCATATCACAAGGTTAGCTTAAACCATTGTAAATCTTAAATAGGTAGCTTTGTTCATAAATCTAATGCCAACTCAGTCTTAGTATGCAGCCTACACCTAAGAAAGGAAATAAAAAATATTCCTTGATAATTCAAGAATTTATAATCCAACAAATTGCCATGGAAATTTGTATCATTTTGGAGGCTTGAATTCTTGTTTCTCACCTCTTTTGTTCACTTGAAAAGCTGGCCCATATTCTAAAGAAGAATATGGTTGGACTTCTAGAAGCACGGTTCCAATTAAAGACTTACGTGATTAATCAAATGTTCTACAAACTTTATTACAAAAATTCTTTTTATTTTTCTTGTTCTTCTAATTTTTGTCTTTCTATTGATTTTAATTCAGAGTATTTATGCCAAAGTAAATCTATTTTTGCTTGTCTTAAATTTTTTAGAAATGATGCGGGATGGTGGTGTGCTACTTTAGATAATCTAGCGTCTTCTATTTGTATATGTGCTAAACACTGGTCTGTTGTTTCAATTTCCTCTAAAATTTTGTCAAAATAATAATAGGTATCTGGTTGTTTGAGGGTTTGTAATGCTAATCTGTATGCGTTTTCTGGAGTGGATGTAAATTGAAAAGGCGGTTCAAAATTCATATAAAATATCAGGATGATTAACTGGAATTTAAGAAATAAATGACTACTAGATACTTTAAGAAAGATAACTGAGATTTTACCTTCCTTGCTTTAAATCCAAATTTTCCTTCTGATGCTATGAAAATGGGAATCTTGTGATTAGGAGTTTTGCCTCACCGGATCTTCCCCTGGCGCCTGCTTTGTAACTGAAAGGCTTTAATGGGTACTACACCGTCTTTTGGTCTTTTAGGATCCTAAAAACAAGGTATCTTTTTCAGAGTTTCCGGTTGTTTAGATCTAATCTAGGGTTGGCTGCCCAAATCTCTACTTTTATTATTTCTCTTTCGTCTTATGCTAGCAATATGAGAGAGCTAAAGACTTGTAAAAAACTGCTAAAGAACGTATGAAATTGGAGTTTTTATTGGATGCTTTAATTTACAGGATGTAAGTGCATCGTACCCAACATTGGTTCGGGACGTATGCCTTTATAGACTTCTTGTGCAAACTGTGCGGACTTAAAATTTTTGACTCAAAGTCCGTGGACATGACATGTTAACTTTACGGACTTAAGACCTTCTGAAATCCGTAAAAACATCAAATCAATTTTGCCTAACTATACAATGTGGCCGACAACTAATAAAAGCATTATGACCGACCTATACATAGATTCTAAATAAATTTGGCCAATCTATACAATGTGGCCTGATAACTAATAAAAGCTTTATGACCGATCTATACATTATAGCTTTTGACAAGATGGCCGAAGAATTATCTTTCCATCATATTTTCGATGTTGCTCATTTCTTCTGGTCCCATTGTTTCCCAATAATGATCATTATTATATTCTTCATCTGCTTCGATATCCAAATGCCTTGCTCCTGTGCTCATATAATATCCTTCCAAATATTTTTCAAAGACTTCTGGATAATTGGTACTTATAGTGAAATCTTTTTCTAACTTAAACCTGTATGGGACATATATCTTTTGTATCTTATTTTCATATACTAACCTAATTCCATTTTCCCATTGATCTATGAAATGTCTGTAAGCTAATTGGATCATTTTAGCATTTATCAATTGTTCTTTCAATTCTAATGGACATTCCACTAGACTGCTGCTGATTTTCTCTAGTTCTTCTGTCGTTCTCCTTGCTGGTGGTATATTGCTGACTGTAATCATCATTCTATGTATTGCTGGTTCTATATCAAAAAATCCTATCCATTCTGCTGGCGCGGATTTGATATGTACAGTTGCCCACTGTCCATAGTCTAGCATTTTTCTGATGAAGTATCCGAGATGAGTTCCAAGACAATGAGTATCTTCTGGATTTGTAACAATAATTTTTTCCAGGAATCCGGCATCCATAAGAAATTGGGGTGTTAAAATAACTCTTTCCCCATTTACTCTTAGTATCTTTGGGGATGAATATTTTGATAAGATAATAGTGGCTCTGAGGAAAAAATTACTGAGTGTATGTATACAATGGCTATTTATTTTCTGGTGGTCACAGGCTTCTGGATTGTTTGGGCAATGTTTTTCTGGGTCGATGAAGAAAGATGGATGTAGTCTAATGGCTGCTGTATTTCTAATTGGGTCTTTTGCTATTTCATAAAAGTATTGTTGGACTGCCATTAATTTTGAATAATATTGGGCTTGGGCTTTTTGGCTAATAATTTCTTGGATATGTAAAGGGAGGAAACTAAGTAGGTGATATGGTTTAAAGAATATTCTGGGCTTAAGAAATTCAAATGGTCTTTCTGAAATGGGCTTTTCTTTTATAAAAATTGTCTGTTTTAATGGGCCGGATGAAGAACTGGCCATTTGAGATGCTGTATGAGACAGCCTTCCTTTGAGCTCCCCAATCTCAGAAATTTGTGAGAGAATAGTATCTCCTTGTGAGCCTGAGATTTTATACATTTCTTTGAGTTGTTCAGTTAAAGATTTTATCTTTTCTTTTTGAGAAAGATCTTCTTCTTCAAAATTTTTACACTTTAAATTTAAACTTCTAATAGCTTGCTCCATGCTCTTACAATATCTACAAAATTCTATTCTATTTGTGTTATCTTTTTCTAATGCATATTGATAATTTCTACTGCTACTAGGGGCATCTGTATTTTGATATACTGGAGCCCTCATGCTGTCCATGCTAGCCTTAGGATCTACATAAAATGTTGTTCCTATATTATGCCTAGCGAATTCTAGTGCTTCATGTATGTTATGAAATGCTTTCCATAAAGGATTATGAAAATGATTTATTTGTTCTATAACGGAAATCCATTTGGAATAGATTCCAGGTATTTTTCCTTTTACCACTACATAATATGAAAAACTTTGTTTTGGAAGATTACTAAAATAAAATGCTAAGATATTAAGATTTCGAACTTTATCAGTGCTATTTCTGCTATTCCAGAGGTTATTTAAGATATCCTGCTGGATGTCTTCTAAATTACCTTCCTCTTGGCTATGGAAATGTAGACTTGTACCTTTAGGGTACTTTGTAAGTTCCCACTGGCCAATTTTGACTTTCTGGAAGTTATATGCCATCTGCTGAGAGATCAGAAGAATTGTTAAACAGTCGTGATAAAAAACCTGCTAAATTATTATCTTTACCTTTAATGTGTTCAAAAACTACTTTATATCCATTACCAATATCACTATCTACAAAATTTAACCATTTTCTAGTAGAACTTCTTTTTTCATTATGTTTATCAAAAAACTTTTTTATTGCTTCACAGTCTGTTCTAATAGTTATTTCAGACTTGTTGATTATAAAAAGTCTAAAATTATCTAAACTATATTTTACTGCTAATAATTCATTATCTATACTACTCCTATTGCCTTTTTCCTTATATTTACCATTAGCATATCTACAGATTTGTTCACTATTTTTACTGCTATACTTATTTGGTTTTGCAAAAAGAACTGCTCCCCATCCGGTACTACTGCCATCACATTCTATTATCAAGTAATCTGTGTCTAATGGTAATTTTAGATCATGTAAATTGCCTATTGTTTGTTTAATTTCTTGTATTAGTTTGACGTCTTCTTTATTAAAGAATTTTTGCCCTTTTAAAGAGGTTTTATTATACAATGGTGCTACTAGGTTATTTAAATTTTTAATAAAAGGTCTTGCATAATTTAATAATCCTAAGAATTGTTGAAGTTTCTTTGTTTCTTCTATCTTATCTGGAAATTCTAAAACTTTTTTACAAATATATGGTTGTAATTTTATTTTTCCTTGTCCTATTTCTGTTCCTAAAAATTCTATATTTTTTCTAAAAAATTGTGCTTTTTTATTACTGATTATTATTCCGTGTTTAATAAATTCTGAGAAAACTAATTTTAGATGGCTTACATGTTCTTCTTTGTTTTTTGAAAATACTAATATATCATCTATGTATACTATGACAAAATCTTTATATTTATTAAAAATATTATCCATTTTTCTTTGAAATATGGTTGGTGCATTTTTTAACCCAAAAGACATTACTAGCCACTCATAGTGTCCTAAAGGACATGTAAAAGCTGTCCATTCTATACTTTCTTTATGCATTTTTACCTGCCAAAATCCTGACTTACAATCAAATTTACTAAAAATATATCTATATTGGATTCTATTTATTAACCCATTTTTATCTGGTATATCATAGCTATCTTCTTTAGTATTGTCATTTAATCTTTTATAATTTATTACCATTCTACTTTTTCCCCTAACTATTTCACTATGTTTTTTAACTACAAATGCTGCACTTCTGTGTGGACTAGTACTTCTTCTAATTATTTTTAACTTATTTAGATCAGCTATATGCATTTCGAATTCTTTTATATCATCATTACTAGCTTCTATTTTTGCTGTGCTAATTTTTAAATTTGGATTTAAAATATCTAACTTACATTCTGTTTTGTCCTTATCCCAATGAATAGTTGGATTTTCTCCAAAAATTTCTAATTTTTCTAATTCACTTATTAGTTGGTCTATATCCCTATGTCCTGTTTCTAACCGATCATATAATTTTTCATTATTTAAAATGGTTTTTATTGTGTCATAATTTTCTATCTCTAAATATTCTTCAAATTCTTTGTCTTCTAAACAGTTTTGAATTCTTTGTGACGAATATGAAGGCCTTTCTCCAGTCATCTCCATATTGTCAAAAGAATTAGTTTTCTGATTCTTCCCCCTATATTCTTGGGTTGAATCATTCTTACAGCTACCTTTTATATCACATTTACAATTATCTTTTTCTTCTAGTCCTAAGAGTCTTGTAAATTTATTATCTTTATTTATTTTAAATTTATTGCTTGTTAAAAAAGTATTATATGGTAAAAAATGTTCTCTAAGAAATGTTAATCCTGTTCTAGTAAGAATCATGCCATGATATGCCTGTAAAATAAATGATAGTCCTAATATCATTTGATAAGGAAAACTTCTAATATATATTTCTGTTACAGGATATGGTTGTGTACAGTGTATGCTATCTATTTCAAAAAATAATAAAGAATTGTGTAATGCTGTGTCATATGTATATGTACTTCCATCCATTTGTCTAGCTGTTCTAATATGGTATGCTTTTTCATAATATTTTTCTGGAATTAACTCTTGTTGGATTACTATATTACTAGCTCCTGTGTCTATTACTGCTAATAATTGTATTTCAAAATCTCCTATTTTTATTCGAGTTTTTACTTCTATGGATGTTATATTTGATGTTCCTGCTTGTAATAATTCTAGATCATAATTATGTTTTATTTCTTTTATTTCTGGAAAAATTTCTAGATCTATGTTTTCAATAGATACTTCGCTTTCTATTGTTTTTCCCTTATTTAATTTTTCTATTTTTTGCTCTAAATGTTCAACCTTATTTTCTAAAATTCTTATCCTTCTTTCTAAATAATGTTCTAAAGGCAGATTTTCTTCAGTTTTTTCTTTTTTAATATTTTCTATTAAAACATATTCCTGTGTAAATTTTTCTAAACAGAATTTGCATCCTTCTATATAACATAGCTGACATTGAAACCTTAATTCTATTGACGGATATTTATTACAGTTATAACATGGTTTACTATAATTTCCTTTTCTATGTTCCCATTTATAGATACACTCTACTTCAACTAGTTCTAAGTCTTCTAACATTTTAAAATCTTTTTTCATTTCTTCTAAATATATATTATCCATGATAGTTTTGTTTTCTGATTTTTCTAAAATTTCATCTATAAAACTTGTGTCTTCTTGTTCTATAAAATCTGTTAAATTTAAGTCTTCAGATACTATACTATAAATACTTTCTGTCTCTAGTATATTATCATCTATTTCTATTAAATCTTCCGAAAATAATTCTATTAAGTGGGCTTCTCTATTAAAAGAGTTATGTTTTTGTGGACAATTTGTTGCTAAATGGTTTGGTTGTTTACAGATAAAACAAGATAATCTATTTCCATAAGTTCTTTCTGGTCTATATCTTCTAACATGATGTTCTTTTTTGAGAAATGGTTTTCTAGCTTTGCTTTTCCTAAGATAATATTGTTTTTTAGGGTATCTTTTATAATTTTTATAAGGCTTTCTATATTTTCTTTTTTCTTTATCTTTTTCTCCATATTTTTGTGGTGTGTATATTTCTGAGCAAAAACTATATTCTCCTTTTAATTGTCTTTGTATTTTTATAAAAGTACATTGTTCTACTAGTCTATTGATTATAAATCTTACTGCCGTACTCACATTTTTTAATGTTGGTTCCATGGGCGTTGCTTTGTATAAGGTATATATTTTCTTTCCTAAGTCGTCTGGTAATTTTGCAAATAATTTTTCTATAATTCCTTCATCATAAAAACATCCTGCTAAACAACTATAATATAAAAAGTCTTGTAAAAAAGGTTTAATATATTTCCAGTTTCTAATTGATAATTGTTCTAGTTTTCTTACCGATTCTATCTGTGTCATTACTCCTCCTCTATTTGGACTTGTTGCTAATAGAATTTCTTCTACTCGATTAACAAAATTCATTGGATTGACCCCATGTGCCTGATCTTGTTGTAACCTATCTGGGAATTTTTGTTTAAATGCTTCCCATGCTGCTCTTGCTACTCGTCCTAAAAATGTTTCTAAATATGTATACATTTCTATTACGTTATGATCGAATCCTTTTTGTATATAACTTCTTACTACTCTAGCTTTCCAGCTTCCTATTACATCTTCTATCATTTGTGGATCGTAAGATGTTAACATTAAAGTTTTTCCTTCATCTACTGAATGCTCTTTTATTTCTAATTCTAATGGTCTTCTTTTTCCCCTAGAACTATATTTTTCCTCTGGTTCTCTATATTCATTATAGACTATTCTGGGTGGTTGTCCTGGTTCATATGTTCTAACATTTCCTGTGTGACTAGGATCAGTCTGCATATCTGTTGGTCTGTTACTACTTTCACCACTTTGTTGTTGTTGATCCATTAATTCTCTATATGACATTATGCTGGCTACTTCTAAATTATCTTCTTCAGAATTATCTTCTTCTTCTTTAACTCTAATATTCCCTACGTTATCATAGTATAATACTTCGTTTAATGCTATTTGTCCATTTGCTTCTAATTTTCTTTCTAAATCAAATAGTTCTTTCTCTGTTAAGTCCATTTTTAATTCTTTTGGATAAAGAATCCTATGATTTATTTCTATTAATTCTTCTTCTAATAAATTTATTTCTATTAGATCTGATTCTACGTCGGATTTGTCTATTTCTTCATTATCTGTTCCTAAAGCTGTTGGTTCATAATTGAAAAATCTAAGGCTTGTTCTTCCTTGACTATTTTTATATATTATACTATCTTTTGGTATTATTGGATTATTTTCTTCTACAAATTTACTAATCTCCCATTCTTCTCCTGCTAAATTTTCTGAGCTTACTTCTATTGGTTTTATTAATTTTATTCCTTTACTTGCCATAGCTTCTACTATTGGCTTTATTTCTACCTTATATCTAGTTTTACTACTATTTGTTAATCTTCCTATAAATCCGATACTTATTGTTAAATTATCTCCTTGAAAATTTTCATATCCTTTAGTTTGTATTCCTATTTCTAAATTTTTTATATCTTCTAAGGTTATCATAAAATCTGGGCTGCAATAAAATATTCCTCCATTCTGATTCATATCTACTTCTATACTGGCTATTAATGCATCTTCTACTTTTTTATGTCTCTTGTCTAATACTGCTAATAATACTTTTTTCCCCAATCCTTTTCTTGTTAGTCCTTTAATTCCTATAACTATTAATCCTATATACATATATGTATACTGTCTTCTAATTTGGTTTATGCTTTGTTGTGTTATCATTCTAAGATTTACGGGGTTACTTAATGCGCTCACTGGTTCTTCTCTGCTTTGTCTAAATAATCCTGTATTACTTCTAAGAAATCCTACTGAGTACAAGGTTCTTGGGTTTAATAAACTTATTTCATTATTCCTGTATATTTCCAAGTCTCTATCTACGTCTATTGCTTCTTCTAAATGCATGCTCCTACTCCTTCTTAATTGTCTCCCTATATTTAATACACTAGTTCCTACTTGTGTGTTTTCGTTGACTGTTCTACTAGGTCCTGAAAATGATGTTCTACTAGCCATCTTAAAATTTTTGTGGTTTAGGATTTACTGAAAATATATTACTAAGATGTGGTTTACTTTCTTTCTTTGTTACAGGTAATCTTTTAAATTGGTCCGTTATTTCTTCCAAATCTTTTTCAAACTTATCTATTTGTAGGACTCTGACCTTTTCTGTTATTGTATCTACTTTTTTATGTAAGAATATTAATAATGCTATTATAGCGTTATTTTGTTTAGGATATATTTTATCTGATGCACTAGCTCCTGAATAATCTGTTAATCCTAACGAATCTGGATGATAATATTTTAATTCTTCTAGTGTTTTTAGATAATCTGGATAAAAGACATAATGTGAGGGAAGTGGCTTATTACTATTACTATTCATATATCAACTTAAAATGATTTTTTCTATTTTATGTAATAGTACTTCTACTTGATTGTAAGATTGTTTTAATTCTATAGATTTTTGTCTTATCTCTTCTAATACTTCTTTAGTTATTTTTTCTGTATTAATTTTATGTTCTATTTTTAATTGTTTTAGTTCTTCTAAATATTTTATTCTTTTTATTATTTTATTATTTTGTTCCTTTAAGTAATCCTGATTTTCTACTAGCGTCTTTATTACTTTATTACTTTATTCTTTATTGATTCTAGTAAATTTTCTATTATCCGAGAATTATTTTCTTTATGTTTCTCTAAAGACTCCCCTAAAGATATTACTAGATCAATAAGGCTATTATAATTTTTATCTTCTTTGCTGTGTAAAATATGTTTATAGGTGTTTTGAAAATAACAAATATGCTTATGATTATCCAAAGTTATTATGTTTCTAGATCTATTTTTAATTTCTAAGTCTAAATATTCTAATTTTTTTATCTATCTTTGATTTTAAGGAATCAGGCTCACCAAGAAGGCAAGCTCTGATACCAAACACACTAGTGGTTGGACTTCTACGGCTCCAATTTTAGATCCAATTTTAAACCTATAAAAACACACAAGCTATAACAGAAGCTATATGGTTGGACTTCTACGGCTATGACTAGAAGCACGGTTCCAATTAAAGACTTACGTGATTAATCAAATGTTCTACAAACTTTATTACAAAAATTCTTTTTATTTTTATATTTTTCTTGTTCTTGTTCTTCTAATTTTTGTCTTTCTATTGATTTTAATTCAGAGTATTTATGCCAAAGTAAATCTATTTTTGCTTGTCTTAAATTTTTTAGAAATGATGCGGGATGGTGGTGTGCTACTTTAGATAATCTAGCGTCTTCTATTTGTATATGTGCTAAACACTGGTCTGTTGTTTCAATTTCCTCTAAAATTTTGTCAAAATAATAATTATAAGGACAAAACAGAATGTAAGTTAGATATTTTAAATCCAAATTTAAAAATTAGCACAGCAAAAATAGAAGCTAGTAATGATGATATAAAAGAATTCGAAATGCATATAGCTGATCTAAATAAATTAAAAATAATTAGAAGAAGTACTAGTCCACACAGAATTGCAGCATTTATAGTTAAAAAACATAGTGAAATAGTTAGGGGAAAAAGTAGAATGGTAATAAATTATAAAAGATTAAATGACAATACTAAAGAAGATAGCTATGATATACCAGATAAAAATGGGTTAATAAATAGAATCCAATATAGATATATTTTTAGTAAATTTGATTGTAAGTCAGGATTTTGGCAGGTAAAAATGCATAAAGAAAGTATAGAATGGACAGCTTTTACATGTCCTTTAGGACACTATGAGTGGCTAGTAATGCCTTTTGGGTTAAAAAATGCACCAGCCATATTTCAAAGAAAAATGGATAATATTTTTAATAAATATAAAGATTTTGTCATAGTATACATAGATGATATATTAGTATTTTCAAAAAACAAAGAAGAACATGTAAGCCATCTAAAATTAGTTTTCTCAGAATTTATTAAACACGGAATAATAATCAGTAATAAAAAAGCACAATTTTTTAGAAAAAATATAGAATTTTTAGGAACAGAAATAGGACAAGGAAAAATAAAATTACAACCATATATTTGTAAAAAAGTTTTAGAATTTCCAGATAAGATAGAAGAAACAAAGAAACTTCAACAATTCTTAGGATTATTAAATTATGCAAGACCTTTTATTAAAAATTTAAATAACCTAGTAGCACCATTGTATAATAAAACCTCTTTAAAAGGGCAAAAATTCTTTAATAAAGAAGACGTCAAACTAATACAAGAAATTAAACAAACAATAGGCAATTTACATGATCTAAAATTACCATTAGACACAGATTACTTGATAATAGAATGTGATGGCAGTAGTACCGGATGGGGAGCAGTTCTTTTTGCAAAACCAAATAAGTATAGCAGTAAAAATAGTGAACAAATCTGTAGATATGCTAATGGTAAATATAAGGAAAAAGGCAATAGGAGTAGTATAGATAATGAATTATTAGCAGTAAAATATAGTTTAGATAATTTTAGACTTTTTATAATCAACAAGTCTGAAATAACTATTAGAACAGACTGTGAAGCAATAAAAAAGTTTTTTGATAAACATAATGAAAAAAGAAGTTCTACTAGAAAATGGTTAAATTTTGTAGATAGTGATATTGGTAATGGATATAAAGTAGTTTTTGAACACATTAAAGGTAAAGATAATAATTTAGCAGGTTTTTTATCACGACTGTTTAACAATTCTTCTGATCTCTCAGCAGATGGCATATAACTTCCAGAAAGTCAAAATTGGCCAGTGGGAACTTACAAAGTACCCTAAAGGTACAAGTCTACATTTCCATAGCCAAGAGGAAGGTAATTTAGAAGACATCCAGCAGGATATCTTAAATAACCTCTGGAATAGCAGAAATAGCACTGATAAAGTTCGAAATCTTAATATCTTAGCATTTTATTTTAGTAATCTTCCAAAACAAAGTTTTTCATATTATGTAGTGGTAAAAGGAAAAATACCTGGAATCTATTCCAAATGGATTTCCGTTATAGAACAAATAAATCATTTTCATAATCCTTTATGGAAAGCATTTCATAGCATACATGAAGCACTAGAATTCGCTAGTCATAATATAGGAACAATATTTTATGTAGATCCTAAGGCTAGCATGGACAGCATGAGGGCTCCAGTATATCAAAATACAGATGTCCCTAGTAGCAGTAGAAATTATCAATATGCATTAGAAAAAGATAACACAAATAGAATAGAATTTTGTAGACATTGTAAGAGCATGGAGCAAGCTATTAGAAGTTTAAATTTAAAGTGTAGAAATTTTGAAGAAGAAGATCTTTCTCAAAAAGAAAAGATAAAATCTTTAACTGAACAACTCAAAGAAATGTATAAGATCTCAGGCTCACAAGGAGATACTATTCTCTCACAAATTTTTGAGATTGGGGAGCTCAAAGGAAGGCTGTCTCATACAGCATCTCAAATGGCCAGTTCTTCATCCGGCCCAATAAAACAGACAATTTTTATAAAAGAAAAGCCCATTTCAGAAAGACCATTTGAATTTCTTAAGCCCAGAATATTCTTTAAACCATATCACCTACTTAGTTTCCTCCCTTTACATATCCAAGAAATTATTAGCCAAAAAGCCCAAGCCCAATATTATTCAAAATTAATGGCAGTCCAACAATACTTTTATGAAATAGCAAAAGACCCAATTAGAAATACAGCAGCCATTAGACTACATCCATCTTTCTTCATCGACCCAGAAAAACATTGCCCAAACAATCCAGAAGCCTGTGACCACCAGAAAATAAATAGCCATTGTATACATACACTCAGTAATTTTTTCCTCAGAGCCACTATTATCTTATCAAAATATTCATCCCCAAAGATACTAAGAGTAAATGGGGAAAGAGTTATTTTAACACCCCAATTTCTTATGGATGCCGGATTCCTGGAAAAAATTATTGTTACAAATCCAGAAGATACTCATTGTCTTGGAACTCATCTCGGATACTTCATCAGAAAAATGCTAGACTATGGACAGTGGGCAACTGTACATATCAAATCCGCGCCAGCAGAATGGATAGGACTTTTTGATATAGAACCAGCAATACATAGAATGATGATTACAGTCAGCAATATACCACCAGCAAGGAGAACGACAGAAGAACTAGAGAAAATCAGCAGCAGTCTAGTGGAATGTCCATTAGAATTAAAAGAACAATTGATAAATGCTAAAATGATCCAATTAGCTTACAGACATTTCATAGATCAATGGGAAAATGGAATTAGGTTAGTATATGAAAATAAGATACAAAAAGATATATGTCCCATACAGGTTTAAGTTAGAAAAAGATTTCACTATAAGTACCAATTATCCAGAAGTCTTTGAAAAATATTTGGAAGGATATTATATGAGCACAGGAGCAAGGCATTTGGATATCGAAGCAGATGAAGAATATAATAATGATAATTATTGGGAAACAATGGGACCAGAAGAAATGAGCAACATCGAAAATATGATGGAAGGATAATTCTTCGGCCATCTTGTCAAAAGCTATAATGTATAGATCGGTCATAAAGCTTTTATTAGTTATCAGGCCACATTGTATAGATTGGCCAAATTTATTTAGAATCTATGTATAGGTCGGTCATAATGCTTTTATTAGTTGTCGGCCACATTGTATAGTTAGGCAAAATTGATTTGATGTTTTTACGGATTTCAGAAGGTCTTAAGTCCGTAAAGTTAACATGTCATGTCCACGGACTTTGAGTCAAAAATTTTAAGTCCGCACAGTTTGCACAAGAAGTCTATAAAGGCATACGTCCCAAACCAATGTTGGGTACGATGCACTTACATCCTGTAAATTAAAGCATCCAATAAAAACTCCAATTTCATACGTTCTTTAGCAGTTTTTTACAAGTCTTTAGCTCTCTCATATTGCTAGCATAAGGCGAAAGAGAAATAAGAAAAGTAGAGATTTGGGCAGCCAACCCTAGATTAGATCCAAACAACCGGAAACTCTGAAAAAGATACCTTGTTTTTAGGATCCTAAAAGACCAAAAGACGGTGTAGTACCCATTAAAGCCTTTCAGTTACAAAGCAGGCGCCAGGGGAAGATCCGGTGAGGCAAAACTCCTAATCACAAGATTCCCATTTTCATAGCATCAGAAGGAAAATTTGGATTTAAAGCAAGGAAGGTAAAATCTCAGTTATCTTTCTTAAAGTATCTAGTAGTCATTTATTTCTTAAATTCCAGTTAATCATCCTGATATTTTATATGAATTTTGAACCGCCTTTTCAATTTACATCCACTCCAGAAAACGCATACAGATTAGCATTACAAACCCTCAGACAACCAGATACCTATTATTATTTTGACAAAATTTTAGAGGAAATTGAAACAACAGACCAGTGTTTAGCACATATACAAATAGAAGACGCTAGATTATCTAAAGTAGCACACCACCATCCCGCATCATTTCTAAAAAATTTAAGACAAGCAAAAATAGATTTACTTTGGCATAAATACTCTGAATTAAAATCAATAGAAAGACAAAAATTAGAAGAACAAGAAAAATAAAAAGAATTTTTGTAATAAAGTTTGTAGAACATTTGATTAATCACGTAAGTCTTTAATTGGAACCGTGCTTCTAGTCATAGCCATAGAAGTCCAACCATATAGCTTCTGTTATAGCTTGTGTGTTTTTATAGGTTTAAAATTGGGTCTAAAATTGGAGCCGTAGAAGTCCAACCACTAGTGTGTTTGGTATCAGAGCTCTTTTGTTCACTTGAAAAGCTGGCCCATATTCTAAAGAAGAATGTAACATGTTCAATTCTTTTCTTATGAGAACAGAGGAAAATGTAACTATGGTAGAGTTGGTCTGTTGAAGAATCAAGAACCTAGCTTGGGAAAGGTGAAGCAGAGGAAAAGCTTAAATCTATTAAGTATGATACTGTTGAAGATATGTGATCTGATATTATGGAAAGATTTGATATTGTAAATATTAGGAAAGATATGATTATAGTATCATGTATTAATTAGGTATCATATGATTATAGTATCATGTATTAATTAGGTATCATATGATTATAGTATCATATATTAATTAGGTAGTAGATTGATTTAGATTAGCATGATTTTAGGATCTAAATTAGGTTACACTTGTGTATATATATATGTATATTGCGTAGTCCAAATATATGAAGAAAAGTATTTTCTCTCTCTTTTTCTTAGTTTTCATGGTATCAGAGCCCTACCATCAAGGTTAGGGTCTCTGTCCGCTACCAGAAAATTCATTAGTCATCATTCAGTTCATCTGGCTCTGTATAGGACACATCTGTGTTCTATTCTTCACTCTTGTTTTAAAGAGTTCAGATCTGTCCTTTTTTGTTTTTCTCTGTTAATTCTGAACCCATGGCAGAAACGAAATCTATCGTTACATCTGATGTGGTTCCTGTGATGTCTAAGATCACGGACCACAAACTCAACAATTCTAACTATCTTGATTAGAGCAAAACGATTCGTCTTTATCTGCGAAGCATTGATAAAGACAATCATTTGACTGATGATCCTCCAAAAGATGGTTCAAGACAGACATGGCTAAGGGAAGATGCTAGATTGTTCCTACAAATACGGAATTCTATTGACAGTGAGGTAATTAGCTTAATTAATCACTGTGAATTTGTTAAGAAGTTAATGGAGTATTTAGAATTTTTGTATTCTGGTAAAGGGAATATTTCTCGCATATATGAGGTGTGTCAAGCCTTTTATCGTGCTCATGACTTATTTTATGAATTTTAAGAAAACTTATGAGGAGCTTAATCTGTTATTACCGTTTAGTTCTGATGTGAAAGTTCAGCAAACTCAACGGGAACAGATGTCAATTATGAGTTTTTTGGCTGGTCCTTCACCTGAATTTGAAGCTGCTAAATCTCAGATTCTTTCCAGTCCTGAGATCTCATCCTTGCAAGATGTGTTTAGTAGGGTGTTTCGCACAGAGAATACCCAGTCTGTTCAGTCCAGCAGTGCTCTTGTTGGTCTTGGAAAATAGCAATACAAAGATGGTGGTAAAGGTATTGACACTCGGGGACAGAATGCAGAAGTGGTTGTGTGTCACTATTGTCATAAGTCGGGTCATATGAAGCGTGATTGTAAGAAATTGCAGTACAGGAACCAGAGAACTCAATCCGCACATATTGCTTCTACCAATGATGCTATTAACCATGAAAAGTCTGTTACGATCTCTGCAGATGAATTTGCTAAATTTTCTTAGTATCAAGAATCATTAAAGTCTTCATCTACTCCCGTAACTGCCATCGCTGAGTCAGGTAAACCAAACACATGCCTTGTGTCCTCGTCCTCCAAATGGGTAATTGATTCTGGTGCCACAGATCATATGACAGGTAATTCTAGTCTATTTTCTACCTTTCAGCCACATACATCTGCACCTATAGTTACCTTAGCTGATGGGTCAAAATCTCGTGTTCTTAGATCAGGCTCAGTTAACTCCACTCTATTAATCTCATTGTCATCTATCTTAAATTTGCTTGAGTTGTCTTTTAATCTAATTTCTGTGAGTAAACTTACTCGTGCCCTCAATTGTTCTGCCCAATTCTTTCCTAACTATTGCTTGTTTCAGGATTTTACAATGAAGCAGATTATTGGTAAAAGGCATGAATCTGGAGGTCTTTACATTCTTGACACACAGATACCAAAGTCCATAGCTTGTTCTGGAATTGTAACTCCATTTGAAGCACATTGTAGGCTGGATCATCCTTCTCTCCCGTTGTTAAAGATACTTTGTCCACAATTTCAGGGCTTGTCTCTATTAGATTGTGAGTCTTGTCAGTTTGCCAAACATCATCGTGTTAATCTGAATCCTAGAGTCAATAAACGAGCGGATGCTCCTTTTGCATTAGTTCATTCAGATATCTGGGGACTTAGTCCAGTCATTTCTAAAACTGGATTCAAGTATTTTGTTACTTTTGTCGATGACCATTCTCGTATGACTTGGTTATATTTAATGAAAAATCGGTCAGAGTTGTTTTCTCATTTTTGTGCTTTTTATGCTGAGATTAAGACTCAATTTAAGCGTTCTGTACAAATATTGCGAAGTGACAATGTCAAAGAATATTTATTCGCACCTTTTCAATCTTATATGATGCAAAATGACATTATTCATCAAACCTCTTGTGTGGATACACCATCCCAAAACGGGGTCGCAAAACGAAAGAATAGACATTTGCTCGAAACTGCAAGAGCCTTATCATTTCAAATGCATGTTCCTAAACATTTTTGGGCTGATGCAGTGTCCACAGCTTGCTTTCTAATTAATCGTCTGCCTTTATCTGTTCTGAATGGTGGGACTCCTTATAATACTCTTTTTTCAAATAGACCTTTGTTTCCCATCGAACCTAAAATCTTTGGGTGTACATGTTTTGTCCACGACTCTCGTCCCCAAGTCACTAAATTAGACCCCAAATCATTGAAATGTATTTTTCTTGGTTATTCCCGTATCCAAAAAGGATATAGATGTTATTGTCCTAGTCTCGGCAGGTACATTGTGTCAGTTGATGTTACTTTTCTTGAAAATACACCTTTTACCCCATCCTCATCTCATTCATGTCAGGAGGAGGATGATGATTTGTTGATCTATACTGTCACATCTTCAAGTTCTTCCCCTGCTAAACCTCCAATTACTCAGGTATATTCTCGACGACAAAAGTCTCCTGATGCATGCCCTGAACCAGTTCCTTCGTTTCTAGATCCTGTCTCAAGTGATGATCTTCCTATTGCTCTTCGCAAAGGTAAGCGTCAATGCACTTATCTTGTGTCTTCGTGTGTATCTTATAATCATTTACCCACCTCTTCTTGTTCCTTTATTACATCTATTGATTCTATCTCCCTTCCTAAAACTGTTCATGAAGTCCTATCCCATCCCGGATGGCGCAATGCTATGATAGAGGAGATGAATGCTCTAGATGGTAATGATACTTGGAACTTAGTAAATTTACCTGCAGGGAAGAAGGCCATTGGGAGTAAGTGGATTTTTGCAGTTAAATTCATTCCTGATGGATCGGTTGCTCGGTTAAAAGCTCGCCTTGTTGCCAAAGGCTATGCCCAAATCTATGGAGAGGATTATTCTGACACTTTTTCCCTGTTGCTAAGTTAACATCTGTCAGGTTATTCATTTCTATGGCAGCCACTCATAATTGGCCTTTGCATCAACTAGATATCAAGAATGCCTTTTTTCATGGAGACCTCCAAGAGGAAGTTTATATGGAGCAACCACCAGAGTTTGTTGCTCAGGGGGAGTCTGGGAAGATTTGTCATCTTCGGAAGTCCTTGTATGGACTGAAACAAAGTCCTCATGCTTGGTTTGGAAAATTTAGTCTAGCAATTGAAAGGTTTGGGATGCAGAAAAGCAAATCTGATCATTCTGTCTTCTACAAACAGTCTGAAGCTGGTATTATTTTGCTGATAGTATATGTGGATGATATTGTTATCACTGGGAATGATGCTGCAGGTATTTCATCTCTTAAAACTTTTCTCCATAGTCAATTTCAGACAAAGGATTTGGGACTGTTAAAGTATTTTTTGGGTATTGAGGTAGCAAAGAGTAGGAAGGGGATATTCCTGTCCCAAAGAAAATATGTTCTTGACTTACTATCTGAAACGGGAAAATTGGGAGCTAAACTAGCTAGTACCCCAATGATTCCTAACTTGCAGCTCACAAAAGAAGGTAAATTGTTAGAAGATCTTGGGAGGTATAGAAGATTGGTTGGAAAGTTGAATTATCTTACAGTGACTCGTCCAAAAATCGCGTATTCAGTTAGTGTTGTTAGTCAATATATGTCTACTCCTACTGTTAATCATTGGGCAGCTGTAGAACAAATTTTGTGTTATTTAAAAGGAGCTCCTGGACGTGGTATTCTGTATAAAAATCATGGTCATACTAGGATTGAGTGTTTTTCAGATGCTGATTGG
Source organism: Coffea eugenioides (assembly GCF_003713205.1). Lineage (NCBI taxonomy): Eukaryota > Viridiplantae > Streptophyta > Magnoliopsida > Gentianales > Rubiaceae > Coffea > Coffea eugenioides. The sequence continues at coordinate 21,411,508 of NC_040037.1, forward strand.
GCAGGATCCAAGGCAGATCGAAGATCCACAACTGAATTTTGTGTCTTTCTTGGAGGAAACCTGGTCTCATGGAAGAGTAAGAAGCAGAATGTTGTCTCGCGATCGAGTGCAGAGTCAGAATATAGAGCTATGGCACAATCGATATGTGAAATCATGTGGATAAATCAACTTCTAACTGAAGTAGGTCTCAAAACCTCAATGCCTGCAAAATTGTGGTGTGATAACCAAGCGGCTCTTCATATTGCATCCAATCCCGTATTTCATGAGCGAACAAAACACATCGAAATAGATTGTCATTTTGTTCGTGAGAAATACAGCAGGGCTTGATTTCTACAGGATTTGTAAGGACTGGAGAACAATTGGGAGATCTCTTTACGAAGGCTCTACATGGAGTTCAAGTTGATTACGTTTGTAACAAGCCGGGCATGAGCAACATCTATGCTCCAGTTTGAGGGGGAGTGTTGAAGATATGTGATCTGATATTATGGAAAGATTTGATATTGTAAATATTAGGAAAGATATGATTATAGCATCATGTATTAATTAGGTATCATATGATTATAGTATCATGTATTAATTAGGTAGTAGATTGATTTAGATTAGCATGATTTTAGGATCTAAATTAGGTTACACTTGTGTATATATATATGTATATTGTGTAGTCCAAATATATGAAGAAAAGTATTTTCTCTCCCTTTTTCTTAGTTTTCAGATACCAACTTAGGACCTTCATTTACTGAATGGAAGATATATTTTCTATTCCATTCAATTCTTGCACAAGGTATCAGGTAAGTGCAGCGATAAAGAAACTAAACAAGTCAAGATAAGCACTATACCCTCTAAGATCTTCTGGATGTTTTGATCACAAGCTGCAATCTCATCATGCATGAGGCGAGCTTGATGACACTGCCAAGACGAAGAGATAAGTCAATGAATGTTCTATACCAGTTTAGGAATGGCAAGCAGATGTTAGGACTGAATAAAATGTGCAAATGGAACATTTAAGAAGATGAAGTCACTATGTAATTGGGTCATAGTTGGAATATTCACAGCAAGGAAATCAAGCTTGGAATACTATGACAAACCAAATATTTGCGGCATTCAGAAGATTGACTTTCCAAAAACTGTACCAGATAATATTAGAGAGAGAGTTTTTTAGTATCCAGGACAATCTTTCTGTCTCACAAGTTTTAGCACTATTTTCTGCAATACACGTTATAGCTAACTTCATAAGACTTATGCTCCACTCAAACTGATGCATATACATCATAGAAAGCCCCACTTGTTAGAAATACTTCCATTTCTTTCAGCTACCAATAGTATCAGTAAACAGAAATATTAACTGATCTCTTGCTTCTTGATGGAACATACATTATTTTGCTGTACTTTTCCCTTCAATCTACTTTTAACTTTCTGGCATTTCCTTAAAAAAAGGAAAGAAAGAAAAGATTAAGGTTCATTCAAGGAGCATTCAGTAGTCAACATCATCCACTCCATCACACTTCTCAGATTAGCATTCACACAAATAAAAATTGGAGAAAGAAAAGATGAAAATGATTGACTTCCTCATGCTGCTGGTTAGACAATGAAGTCCGTCACTATCTTTTCGAAATAACCCTCTTCTAGGAAATAACTTATCCTTTTCAACTAAAGCAACTGTACTTTTACCCTAACCAAGTCTATCCAAGTGATGTTAGCAATGAAGTACATCACTATCTTTTCGAAATAAAGTTACTTAAAACAATATTTGGCATGAAAATATTTATCTATCAGAGACAAGCACAAGGTACAGGTTAGACTACCAAAACCTTACCATTTTTGTTCTTTTACTGAATAAATGACCCAAAGCAGTCTCTGCCAGTGCTATGCCTTTCATTACAAGTGTAGCCTGCTGAGTTTCAACACTTCTGGCATTTGGCTCAAGACAAACTGGTGCAGAATCTTCCCCTTGAGTCCAATATAGATCGTATGGGAGAGTCCAATTGATGCCAATTCCAGAATCCTTTCCTTCTCTACTATACATCTATTTGATTTTGGGCTACCAGCCGAATCCACCTGCAGACAATTAAGTGTCACAAAAAGTAGATCACTAACAAATTCTCATAGAAAAAGGACACTAGTTAAGCAAGCAGTATCAAAAGCTGCAATGAGGCAGTTAAACATTGGTCCACTGAAAATGATGCCTTAGAACTGTTGGAAGAAAAGTAAGTTGATTGACTAATAAAGAAAACCACACCAAACGATTACTTTTGCGTCCTGCATATTTTTCGTAACAACTTAAAATAGCATTGCCGGCAATGCATCTTCATCATCACACAAAAGCTGGAAATATGAGCACTGAATGATTAACCTCATCTCTAAAAGGAAATACTTTGAGCTTTTGATATCCGCAATCAGCAATTACAAATAGTTGGTAGAAGCTCAATGGAAAGAGTTACCTTCAGGTTATAGAGAATAAATTCAGTGTGCATGTTCAGAGAAATTCGACATTATACTTGTGCAGTTGAAAGAACAAGGCTGCTCCTAAATATGCTTTCTATTTTCAACATAATTTTCTCTAGACTATCAGAGAAGTTAAGATCAAGAAGCCTCAGCTAACAATTTAGAAAGTGAAACAGTAAAACAATCTATCACGTAATCTGAAAGACAACAAGAAAAAATGAAAAGGGTAACTTTCTTTTGTAAAACCTTTAACCTAGAGGAACTACACAATTCGATTTATATCCTGAAGTACCGTAAATTACTCGAGTGGTTGGAATCACTCTTGCAAAGGCCAAAAATACATCCTAGAGTTGGATCTTCTATTTTCAAATTTTCAAGGAGACAAAAGAAGATGAAAAAAACTTCAGCCAGACTCAATGGTGGACCAAAAAGATGGACACTCATGTCATAGCATATAAAGAGATGATTAGGATACCAGAAGAATATAAAGAAGGTGGGGCTTGTACCATATGGGAATTGTCCTATATTACATGTACCTAGTGTTGAAAATGGTATGGGTAGTCTACAAGATGATGACTGTTCCTCCTTCCTAAGCATTTTGGCATGACCTTCACTTAAAAGAATTTAACCAGAAAAACAAAAACAAAAAAGAAGAAAACCAACTGTTCATCATTCAGTACCACTGCAAATAAAGTTCACCATGCTGCTTTCACAACACAGTTAATCTTCAATGTGGAGCACTGTTTATGATACAGTCACTACTCACTAATAACTGAGATCATCTTTCAAAATAATTGTCTGCACGGACTACATATCTCTAAGGTACGTTTATTTAAGCAATGCATCTTCTGAATGGACAAGATACTTACTTGTAGTTGTATACTGTACTTCTTTTGGCACCAAGTTAATTTTGGTCATGCAGCAATCATAGTGTATGAACAAGAGAAGGTCGAGATGTCATGGTGCAGCATCATGGTTTCACAATCACACTTCTGGTTCCTGTTGCAACTACTAGGTATATCTCCCCAGTTTGCACATGCAATTGATAAATTTCCAATAATCAAGTTCACTTATCATGTTGAACAAGCATCTCTTCACACTGCTTTATGTGCATGTGTATATAGGTGATTGTGTAGCTAAACCTTCATACAGATAAACATATTCTCAGACACCAAAACCAATTACCCTAGCCCACAAAAGAACCGACCCTGCCACAGGCAATTGTTAAGCATAAGAAGTTCCTCTAGCGTCCTTGTAATCAATCTTCTTTTCTAAATTTAATCCAGGTAAAGAAAAACCAGGATAAGGTAATTACTAAGGTGCTAAACTGTATTACAAATGCCACCATTAAAAGTATTGAATCAGCATATAAATCTGCATCTATTCACTCCAGGAGTAGTTGTGCACTTCTCAGCATAATGGAAATGTCCATGCTTTACTTCATAAAGCTTGTCAGCAAGTAAAAGCCAGATGCAAGATGCTAATTCAAACTGAACAAAAGAAAATCTGTTATCTATCTTGTTCTAGGCTCTGTACAACATTTATACAAATGGAATTTGACTTTTGTCAATTCCATGAAATCTGTAATCTCCTAAAAATTAGGAGCCAATTTATTCTATCCTAATATACATTAGGAGTAAATTATTCTATCCTAAAATAGAGCAGAAATCATGGGATATACATAGAATTATAGCTGTACAGAAAAGATATTCTAAATTTTCAACACTCCCCCTCAAGATGGTGAATAGATATTTTCCATTCCCATCTTGCATGTAATGTCTTCAAAGTTGGAAGTTGGCATTCCCTTAGTTAAGACATCTGCCAATTGATTTTGATGCTAACTCATGCTGCTGTCCAGCTTTTCTTTAATAAAATGTCTATCTACTTCGATGTGCTTTGTGCGATCATGTTGCACTGGATTGTGTGCAATGTTGATGACAGACTTGTTGTCGCAATAGAGTTTCATAGGTCCTTCCCACTTGATTTTAAGGTCATTAAGTATTATTTTGAGCCATAGCAATTCACAAACTCCATGAGGCATAGCTCTAAACTTTGCTTCAGCACTTGATCTTAAAACAACCGATTGCTTCTTACTCCTCCATGTCACTAGGTTCCCACCAAGAAATATACAATATCCTGAAATTGATCTACGATCTACTACAGAACCTGCATAATCAGCATCAATCTATGCCTCTATGAGCAATCCTTCATTTTTCTTGAACAAAATTCCTTTATCCGGTGTCCCTTTGAGGTAGGATAGAATTCTGTTGACAGCCTGCAAGTGTTTCTCTCTTGGATCATGCACAAATTGGCTTACTACACTTACGGCAAATGCTATGTCCGGCCTTGTATGGGACAAGTATATCAGTTTCCCAACCAACCGCTGATATCTTCCCTTATCTACTGTGCTATCATCCTTCTCTTCATTCAATCTCAAGTTAGGCTCAATGGGTCAAATAATGTAATCATCTATAGCATAATGGGTCTTATAACTGTGCATCCATACATCTCACTAATGACAAGTTATCTTTTCTCAGGATATTAATAATATTGTCTTAAAGTTGAAAGCAAGCAAGCTGATCCAATGTCCTCAGAAAAAATGTAACATGCTCTCATCAGAGTAAAAGAGGATTGGCTGCTCAGAAAATTCTCTACAACTCAAGTTCGCTTCCGGTCATGAGCATCCTCGTTGAAATCAAGACACTACTCCTCTTGATGCCTGCTTTGCATAAGAAAGATATGTGCAATTTATACATATTATCCATTATGTCAGTTACTCTTCGTAACCTATCCACTTACGACAATAAAGAAACTGAGCATGAAATCGAAACTTTTACCTTATAAAATCAAATAGACTGGAAAAATAAACATATGAGAACTAACTGATTACAAAGAAAAATGAAGTAAAGACCTTCTATCTCTGAAATAGTAATGATCTGGAAGATCTAGCAGAATGGAGAAAAGAAAGGACCCAAGTATTTACAAAAGAAAACTACTAAGAAAAGAAATCGCTAGATGAATGATGCCCCTTGTACCTTGAATACCATCTTGACAGAATCATGGCATAAGGAAGCACATTATAATGCTCAACCACTGCAGTAGGCATCCAGCTATAAGACATCCATTCAAACAGGGGGCCCTGCAAACTAATTCAGATGCAGAAGCATGTTTATGGTACCATCATTGTTACCCAGGAAGAAAAATGATAATTTAAAGCGTTTTCAAATCTTAAGTGACATCCTTTAATTTTCAAGCATCTCCTGAGTTTTTAAAAGACAACAAATGACTGAAAATTCACTCAAAGATCTGATACAAGATAACTTGAAAAACTTATTTAACTTCTATGGCCTACCTTGCAATTTCTGAACAATCTATTATGGTAATAACTAAGTGCAAAAAGATTTTAAAATGTTGTAGTTATAGACATATAATCAAAGGTGTTTTACATATGGGCTAATTTGGTCCAGTAAGATATCTGGTTGTCTTCTTACTCCTACACCAACTGGGCAAATTCTGAAGAATCTACAAGGAAAGGACAAAAGTATCTGATTGTCTTCCTAAGAATGTTCCATATGGCCACATTAGTACTCAACGCAAATCCCATGTGACTAATTATCTATCTATAACTTTCACATTTTCCTAGATGAAATTAAGCAGCAACACTCTGTCGTATAATTCTGTGGGCAGTCAGTGTTTACACAGTCCAGCTTCACTGAGTCCTTCCATCTGTTTCTTTTATCCCAACCAAGTACTAGTTTCTTCTCATCACTTTTCAATCAACTGGATAGCCATCTACTTAAAATATCACAATTCCTATTCTTCTTGCTTTCGCTTTATCTTTTAATGCTTTACTTGCTGAGCTGCAAAGTAGCACAATAGTTCCTGCAACAGCAAGTTCCCCTATTTGGCAACAAAGCAGTCACCACTGCTGGCTCTTCTCTTCAACTCTTGCTTCTCTAACCTATAAACTTTCTTCATTTCTTTCCTCACTGCCAGCAGCCAGATTCCAGTAGCAACAAAACAACGCTTTGCAGCCACAGTAGCAGCTACAGAGTCTATCATTTTATTGATAAGGATGGGAAATGAAAATGAATGATCAGAAGAAGACGTAAGAGAGTAGTTTGAGGGTTAAAGAAATGACTGAATGGGAACTTCAAAAATTGTGTACCAACACAACTGGTGGCAGCTGTCTCCTCTAACAATCCAGAACATTTTGACTTTTTTATGAGTGACTTTGCAGGCAATTTTGGGCTTGCAGGCAATTCAAACATTGGAGAGTTTTTAGGTCATCCTTAGGTCAATTTACTTTAAATCTGAGAACTGATTTTATACCCCCTCGCAAACCATGGTGGATTTTTATATCATCCTTTTAGGTCAATTTAGCTTACAGATGAGAACTGATTTGACACCCCCTTGAGATTGACAGAAGCCATGAAACTAAAAAAGGGATTGGCAGGAACCTACAAAATTGAAAGAGACTTGGTGAGAGCCGACGAAACTGATATAAACCTCCTTCATGTACACGTGGGTGAACTTAGCGCCAGAACCCTCCAGAGGAATCAGCTGGATTTATGGATAGATACTGCCTAGGAAAAACCTAAAGGAAAAAACTGAAATATTAACTATGTCTAATGCCTAGTTCAGATATCATATGAAAGAAACTGGGCATCCAATTTAGAAACCAATTCTCTAGGAGTACAATTGTCCGCGACGAAAGCAACTCCCCCAGAAGTGTTTGAACGACCAAAGAGGTACTTTGCATTTTAGCAGATACTGAGCAGTGTTTCATTAGCACATTTACTGTAACCTAGTATAAATCTAGAGGGAATGCATTAATATACCTTTTGCGTTACATATGCATTTATTCTGGCTGTTCAGATGCATTCCATTGGGTATCATTTTCTATCAGTAAAATGTCCTTTGCTCTTTGAAAAGATACACTTAATCCAAAGAACCTAAAAAATGTCAGTTTGATTCTGGAAATGAAACGTCTCTATTGGTTTGAAAAAACAACGGAGAGCTTAGATGTAAGTTTCTTTTAAAAAAAAAACACACACACACACACCCATTCAAAATCAAGGCAAAATGCAACAAGCATAAACAATATTTGAAAATCTCTTCTGCTTTAAAGACCAATCAACATCATTTCTGAATTACATTAGTGTAGCTTTGACTGAGAATGCGTATTCCTCTGCCTAAAAAAAGATACAATCAAGTATAAAATTAAGGTTACAGCAAAAGTCATATAGGATTACAAAATATAGAGCTATGAACAGTTGAATCAGAGTAACAATTAGAGGAGTTAAAAATAATTGACAGGAGGGAAGATGGCTTCTAGTATCAACTTTCCTCAAGTAGTTCTGAACAAATCTGAAAGCTAAATAAAGCTAAGAGGCTGCTCCAAAGCTATATGCCAAGATAAGAGCCTGTTATTAGCCTAATAATATGAACTGACATCAAATGCTCTTAATGAACTGACACCAAATGCTCTTAACATAATACCTAAGTTGAATCAGAGTAACAACTAGATTCTGAGCTGGAAATAGAGCTCAGAATCAAAGTCGTTAATGAGTGAGTTAAATTCAAATTTGTAACAAACAAATTAATAGTTCTTCAATAAAACCTCATAATATGAATTTCAACTTCCAGAAACAACTAACATCAGGAAATAATGAATAGAACTAACCTCTCAATAGTATCTTTAATAGGAATTTGAATGTCTCCACCACTTGTGCATTGCATAATGTAGAAATAAGCAGCTGTCTTTTCTTTACTTAAAGAATACACCACATACCTCTCCAAAACCATGAGATCAGAGTGATTAATGCCTATTTACAGTTACCAAAACATTCAAGCACCATAAGCAATGTTTGAAAGAAGAAACTTTACTTGGAGCGGACAGGGGGGAGGAGGATGGAAAAAGACACTCAAGCAAATTGGTTAGAGTTTTGAGACCTAATTCATATGAGTAGGAAATAACATGACAGACAACAATCTAAATACAATTCAGGCATTGACCAGATAAACTGTTGCTATAAGTTTGACTTCAATATCATGACGAAGAAAAGAACTACAAATGCAACAGCTCAAGGAGAAATTAAGAATTCAAGTCTTAAAGTAGCTTTATAGTCCATCGAGCCTGCTCTTAAATTAAATTTGAAGACAGAAGAGTTGTAAAACTATCAAAGAAACACCAGCGATTCATTAGCCTCCATAACTCTTTAAGTACCAGAGAAGAATGCATCGCAATTTTCAATTTTCATAAGGTATTTTAAGATGTTAGGCACAAATGGAACAGGAAGAAGAAAACATGTCTATTTACTGAAGAGAGAAGCTCCATAAATAATTTTGTCCATTTAATTACAGGAAAAAAAATTTACACGAATGGGGGCTCAATAGTCCATATTCTGGAACAGATTCTGGAACAGTGGCATACCTGTAGCTTCCTTGACAGCTATCGAGGCAAGCTGCTCAAAGTATGACTCTGTGAGTTGTTCACCTGTCGTTGTTTGACTTATTCTTTTTCCCTCTGATGTATTTTCCAAATCTATGTTGAAGTCATTGATAGATTTTTCAATAACAGACCAGACACCTTTAGTAACAGAACCAAATAGCAGCACACAATTCTCCTTTTCTGAGTCGACCAACAGCACTGAAACATTTGAAATCGGCCATCCTTCTATGCTTGGAACGTCTTTCAGTGCATCTAAAGACAATGAGATATTGCAGGCATCCATGACTGCTTTCTCTGTCACTGAAAGTTGGTTTTCCAGATCATTCAACCCAACAGGATCGGTTTGAAGTGTAAACTTCATATGAGGCATTAGAGTTGGCTTTAAAGTTAAAGCCAACTTGCAAAATGGCACAAATTCCAAAAAGCACAACTCTGGATCTTGCTTCCTATGGTAGTAGTTGTAGAGTAGCACAACAGCATGCATCTGTAGCAAAGCAGAAACGGGTAAGAAACATCAGTTATTAAATCAACAAAATCCATAAGAATCATAAATTCTGTACCAAATGCTTCAATTCAAAAACAAAATTTTGTCTAACCCCAGTAGAAGGAAAAAATGAAAAACCATAAGATCCTACATTTGGCCAAGGTAAGTAAATGCATACTGCCACAAAGGAGCAAAGGACACACCATTGATTTTGCATACCGCAATTCTTTCTATTTGTGAGATTTAAACACAACTACAAGATATGATTAGAATTGAGCATACTTAATAGAAGCATCCCTGTCTTTTTCCATGGTTAAGATGTTATTTAGAGGGACAAAAAAAAAAGCATGATTGATGGGCTAAGGTCCTGTGAAAATACTTTGGCAACAAACTTCCACATTATCTTTTGGCTTTGCCCGATGCTACTTTAACATCCTCTTTTGATGATAGAAGCCTAGAAATGAACAAGAATGGTTTTCTATGCTCTCAAGAAAAGTAAGCACCACCCTAAAAATGAAATAGAAATCCTTCCTTCTCAGAGAAATGCTTCCAGCAGTAATAGATAAACGAATATGAAGTTAGCAATACTGATAACCATGGAAATCACTTCCAATCTCTACAATGATTTACAGACCAGTTTTTATTTTTTTTCTTCAAATCCTTGGTCATTGAAGTACAATATAATTGGATAGCCGAGGACAAATGTACTTGCATCATTGTAAATAGTTAAAAAGAATTTTGAATTACAAGATTTAGTTAATACAAGCAGCTTTTCTAGAATAGATAACTAATCATACCTTATCCACAATGTGCAATTTGATTCTCAGTAATCTGCACTCTCTTTACAATACAAAGGCAACTTTTAAACAGAAAACTACAGATGTAAGTAATTTCCTTGAACACTTCTGCAGTTGGAATCTCCCTCCTCTCCCTCCCTCACTCTCTCCCTTATATTCTAGTCCTAGTGACTTTTCCTTGCATGGCCATGGCAGCCCTTAATCTTTCAATAAAGGGCACCCTTCTTGACCTTTGGATCCAGTTACAAGTGCTACTCCCACATATATGTTCCTCATAATGTGCCTAGAACCACTATCATTGATCTCCAAACCATTTTCACACTTGGCTGTTCTTTCAGTACCCTTCTTCATCGTATGGGTGTGTGGATTCTCCTTTTTAAGTCACCAACAAAATGGACAGACTTGTTGCCAATCTTCCAGGACAGCAGTCTAATTATGTGAAATGCACATGCTCAGGCCAATGAATCATTTTCAAATTTGAGAACCAAAATGACAATTTTTTTAGAGGTTTCTATGTCTACACGTAGTAATTTTCTTTTTCTTATTTATTATGAAATGAGAATGTCTAAAACAAAAACCAAAAACCACTGTAGACTGTAATGCACAAAATGCATTACTGCCAAATGTTTCACAAATGTGTTCATACCATAATCTATAAGATTCTACCACAAATTAAAATATAAATGATATCAATACAAGTACTAACAGAGCAGAATTAGTTCTAAAATAAGCATAAAAGAAAACTTACAAAAAAATCAACTAGGGAACAAAGAAAGAACACCTGTCTAGCAACAGAATGCTGATTATCAAGTGATGGAGGATCCTTTCCATATAGCTTTGAAGGTAACAGTGGATCAACCAACCACTCCAACAATGCGCTCACTGCCTCCTCAATGGGTGCCACGTCCGACATGGAATAAGCTATCCTTAACTAAACAAAATGACAAAAACTCAACAATTAATCCAAGAATTATAAGATTAAAAGATATCCACAACATTGCAGTTTGTGCTCTAGGATTGCAGTGTGAGATGAATATATCATTTCAATGTGTCACTTGCTTAAATTTAGTTGTGTAGGTTTGCATACATATGAAAAAACAAATTAATATTCCCTAAAAAAACATGGAAAACAATTTCCCAACCAACTAGCATAATTCTTAATATCTATTTGACCCCACAACCAGGGAACTTGAATTTCTTGTATATTGCAAAATATTCCTATCATTTATTAGTCCCCACAACCATGGAACTGGAATTTCAGTATATTGCAAAATATAGTTCCATTACAACATAAATTTCGCTGGAACAATACTTGTTTCGTATAACAGGGGTATCGAATGGTTGGGATTTTGCAACCAATTATTTTAGCTATCAAGATTTTTTTTGAATATTAAAACACATTGGGTGCACAGAAAACAACCAAAAACTTAAAAAAATAAAAATACAAACTAAAAGCCGCATGATCAACATTTCCTTAAAAACATTTCACAAAAAATCTTCATCACCACCAAAATATCAGCATGCATGCAAAAAAACTAACTAAAGTTTCCACAAATTCAACCGCTAACTTAGGGTTCCTGAAAAACATAGAAAATTACCAAATCAAAAACTTCATATAGGACTTGAACTTTGGTATTCCTTGAAAAACAAAAAACAAATGCAAACACAAACACAAGAACGAGAACAAAAGCTAAAAATTAAAACAAAAAAGCATAGAAAGAATTTTACTGACAAGATTCCTTCACACCGTTCGACCCAGCTAACAATCACTACTCACTGCTGTCCATGACGAAATCCACGGCGACCAAAGCTTTTTATGGACTAAGGAGAGAACCGGAGGCTAAAACGGTGCCTTCGAAAATGCTAGCAAAGAACAGTGGACCGGAGTAGAGAGGATTGGAAGAAGCAACTTGGGAATGACAAGAAGAAGAAGAAGAATTGAAAGAAAAAGACAGAAAAGCGGGTGAGTGAAATTGGGGAAGTGAATGCGTTACGAATCACTCACCATAACAATGTGCCGCACGGGGTGGTGGTTTGCTTGAAAAGGCGTGCACTTTGCTGATGTGGCGTACGGTAAAGAAGAAGAGCTTCCATTACTAAATGAGATTTAAATATAATCCGCTATACTTAGATGCATTCTAGTTGGAGAGGACAAATGTAGACACTAAGACAACACGTGTCTGATTGAAGGACACAGATAATTTGCAAGAGAATGTGAATTAATGGACAAATGTAGGTAGATATCTATCTATGAAATAAATAAAGGGAGAGTAACTGAGATTTAAATGTAATCCAATATCATTAGATGCATCCCTCATGGGACCAGTTGGAGAGGACAAATGCATACACTAAGACAACACGTCTAGTTAACGGACAGATGTATGTAGACTCTAAGACGACATGTTTCCGGTTGAAGGACAGATGTAATGTGCAAGAGAACGTTGAGTAATGGACAAATGTATATCTATACAATATATAAAAGGAGAATAACTGAGATTTAAATGTAATCTGCTATGGTTAGATGCATCACTCGTGGGCCTAGTTGGAGAGGACAAATGTAGACTCTAAGACAACACGTGTCCGGTTGAAGAACAGATGTAATGTGCAAGAGAATGTGGATTAATGGACAAATGTAGATAGATATCTATTTATACTATATATAAAAGAAGAGTAACTGAGATTTAAATGTAATCCGCTATGGTTAGATGCATCACTCATGGGACTAATTGGAGAGGACAAATGTATACACTAAGACAACACGTGTCTGGCTAAAGGATAGATGTATGTAGACACTAAGACAACACGTGTCCGGTTAAAGGACAGATGTAATGTGCAAGAGAACGTGGATTAATGGACAAATGTAGGTAGATATCTATTTATGCAAATATATAAAGGGAGTGTAACTGAAATTTAAATGTAATCTGCTATGTTTAGATGCATCACTCGTGGGCCTAGTTGGAGAAAACAAATGTAGACACTAAGACAACACGAGTCTGGTCAAAGGACACATTATTTGTAAGAGAACGAGGATTAATGGACAAATCGAAGTAGATGTCCATTTATAAAACATATAAATGGAAAGCAATATTGTGCGGTGTAAACACACAGTGTTAGTTTTTGAAATTTCTGATCTACCCTTAATTATAGAGGCAAATTGGTCCAATATATTCTAGGAAAAAAAGACTTCCCATAATAACCAAATAATTATCCCGTTGAGATCTAATTACAACTTTGTCACACTAATTTCCTCACATCCCCAATTTTTTCTCTACCAAGGTTTTAAATACAATAATTTCCTCTAAAGTAGTAACTATGGATTTTTCAGATAAATACATATATGTGATATGTAATTTAATATGAAAAATAATCACATATTTTCTTGAATAGGACACACCTAGGGTGTAACAAAAGTACTAGTTAGTATAACAAATATAAATGGTAAGACAATGTAAATAAATACAATAAATATTTTTAAAAAGTTGTACTTTAAAATAAATTTGATTTATGTAATTTAAGGCAGATAATGTTTGTACAATTTATTGTATCGTGTAATTACTTGTGTGATTGTTGATGGTACTTTCCTATTTGTGTGACTCAGCATGGATTAACTGCATGTGCACTTCTGTAATTGTTCAATTGCCTTCACGACTTGATCTTGAAATGTGGATGGCATGGAACCACCTTTAAAGCTCCATTAGGGATTGCAGTGCATTTACAATAAAAAGAAAGGGTTAAGTGCTAAAAGTACTTTTAAGGTGTTTCATAACTAATTTCTGTAACTTAAGGAGCTCAATTTTGGTAATTTTTTTTTATGAACAGTTTTTGGTAATTTAAAAGGTTTTCTTTTTAACAGCACTTGTGTAAAAAGTGTTTGTTTATAAGTCACCGCAATCCCAAACAGTACTCATATCAAATACCCAACATTTCACTTTTCTTGTGCCAAAAAAGAAAGACTAAGTCTACATTTTCACTTTTCTTGCGCTTTGTTACAATATGTGCTCATAATTAATCAAGTTTACATTTTCCTTGTCATTTTTACTAATTTTCTTCTCCTGTGCATATACCACTTTAGCTCATTATTACTAGACAGGTAGGGCATGAGGACAAAAAGACTACCAAACAGAATCCGAAATCTAGCACACTTCTTGAAATGGGCAAGCTAATGGACATGCTAACTTATATGGGGATATCTTGATTTAATAAGCCCAGACTCGATTCATGTATCACTTTTGGATTTTGCGTTATGAGTTTCAGGCTAATAAATGTAAATCTCATACTTGACTCACAACTGTGAATCTAATTCGAATTTAGCCCAAACTCATTTATTGCTCCTTAATTTACTTAATATAATTACTGTAACTGTTAAGTTCTAAAACTAATGTAACATCCACAGGATCACAACACTAATTTAATAGTTCATTAAAAAGCATATAAATCAAGAAATTTCCAATAGTAATATATCCAATTAGTTCAAAATACATGAAAAATGGTAATAAATCATGATCAACAATTAATACATCTTCAAAGGTCTTACATTTTCTCATACTAAGATTTATCCTTCCAAATCTTTTGACCTAATTTTGTTTACTTAATATTTCTTACATATATTAATATAGTTTGACACAACTCATAAATATATAGTATTTTATGTCTAGATATATAAATATGTACATATATAATTGTATATAATATGAAAATATGAATATATTATATAAAAATTTATATATAGATCCAAATTAAAGGACTGGGCCTATATCGGATTTGAACCTAATATGTGTCAAATTCGACCCACATTTAATTCAGCCTAATATTTAGATCCAACTCAGCCCAACTCAATAAAAAGTTAGGCTCATTGGGCTTTTTCCTGAGTTGAGAGGGCTAAGTTTAGGCTGATTCTACCCATTAATAGTCCTAATGGAGACTCAAGAGAAGGTCCATCTTGGAGATGTAACATGAATGGTGAAGATGAGATGAAATTTTTGGAAAGTTTAGCTATCTTCTCCTTAAGTTAAGATTTTATATTAGTAAAATAACTAGTTTCTTTCTCGTGCATTTGCATGGGTCATTTTGCATTCAACAACAGAATTAAATATTGCAATACAAATTTTAAAAATTTAAAAATTTATTTATATAGATAAACTACTGTTTTGATTAACTATTCAATAGTAGTTTGAGAATGGAAAAAAATAATATACTATATATGAAACTTAAAATGAGCCAAATTTTGTAAAGGATAAGTAATATAAATACTAAACAAAATGAGAATTAGGTAGGAGCAGTAAATAAGGAACTCAACACAGTACAAGAAAAAGGGAACTCTTACCTTTTAGTATTGTTTGGATAATTTTATCATACAAAGCAATGTTCTGCTGTGCAATGCTCAATTGATGTAACTGCCATAAACAAAGCATAATGAATGTATTTAGTGCAAGACATGCAAAACAGAAACAAACAAAGTTTGGCATTTCAAAGAAAGCCTGCAGGAAAAAGTCACAGCTCAAAGTGTAAAATTGAAAGAACTAATCCACTTCCCATGAAAATTGACTACAGCACTAATATTTAGTACTAATCCCCACAAGAGAGACACACAAAGGTTAAAAATCAGAAAGAGAAATTGCAATGCAATAGAAGATTGCTCGCTCTTACTTGTTATGTTCAATTCTTTCTCTGTTGAGATTACTAAACAACAAATAATGCCAGAACTAAGCCAATTGACAAGTCAATGTCAACTAGGCCAAATCAAAGTCCTTAAATGGCATACATGTGTTTTTAACATGGAAATGGAAAGAAAACTTTCCAACAAACATGCAGCATGTATAGATCACATACAATCATAATCTGTAGATTTGTAAATATACTGAATGGAGCAATTTCTTTTGCCCTTCCCAATAACATAAAAACCAAAGCAAGGGGCGAAAGGAGGATGAGAAACATCCAGAAATTTCTTTTCAGAAAATCAACCATTATTCTAGCTGGATATTTCAGAAATTTGACCCCCAAACTTTTCAGTCAGTGGAGATCGCAATGATTGCAACAGATCCAATATTCATTCAGGATATTTTTCCCTTTCTTCTAAGCAGAAGTTGGGCTGAAACAAGAACATTTAATCGAGTTACATCATTTTGCTTACTAATCAACTGGAAAACCATGAAACTAAATCAATATATAGAATCGCAAGAGTACGTATGGGGCATACTAACACAGAGATAACATTTTCAACCTAATTCAAATATATAATGCTAAATACGTTAAAGCACACATAGCAATTTGACACCAGTGCAAAAAATAAGATTCAGGATTTATGAATCAACATCTTACCTAGAAATCCAATTAGACAAAATTCCAGCATAAGGAAGCAGGTGATAGTATTCAACAACAGGAACTCCTCTTGACCAAAGGCCTTTGCAAACTGGAAAAAAGAAGAATAAAGAAATTAGCTAGAGCAGAACGGGAAGTTTTTCTCTGTGGTAACCAAATGTTTAAAGACCACATCATGTCATTCAGAAATGCATCCTCAGGATCTCAGTTTAGAAGGTAAACCAAAAAGGCCGTCGTTATCCTTTATCATACTATGTGAAAACAAAATCACATTAAAGAAAAAGTTGAGGTTGTTGACCACTTAGCATGGCTCATTTTCCCAACCAAGAAAGGTTCTAATGATGTCAGGCCATTCGCAACATTCTAAGACCACTTTCTAATCACATCAAGCTCACATTAATTGATTTAACTGGAGTTCAAGTACCTTAAATACATCAATTTTTGGGCATCAACCTGAGACTTGCTGAATCCTTCTCAAAACTTACATACACCCAGCCATAACACTAGAATTATTCATACAAAAAGTCTTGCACTACATATTGCTGAACTGCAAGCATGGAAGATCTCAGGTACCATAAGTTTAGATTCTAAACTAATTTCTATATGGAAAAAGAGAAAGAAAAAGGCAATAGAGAAGCTTTGTTAAAACTCAAAAAGGCCTAATAACAATATTTGGTAAGATTTACATGACTTAAGCTTTCATACACGTAGCCTTGTTGAGAAAATGGGTTTTACTTTGGCATATACAAAGGATAATGCACTCAAATGCAACTACATGGATGTGAAATTCAGGTATACCACTGACTATTATTTGGAAGCATAAGTTATAAAACATTCCAACCTTGTACCAGCATCTATACTAGAAACTTGATGATCTTCATTCTTTGACCGAATGCTTTGCATCACATAAAACTGAGCGGCTGCTTTTTCTTTGCTTAAAGAATATACCGCATGGCTCTCCAGAACAGTAACAACAGTCTGGTTATGCCTGTTTCACATGAAAAATACATCCTTTAACAAAAGGGAACTGCTTCCAGAGCCAAAATGAAAAACACTTTTGACAAGCAAACATGTTCACAGAATTGTGAACACACCAAGGATCCACCTTGCACATAGATATTTTATGTCTGCTATGAGTGTGAATTAGTTCGCTGGTCTTCAGTTTGATTTTCTTCTTTCACATGGTCAAGAATATGGTGCAATGTCTATAAATTTTAGGAATTGCAAGAACTTTTTTGATCTAGTCTAGCTTGAAGGTTCCCAAAATGTTTTATATTTCTTTAAAAATGTTTCATATTAATCATTCCTCCTAAGAAATCTCTGTACTACGCGAGTACCAAAGCTTTTTGTAATTTGATTAATGAAGATTTCAGTCAATTAAATTGCCTACATATCCTGGCTTCTTTTCCTAATGAAAGACCTTAAGAAGGAAACTAGTAAACTTTCCAGAAATTTCTTCTCACCTTCACAATTCATGTTACACGTCCAATACAGGCCTTTCTTGAGTCCCCTCCCCTCTAATCTACATTATAGAAGCAGCTTGTAATGCATTAGTACCACCAATGCTATCTATGTCACGAAGCAATATATCCGCATATCAGTCAGCATGTCCATTAACTTACCCATTTCAAGAAGTGGACTAGATTTCAGGTTCTGTTGGGCAGTGCTTTTTTTCTCATTCCATATCTCTCTAATAACAAGCTAAACTAATTTATTCAGGGGAGAAGAAAATCAGCAAAAATGACAAGAAAAATACAAACTTGATTAATAAGGAACACAAAATGTGTCAAGATGCAACTGATAGATAAAAGCATATCCATTGTAAGGGTCAAAATTTCAGGACTCCTCCAAAACAACCACCTGCCGGTTTACAAGACATATACCTGCCACCTCCTTCACAGCCAAAATATCAAGTTGCTGAAGCCTGGTAGCATACATACTTTGATCATCATTTAAAGGTTTCTTAGAGATTCTTTTTCTTTTAGTTGTAAGGAATCCCTCCCTCGTACCTTTAGGAGAGATTTTGCAGACATCCCAACTCCATTTCACTGACTGACCATTTGCAGCACCATGTAGTAGCAAGCAGTTTTCCATCTTGGAGCCAACCAGTAAAGCAGCCACTTTGGTAATAGGCCACTCCTTTGGGCCTGGATTATCCTTTGATGCATCCAATGTTATAGATATATCACAAGCATCCATAATTGCCTTTTCTGTTAGTGAAAGTCGACTTTCCAATCATCCTCAGAATAATCTGCTAGATGCATGAGCTTCACTTATGCCATTACAGCTGGTTTACGAACTACAACTAACTTTCAAAAGAAAGCAAAACAGAGAACTTTAAACTCTTGGCTGACGCTTCCTATGGGAGTAGTTGTACAATAACACAACAGCATGCATCTGTAACGAATTAAAAAGAGAGATAAGTTATATACATAAGCAATAAACAGAACAGGTTTAGTAAACAGAGATGAAAACCTCACAAAAATCATATTCAGTTCTCAATTGACTACATTAAAAGAAAACGCCAGAAATTCCATCCCAACAAAACCTCATATGTTGCACGCAGAAGGTAAAGTGCACCATTTGTGCCCAAACTATTGTTTACTTGCATTGTCAAATCACCCATTGAACGTCAAATGTGCATTTCTTTCATCATTAAGCTAATTTATACACCATAACATCACGTGCATGCCACAACCCAAGGGCATTCTTGTCATGTCAAATGAATCGCTTTTGCACGTGTGGAGTTCAATGGGTGAAACAGTGGACACGCGCACACACAAACACGTACGCACACGCAAAAAACCCAAAAAGAAAAAAAAAAGTGCTGTGTGTGAAATGCCACTTTTAGATTGTTGGTTACCAGGGTTTTCTGACAAATAACAAATTTCCGTAGTGTGACGGTGGCTATGTCAAGTGCAATGACCTCCATGATAATTCAGGCAAGTTATAAAAAATAAATAAATAACCAAGATAATGCACATTTAGAAGGAAAATTTGGTAATAAAATTGCAATTAAACAGCACAAAATAGCCATAATCTTGCTAAAATTGCAAATAAATAACAAGAGATTCAACCAGAAACAAAAAGCAGCAGAGATTAACAAGAATATGAGCAAATAATAATCTAATGCAAAATTGCCATAGTTATGCTAAAATTAAATGGATTATATCGGCAAAAAAGAGAGAGAAAAGAGAATCAACCTGCTCGGCAACGGATTGCTGTTGACAGAGCCAAGGAGGTTCAGTAAGCTGGGGTTTTAGAAGCAACAATGGCGCCACCAATTACTCCAATAATGCTTCCACCACTTCCTCAACTGGTTCGAGTTTTCTCTCCTCCATGCCCTCCGTGAAAAGATGAAAAAAAAAAATCAATGCCGGAGTAAATTTGACAATATACTGATTCAATCGCATCAAATATTTTACAAGAAAAAGGAAAGAATAATCTGGAAATTTCATTGTGATTTGCTGATGGGTAAAGGTGCGATGGAAATATTTCGCGCTTTCACGGAGAAGGCGCGAAGAAACATTGCGAAATTTCTACACCTCTTTCTATTGTTATAATTGGTAGAATTGACAGGCTACAGATAATTAAATATTGGGATAATATCAGAAACCTCCGCTGAGGTTTCTAACAATGTCCTTTGCCACCCTGAAATTTACAAAATAACATAACCTCCCCTAGAAGTATTGTGAGTCCAATTGCTTATACCATATAGGAGAAAATTACTCATATACTTTAAGATATTATGTCTTATTGAAATTTAACATCTGAGAATTAAGTAATTAGAGCACTAATTAACCGTTTATAACTAATTAATGAAAATAACCACTAGAAAAATTTTTAATGATGAATAGCAACCTATAATTACAAAATGGTGCCAATTGATATTTAGATCCTAAAATCATGCTAATCTAAATCAATCTATTACCTAATTAATATATGATACTATAATCATATGATACCTAATTAATACATGATACTATAATCATATCTTTCCTAATATTGACAATATCAAATCTTTCCATAATATCATATCATATATCTTCAACACTCCCCCTCAAGCTAGAGCATAGATGTTGCTCATGCCCAACTTGTTACAAAGGTAATCAACTGGAACCCCATGTAGAGTCTTCGTAAAGAGATCTCCCAATTGTTCTCCAGTCCTTACAAATCCCGTAGAAATCTAGCCCTGCTGTATTTTCTTACGAACAAAATGACAATCTATTTCGATGTGTTTTGTTCGCTCATGAAATACGGGATTGGATGCAATATGAAGAGCCGCTTGGTTATCACACCACAATTTTGCAGGCATTGAGGTTTTGAGACCTACTTCAGTTAGAAGTTGATTTATCCATATGATTTCACATATCGATTGTGTCATAACTCTATATTTTGACTCTGCACTCGATTGCGAGATAACATTCTGCTTCTTACTCTTCCATGAGACCAGGTTTCCTCCAACAAAGATACAAAATCCAGTTGTGGATCTTCGATCTGCCTTGGATCCTACCCAATCAGCATCTGAAAAACACTCAATCCTAGTATGACCATGATTTTTATACAGTGTAGACAATGGAATTTTAATTAAATTCTAAAAAATACCATTGGTCTATAAATTATTTTCATGGCTTATTTTTATCCAATTGGATATTACCATATGTCATGTACACTTGGAAAATTTGGTTGTTAAATAACCAATTATATTTCACCATGTGTTAAGCTGAGGTGTCCCAGATTAATTCAAATTGCAGGGATATCTCCACCAACCAAATCATATCATGTTTATTGGATAAATATCTAAATATTTATTTCTTATTAAAGGGATAATATTTAGAGTTGTTCAGTCCAAGTATATTTCTTATATACTGCAACAGCCTGGCCAGTCAAACGGTGCCACGTCACGTGTCCCCACGAGTTTGGCCAATCGAGAAATTACTTATCTCTTTATTAATAAATATAAAATGAAGAGATAATATTTAACCGGCACAGTCCTAATATGACTGCACGTCTTGCAAGTAAAGTGGTACACAGGTCTTCAACCTCTACCCCTTGCTACAGCTATAAATAGGGGTCTCTCAACCAAATCAAGGACACACAAAAAAATACACAGAGGGACTTCAAAGAGCATCATATACGCTCAAAGCATTGAAGCTCCAAGCTACAAAGGTTCGGCTCTTCAAGCTCTCCAAGTCTCCCAGATATCAAGACTTGAGTCTTCAAATATCTTCTAAAGTTCTTCAAATCTTCTATATCAAGATTTGAAGGAATCGGTGGTGGATCCAAGAACAAGCTGCGAAGCCCTTGGATTGGCGTTCGAAGAGAAGAATCGAGGGAAACTCTCCACAAGTTCGAGAAAATCCCAGAGATTGTACCTACATACTTTTCTAAATTTATATATCATATATTTGTCGTGCATTTTTCTTGTCGTTTTGCAGACTTGAAATTTTTATCGCGTACAAATTTTTGGCACGCCCGGTGGGACCATCTCTGTCTTCCATCTCTTCTCCTCGAATATTCAACTACGTCTATCACCAATGACACTAAAGAGCAACAAAATCGTGATTGCACGTTCCAAGGCTACTGATGCTAAGCCTGTTCAGGAAGCTGCACACGTTGCCACCAATACCCGCGTTATTGGCCCCGTGACAAGGAGTATGACGAGAGCCTCCACCCAAAGTAGCATGGAACCCTCGGCGCCAACTCCCGTCTTCGGGTCAACATCACAAATGAGCTATTCCTCCACGATGGGGGTCCAAGACGTTTCCACCTCGATTGAGAAGGCTCTTGCCATGCTCGAATTTGGATCCGAACCCAAATTTTATAAGCATGACGATGATTCATCAAGCACTGGATCAGCCTCTTCACATGAAACTCTTCATTCAAGATTTTGTATTGAAGATTCTGCTGCTTCTTCTGCTGCAATGCCCGCCATGATGACAAATACTTTGAGTCTCGAAGAACAAGTTTCGAACATGTCCAAGATGATGGAAACCATGATGAAACACGTTAAGGACCAAGATGCTCTCATTGCTCAACTGCTCACCCAGAAAGATCATGCTCCTGAAGGAAGCCATGCGAATCGTAAGGAGCACCAAGAGCGTGAAAAAGGTAAAGACAAGGTGAAGGAAGTATATGTGACCGCCGATGGAGCTATTCCCGTGGAACAACTGAAGGAGCTTGTTGAAGGCGTGATCAAAGATAAAAAGGAGGGTGGTTCAAAGTCAAGCTTTACCTACTGCAAGCCTTACACTGCTAGAATTGACAACCTAGCAATGCCCGCTGGATATCAACCGCCTAAATTTCAACAGTTCGATGGAAAAGGCAGTCCAAAACAACATGTGGCCCATTTTGTCGAAACTTGCAATAACGCTGGAACCTATGGTGACCTGTTAGTCAAACAGTTCGTCCGATCCTTGAAGGGCAACGCATTTGACTGGTACACTGATCTCACTCCGGGGTCCATCGACAGTTGGGAACAACTGGAACAAGAGTTTTTAAATCGCTTCTACAGCACTAGAAGAACTGTTAGTATGCTGGAGTTGACTAACACTCGTCAATGGAAGGATGAACCTATGGTCAACTACATCGATAGGTGGAGAAGTCTGAGTCTCAACTGCAAGGATAGACTGTCTGAGCCCTCTGCCATAGAGATGTGCATCCGAGGAATGCATTGGAGCCTGAGCTATATTCTACAAGGTATACGCCCAAATACATTTGAAGAATTAGCTACTCGCGCTCATGATATGGAGTTAAGCATCACGGTCAATGCAACTGATGGGCTTCCTATTCAAGCTCCGCGAGTGCAGCCGCCTCGTCAAGGCAATGAAAGGCAAGAAAATAAAAAAGGGGGCAAGCCTTCTTCAAAATTCAGTAATAAGGAGTCCATGGCAATAAACACAGCCCCTATGAAAATTGCTACCAAGGTGAGTCGAAAAATCACCGAAAAAGTAGACTCTTTTCAAAATAGGTCGGCAAGAAGACCTACTTTAAAAGAGATGCAAGAAAAGGAATACCCATTTCTTGAATCTGATTTACAAGGGATGTTTGATGACCTTTTCAATGAGAAACTCCTTGAACTTCCTGAAATGAAGCGTCCGGAGGATGCCGGTCAAGTCAATGATCCGAATTATTGCTGTTATCACCGCTTGATTGGTCACCCTCTCACTAAATGCTTTGTCTTTAAGGACAAAATTATGGAATTAGCCCGCCAAGGAAAAATCCTTCTTGAGGAGGATAAAGCATCGGCAAACTAAACAACAATAATGTTTGGATCTGTGTGTTGCCCGATAGAAGTTCTACCCACATCAAGCAGTGCTCTGTCTGTACAAACGGAGTTTGAAAAATCATCAATTGAAAATGTTGTCGAAGATGATAATGAAGGATGAACTTTAGTCACTCGAAAGAGGACTTGCAAGCCAAAAATAAAGAAGTACATCTTTTCGAAAAGCATTCATTCGACAAAGCCGAAAGTAACGATGAAACGACGAAATGTAACAAAGAAACAAAAGAGAGTGGCCATAAGACCAATTCCTTCAGATTTTCAGCGCCTTCAAGAGGTTCGGCAGCCTGTGACACTGAGAGAATTTATACCCAAGGGGTATTTAAGTGACGATACCGATGATTTCACTTCTTGTAATGTCGTCAAAGTTGAAAATCCTCAAGTCACACAAATTGGCACTGAATTTGAGAAAAAACTCAAAATCGATGATAAACCACCGGTGGATTGTGCAACGACCATCATATTTGATGATGACGATTTAACTGTTGAGTTCAAGACCCACAATCGACCTTTGTTTGTTAGTGCATATGTTCGGGAACAAAAGATGAATCGGATACTCATTGATGGGGGATCTGCTGTCAATATCATGTTCGTACGTGCTATGAAAGAGTTAGGAATCTCAAGTGATGAACTCTCCCAGATCCGCCTCATGATCCAAGGATTTAACCAAGGGGGGCAAAGAGCAATAGGCCTCATAAGGCTTGAATTGCTCATTGGTGAGCTGTCTTCAAGTGCGTTATTTCATATCATTGAAGCCAAAACCTCTTATAACATGCTCTTGGGAAGGCCCTGGATTCACGAGAATGAAATTATACCATCTACTCTGCATCAATGTTTCAAGTATTGTCGAGACGGTATTGTTAAGAAAGTCACTGCCGACGACAAACCGTTCACGGAAGCCGAAACTCACTTTGCCGACGCCAAATTTTATCTTCACAAAGAAGCAAAAAGAAAGGAATCGGTGAGGGAAGAAAGTCAAGATTCCAAAGTACCCATTTTGCGGTATACTCCAAAATCAAAGAGAGAAGAATGTCAGTCTTCTTTTATCAGAAATGACACATTAAATGTTCCGCTCACCAAGATAGAGCCTGTCAAAATTGAGAAGGTGAGCTTGCAAGGGTTTGTCCGTCCCAAAGAAGAACCGGCAGTGGAACATTACTCGCTACCAACTAATCGGACTCAAGAAGGTTTTGATCCAAACGCCTATAGACTTCTTGCTAAGGCGGGTTATAACCCAAATGAGAAGAATACATTGGGCAAACTCCCTCCTGAAGTGACTGGCGAGAAGACTCACGGATTGACACCTACGCAGAAAATGTTGAAAGAAAGGGGTTATAATGTTGAAAGTTCATCGATGGGTCTTGGTTATCAACCGCCCTCTCCTGTTCGTATAATGATCAAAAGAGCGAGTTGTAACTATGTGAACGAAGAAATGGAGGTCACAAGCCGAAAGAGATCTGTGTTCGACCGATTGGGAAATAAGTCAAAACGTACTTCTGTGTTCGACAGACTTGGTCCGCAGCCGAAAAATTTGAAGTCGCCTGTCTATGAGAGATTAGGCAGTAAAAAACAAGAGTACCAAGTTGCCAGGGAAGAAAGTCTTACTCCAATAAAGAAGAACGGACCAAGAAAGCGAGTCTCCAATTTCTTCATGCACTATGGAGACTTATTCAATGTAAGAATTGAAACCATTTTTGAAGAACAGGGTCAAGAAAGTATGGCTTCCTGTCACCATATTACGATCAGTGATCCCGAAGAAGAAGAAGAAGATGCAGATGACGCTCCCCCTGAACTTGAACAAGGGGTAAAAAATACAGTCGATGAGCTAAAAGAGATTAACCTTGGCACAAGCGACGATCCTCGCCCAATTTACATAAGCTCTTGTATGACTCCTGAAGAAGAAAAAGAGTATGTTGATTTGCTGCTCGAGTTCAGGGACGTCTTTGCCTGGAATTACTCAGAAATGTCTGGTTTGGATCCAAGGGTCGCCGTTCATAATTTGTCTGTCAAGCGAGGAACAAAACCTGTCAAGCAGACGCAAAGGCGCTTTCGGCCCGAATTGATTCCTCTGATAGAAAATGAGATAAATCGATTGATTGAAGCCGGATTCATACGAGAAGTAAAATATCCAACATGGATTTCGAGCATCGTCCCTGTAAGGAAAAAGAATGGGCAAATCCGAGTTTGTGTTGACTTTCGAGACTTAAACGAGGCTTGCCCCAAAGATGATTTTCCTCTCCCCATCACAGAATTGACGGTAGATGCTACAACCGGGCATGAAGCACTATCTTTTCTCGATGGATCGTCTGGCTACAATCAAATACGCATGGCGCCCGAGGATGAGGAGCTAACTGCCTTCCGCACCCCCAAGGGAATTTATTGCTATAAAGTAATGCCATTTGGATTGAAAAATGCTGGAGCGACATATCAAAGGGCAATGCAAAGAATATTTGATGATATGCTTCATAGAAATGTGGAGTTCTACGTTGACGACCTTGTGGTGAAATCAAAGAAGCGAGATGATCATATTCAAGACCTTCGAAGAGTTTTCCAACGCCTTCGGAGGTACCAATTAAAGATGAATCCTTTGAAGTGCGCATTCGGAGTCACTTCTGGCAAATTTCTTGGTTTCATCGTTCATCAACGGGGAATAGAAGTCAATCGATCTAAAATTGATGCCATTGTGAACATGCCTGAACCGCGAAATATTCATGAATTGAAGAGCCTTCAAGGGAAGTTGGCATATATCCGGAGGTTTATCTCTAATTTGGCCGGACGATGCCAACCCTTTAGTCGACTGATGAAGAAAGGGGTACCCTTCGGGTGGGATGAATCGTGTAGGAATGCTTTTACAAGCATCAAAGCGTACCTCATGAATCCCCCAGTGCTGGCTGCGCCCATTCCAGGAAAACCATTGATTCTCTACATTTCCGCTCAAGAACAGTCGGTTGGGGCCTTACTTGCTCAAGAAAACGATGAAGGTAAGGAGAATGCACTGTATTACTTGAGCCGGATGATGACATCTAATGAGTTGAACTACTCACCCATCGAGAAGTTGTGTTTGGCACTTATATTTGTCATTCAAAAGTTGAAACATTATTTTCATGCACATACTATTCGACTCATATCTAAGTCTAATCCCATTAAATATGTCATGGCAAAACCTGTACTGTCTGATCGGCTCGCGAGATGGTACCTCCAGTTTCAACAATTCGAAATCATTTATGTACCTGCGAAAGCTGTCAAAGGACAAATATTGGCAGACTTTTTAGCCGATCATCCCGTACCTGCCGAGTGGGAATTGACTAATGAACTTTCCGATGAAGAAGTGTTTATGGTCGATTCGCCGTGGTCAATGTATTTTGATGGAGCTGCTCACCGCGATGGAGCTGGTGCGGGAGTTGTCTTTTATACTCCTGAAGCAGATATATTGCCATACTCTTTCACTTTAACACGCCGGTGTTCAAATAATGTGGCCGAATATCAAGCATTGATTCTCGGTCTGGAAACGGCCGTAGACATGAAGCAATTGCATCTTAGAGTTTATGGCGATTCAAAATTGGTGGTAAATCAACTTCTTGGCATTTATGATGTCAAGAAACCTGAATTAATCCCATATTATAAGTATGCAAGACAGCTCATGGGATATCTGGGTGATGTCACTATAGAACATATCCCCAGAAACTTCAACCAACAAGCTGATTCTTTGGCAAGGGTGGCGTCCATGATCACTCTACCTTCTCATCGAAATCAGATTTCAATATGTCAAAATTGGGTCATACCCCCGATGTTTGATGAAGATGATGATGGTGAAGAAGAAAATACTTATCATATTTTTGTCCATGAGATCGAAAAGGAGGATTGGCGTCATCTCATAGTAGATTACCTTAATCATGGGAAGTTACCAGAAGATTCCAAGAAAAGGGTTGATATACGTCGTCGAGCGCCACGTTTCATTTACTACAAAGGGACACTTTACCGAAGATCATTCGATGGGGTATTTCTACGATGTCTTGGGGAAGATGAGGCCATGCAAGCAATGGAAGAGGCTCACTCTGGGATATGTGGTGCTCACCATCTAGCCCGAAATTACACTTCCGCATTAAAAGAATGGGATACTACTGGCCAACAATGGTGAAGGACTGTATCGATTTTGCTAGAAAATGTCAAGCTTGTCAATTCCATGGCAATTTCATCCGTCAACCTCCTGAACCATTGCATCCAACTGTGGCGTCTTGGCCATTCGATGCCTGGGGTTTGGATATAGTTGGACCACTTCCAAAATCTTCTGGCGGACACATTTTCATTTTGGCGGCGACAGATTACTTTTCAAAATGGGCTGAAGCGGTTCCTCTAAGAGAGGTCAAAAAGGAGAATGTAGTAGATTTCATTCGCTTGCACATCATTTATCGGTATGGAGTCCCGCGGTATATCATCACCGATAATGGTAAGCCTTTTTGCAATGTAGCAATGAACAAACTTTGCGAAAAGTTTCATTTCAAACAATACAATTCGTCCATGTACTACGCTGCTGCAAACGGACTCGCTGAAGCATTCAACAAGACCTTATGTAATCTGTTGAAGAAAATCGTGGATAAATCGAAAAGGGATTGGCATCTTCGGATTGGAGAAGCGCTTTGGGCATACCGAACCACTTTTCGAACTCCCACACAAGCAACCCCATATGCGCTTGTTTATGGTGTTGAAGCTGTTCTTCCACTTGAGTGTCAAATACCTTCGCTAAGAATTGCAATTCAAGAAGGGCTCAGTGGAGAAGATAATGTTCGTCTTCGCCTTGAGGAATTAGAAGCACTCGACGAAAAGAGATTGGAAGCTCAGCAACGGATTGAGTGTTATCAGGCTCGCCTTTCAAAGGCATTCAATAAGCACGTTCGACCCCGCTCTTTTCAAATTGGAGAGTTAGTGCTCGCCGTTCGGAGACCAATCATTCTCACTCATGGGGGACAAAGAAAGTTTACTCCTAAGTGGGATGGTCCATATGTCATTCGAGAAGTATATACAAATGGCTCATACAAGTTGGTTGCTGAAGATGGATTAATGGTTGGCCCCATCAATGGCAAGTACCTAAAAAGGTACTATGCATAATCGGAACCGCGCGATGCTCCTGGCCCGCATGAGCTAAAACTGTGGATGGCAACCACCAATGGTGTAGTATGTGGTAAAACTGCTGAAACACTCCACCAAATCTAAGGTGGTAAACAAATAGATACTCCTGGCCCGCATGAGGTTAAAATGTGAACGGCAGGAACTACGTGTGACTTGATTCCCTTGTTGGGATACGTAGGCAGCTTAGAGGGCAACTTCTAAGTTCAGTTACACCACTCCAAATCAAATCCTTGTTCCTTGCAAAAAAAAAAAAAAAGAATTTTCTCTTTGAAAAAATGCTAAATTTAAAAGTATAAAAAAAAATAAAAAATGCTCCATTTGAGAGATAAGAAATGAAAAGCATTTTATTATTCAAAAGAAAAACTCATTACATGGAAAAAAATGAGTGATAAAATAATTCAAGGAAAAGAAGAACATGGTGGAAAGTCTAAATATCAAATTTGTATTCCACTACAGCTACTTTATATGATTCAAGTGCAGATTTCATGTCTTCAAGTTCCTTCATTGCGTCATCAGTCATGATGCTAGTATTTTCAATGGAAGATAGCTCATCATGCGCTTGGGTTATTTCAGCCTGGATCTCCTTGAAGGTCTCATGCTTTTGATCGATAGTCGAACTGATTTCCAGGCCTTGTTTCTCCAAACTGATGAGTTCCTGTTGCAGAACCTTCTTCCTGTCTTCAATGGACTGCAACTTTTCTTCAAGACTTTGCAAGTGACAAGTTAGTCCTTCTTCCTTTGCCTTAACTTTCTCGA
Organism: Coffea eugenioides; assembly: GCF_003713205.1. Lineage (NCBI taxonomy): Eukaryota > Viridiplantae > Streptophyta > Magnoliopsida > Gentianales > Rubiaceae > Coffea > Coffea eugenioides. Next base: position 21,441,168 of record NC_040037.1, read on the forward strand.
GTTGGACGGTCGCGTTGGAAAGGAGTTCTGCATGTGTTTCTTTGCTCATCCTTTCCCACGATGAGGATGCCAGAACATCATATGCCTCCGCCTTGGCAAACAATTCCATCAAGTGATCTTTTAAAGGGAGACCATTGGTAGAATCCGTTCTTGTGATTTCCGCAATGATTTCCTCTGCACACTCTTTTAAAGAAGAGATCTGTTCAGTTGGAGTGTCAAGAATCTGTCCGCGAAAATCCATCAACAAACTCTGCAAGTACTTCCTTCGATGCGCCTGGATCAATTTTTGACCATGAAATTCTGAAACCAATGCTACCTTAGGTTTTTTCCGGATTTCGTGCAAATTAGACAGCTCCTTCTTTGACAAAGCGCCTCCACTGGGGGCAAGTTGCTTTGGGATGCTGATAACGACTTCGTCACCTTTCTTGTTTGAAATTATAGCATCAGTCTCAAGTTCAAGTGGTGAATTGGTATCAACATCTTCTTGGTGGAATTCAAGAAGTGGGGGCTGAAAAAAAAAATGTTTTGAGGGTCTTTTTTTTTTAAAAAAAAAGAAAAGGAAAATATGATTACCTTAAGTGGCGACACTCCAACCGACGGTGGTGAAAAGGAAATTTCCTCCAAATCAGAAGATGTCCTCTTCTTCGATCGGTTCCAATGACGGTCTTGGCTACTACTGCCACTTGCCAACGAATGGGCTTCCTCTTTGGGTAGATTCGATGCCCTGAGCTTGAGTCCCTTCTTGTTCTATAGCCTCGAGAGAACCACGATCGTCCATCGTTTCAATTTCGACATCTTCTTCTGTGTGAGTCACTGATAAAGATTTTGAAACCATGGGCGGCATCTTCTTTGCTGGAATCACTGGTTGCGCCTCTTTGATGGCCTGTCGAGAGTCCTTGGAAGACTTATTTCTTGTAACAACGTTTTCCAAGGAGCTACTAATGGTTTTGTTCTTCCGCAAGGTAGATGAGGTAAGACCCGTTACAATCTCTATAACTCCATTAGGATGCACTGACTCGTTGGCGGAGGTAATCTTACCCTTCTTCGATGATTGCTGAGGGATCTTAACGGTGAATTTTAAGGGAGTTGAAGAGACACTATTTGACCGAGTCGACCACCAGGCATCATAGTCTTTTGTGATCAATGGATGCTTCCTGTGCATGGGTATAGTCATCCGAGACCGCGTCTGAGTGCGAACTGAGGAATCCCATAGTTGAATAGCTTCACCTAAGGTATAAGTGTGAGTGATCTCTTTCAAGTTGTTGGGGATGTCCTGACAAAAATCGAATTGCCTGCTGAACCTGCAAGGATTATATTTTTCAGTAATGAAAGTATTGTCCTTACGTAGAGTTAAATGGCAAGAGCGTTGACTAATGAAGTAGCTCGTGAGTCTTGATGATAAGGATCCGTCATCGATCAACGCCTTTTCTTCATTCTCAGTCCAGCACAATTTAGGAAGCATCAAAGGATTCGTTTCTTTGAAGATTTCCTCAGCTTCCAATTGGCCATAAAATATTGCCATTTTCTCACCACTAAATCTTGTCATGCGCGCGTGGTGGCTACTCACTTGATGATTTTCGTAGTATACATCGAAGTATTGGCCAATCCAAGCATAGACGTAATGGATTGGAAAAGTTACCCCACATTCTCCAAGGTTAGGGGCGTGGACGATCTCCCTCAACCCATGATATATGCTCGCAAGGACGGGAATTGCAAGACAAAATCTTTTTTCCTGTAGCCATTAAGCATGCAACCTTGAAAACACTTGGGCGAATACGGTCGACCTTTTTGCTTGGCAAAAGGAACTTGCAAATCCAACACGCTATGAATGCCGCAATATAGGTTTCCTTTCTTAGAGACCCTGGGATACCCAGGGTGTCAAAAGGGACATTGAAGTCATTCGTATCGGCGAGGTCGTAAGGCTCCACGCTTCCAGAAGGGTTGTAAGTCATTTTTGGTTTAGATGTGTCTTTCTTCTATTTGCTCTACTCGGAGGAGCCCTATACCTAGCCTCTCCTTTGAACCAGAAGCGAATCCAGTCCTTCATCCATACCCCTTGGTCATTCGTCCAGAGGTGGTAGTAAGCCGAAAAAAGATGCCTGCAACTCTCAGGGAGAAGTGGTTTCCCTTCTTTGTCACGAGTGAGGAGCTCCCGCGCCGAAGGAACGACTTCATCGAAAAACGTGCCATCGATTGAAAGGCCACCAAGTCGATAAAGGTCCCAAAGTGTGATGGACAACTCCCCAACGGGCGTATGAAGTGTGTTCGTCAAGGGACACCAATATTTGAAGAAGGCTCGCAAGATATTTTCACAGCGGTCGTAGGAGTATCTCGACGCGTAGACGGCTTCAAATATGCCAGCGCGTGTGAGTATGTCTTTATACCTTCCAAGCATGTCCTCAACCCACTCCCAATAATGGGAGGTGAAACACGCCTCACCGAAGAATGACGAAGGGGTTTTTCATGTAGTTTTGTCAACATTGAAGCCCACGAACGGAAGCGTGAATTTAGCTATTTCTGGATCTCCATTGTAAAGTGACGAGTTTAATACGACCACTTCATCTTCCCTCGATGTAGTGGAGAAAGTCGACGGTGCCACCACTTCCTTGGTCCACTTGCTAGTCCAATCTTCGAGATGAAAGCATCCTTCAAGGGGAATGAAGGATTCAGCAAGCGGGCCGATTGCTGGTTTGTAAACATGTAGTGACAAGCTCTTTGATTGAGTTCCTCCCCGTTCATCCGTCAGTGAAATATGCGGCACTGGCACGGCGTAGTCCTTGATTTCCATGCTTGCTGAAATAGTGTAAGAGAAAATATTAGGTGACGAAAGGAAATCCTTACAAGACTTTGGTAATTAAATTACCTAATTGGTTGCTTTCTTCAAATCTCCGAAATGGTTCCAAGCTCCTTTTCAGGCACGAGGTGGGTTGTCTACAAGGGAGCAAGTTGGTAAAGTTGGGATATTGGCATGGGCTGGTGAAAAAAAAAAAAAAAAAAAACTTTTGCTCAAAATATCGTATTTAGTGTTAAGAAAAAAAGGGGGATTCAAATATCATATTTGGTATTGTCCTAATAGATTAGCAAAAAAAAAAAAAAAAAACAAAAACAAAAAAACAAAAAAAAATGACTCAAAACAAAACAACAAAAAAAAAAAAAAAAAACAAAACAAAAAAAAAAATGGTACGAAAATTGAGATTAAATTTTCAGCCCTGGGGAATAGTTCAAAACTAATATTTTGAGCCAATCTTCATTCTCAAAGAAAAAAAAAAAAAAAGAGAAGAAAATGAGCTTCAGGTACCTGGTAAGCAAGGAAAATATTTTTTGGAGCACAATCAACTTCGCGGCAATGGCTTGCACAGCAACTTCTGGTCAATGCAGGGGAGGCTATTTACGAGTCGTGGAGATCAAATTCTTGAATGTGATGTTTTAGCTGGTAGGAGGAGCAAGCAGATCAAATATGATGCTAAGTATTGGATCTGAAACAAATTGAAACCATGCCGCGAGATGACTGGAAGCTTATGTTAATCCTACGGGTTCAACATGCAACATGCGTAAGGTTGAAGCTTCATGCAAGAGCAATAAAAAGAGATGCATGTGATGCTTAGTATCTGGCATGAAGACAGAAGGAAAAAAAAAAAAAAAGGCAAAAGGGAAAGCATAGAAAGTGCAGTGCAAGTACCTCCAAGTCAACAATGGTGACTAGTTGTTGCGGGAAGACAACAAATTGGGGCAAATTAGCAGACAACGAATAGCGACAACAGTGAAGAAAGAAAGCGGCGGCAACCTTTGCTGAGTAAACTACAAAGTACCGGAGACAAGCAATAACCGAAGCTTCACAATTTTGGCCTTAGTCTTGCGTATTTTATAGTAGGGGTCTCACTGAAGGCTGACAGAAATTCAAGTCCAAACGCAAGTAGAGTTATGGTCTGTTCATGGGTTTTCTTCAATCCCGACTCCTCTACTAATAAGAGTTTGTCGCGGGCAGGTCAGATAATTCTTTTAGGTCGCACAGGAAGATGTGGCTATGGGAATTACACAGGCTTATTAGAACTCCAGTGAATAGAATTCAAGTCCAGCATGTAGTCCTCCGGGTCAACTACAGTATGAGGTGGACACTTGCATGGAAAATCGAGTACTGATATAGCTCATATTTTTGAGGGATGAAGGAATACAAATTCCTTTTATAATTGAAAGTTTGCACCTTATCGGAGATGAGAATCCTGGTCAAGCCTTGAGCTGTCATGCGTGTATCCTCAGGAGCAAAGGAGAACCTGGCAGGTTAATATAAAGATATCACTTGGTCTTGGAAATTTAAAGTGTTGGCCCTACCAGATGATGCATGCATTTAATACTATAGCCGTGGGACTTAAAATGCCTTACATGACAATCTTATATTGGTTCAAAAGCCATGGCATGCAAAGCTTTAAGTAAATCCATCCGTGGGCTTTATTCCAACAATAGACACAAGGCTTTGGCATGAATTAATCCGGCCTCGGGATTAATTGGTGGTATTCCACGTAACTATCATATGTGATACAAGTAATTGATATGAAGTTTGCAAAGTTTGAAGTTTAGCCCGTTTATGGGTTTTACTTGAAAACTAATATGTCAACGGTGTTCAAATTAAAGCAAAAAATATACGTCAAAACTTGTCCGTTAAAAAATTTGCTCCGATATCCAGCATTCACGCACAAGTTTCGAGGGGGCATTTGTAGACAATGGAATTTTAATTAAATTCTAAAAAATACCATTGGTCTATAAATTATTTTCATGGCTTATTTTTATCCAATTGGATATTGCCATATGTCATGTACACTTGGAAAATTTGGTTGTTAAATAACCAATTATATTTCACCATGTGTTAAGCTGAGGTGTCCCAGATTAATTCAAATTGCAGGGATATCTCCACCAACCAAATCATATCATGTTTATTGGATAAATATCTAAATATTTATTTCTTATTAAATGGATAATATTTAGAGTTGTTCAGTCCAAGTATATTTCTTATATACTGCAACAGCCTGGCCAGTCAAACGGTGCCACGTCACGTGTCCCCACGAGTTTGGCCAATCGAGAAATTACTTATCTCTTTATTAATAAATATAAAATGAAGAGATAATATTTAACCGGCACAGTCCTAATATGACTGCACGTCTTGCAAGTAAAGTGGTACACAGGTCTTCAACCTCTACCTCTTGCTACAGCTATAAATAGGGGTCTCTCAACCAAATCAAGGACACACAAAAAAATACACAGAGGGACTTCAAAGAGCATCATATAAGCTCAAAGCATTGAAGCTCCAAGCTACAAAGGTTCGGCTCTTCAAGCTCTCCAAGTCTCCCAGATATCAAGACTTGAGTCTTCAAATATCTTCTAAAGTTCTTCAAATCTTCTATATCAAGATTTGAAGGAATCGGTGGTGGATCCAAGAACAAGCTGCGAAGCCCTTGGATTGGCGTTCGAAGAGAAGAATCGATGGAAACTCTCCACAAGTTCGAGAAAACCCCAGAGATTGTACCTACATACTTTTCTAAATTTATATATCATATATTTGTCGTGCATTTTTCTTGTCGTTTTGCAGACTTGAAATTTTTATCGCGTACATATAGAATACCACGTCCAGGAGCTCCTTTTAAACAACACAAAATTTGTTCTACAGCTGCCCAATGATTAACAGCAGGATTAGACATATATTGACTAACAACACTAACTGAATACGTGATATCTGGACGAGTCACTGTAAGATAATTCAACTTTCCAACCAATCTTCTATACCTCCCAAGATTTTCTAACAATTCACCTTCTTTTGTGAGCTGCAAGTTAGGAATCATTCGGGTACTAGCTGGTTTAACCTCCAATTTTCCCGTTTCAGATAGTAAGTCAAGAACATATTTTCTTTGGGACAGGAATATCCCCTTCCTACTCTTTGCTACCTCAATACCCAAAAAATACTTTAACAGTCCCAAATCCTTTGTTTGAAATTGACTATGGAGAAAAGTTTTAAGAGATGAAATACCTGCAGCATCATTCTCAGTGATAACAATATCATCCACATATACTACCAGCAAAATAATACCAGCTTCAGATTGTTTGTAGAAAACAGAATGATCAGATTTGCTTTTCTGCATCCCAAACCTTTCAACTGCTAGACTAAATTTTTCAAACCAAGCACGAGAACTTTGTTTCAGTCCATACAAGAACTTCCGAAGATGACAAAACTTCCCAGACTCCCCCTGAGCAACAAACCCCGGTGGTTGCTCCATATAAACTTCCTCTTGGAGGTCTCCAGGAAGAAAGGCATTCTTGATATCTAGTTGATGCAAAGGGCAATTATGAGTGATTGCCATAAAAATGAATAACCTGACAGATGTTAACTTAGCAACAGAGGAAAAAGTGTCAGAATAATCCTCTCCATAGATTTGGGCATAGCCTTTGGCAACAAGGTGAGCTTTTAACAGAGCAACCGACCCATCGGGATTGAATTTAACTGCAAAAACCCACTTACTCCCAATGGCCTTCTTTCCTGCAAGTAAATTTACTAAGTTCCAAGTATCATTACCATCTAGAGCATTCATCTCCTCTATCATAGCATTGCGCCATCCGGGATAGGATAGGGCTTCATGAACAGTTTTAGGAAGGGAGATAGAATCAATAGATGTAATAAAGGAACAAGAAGAGGTGGGTAAATGATTATAAGATACACACGAAGACACAGGATAAGTGCATTGACGCTTACCTTTGCGAAGGGCAATAGGAAGATCATCACTTGAGACAGGATCTAGTAACGAAGGAATTGGTTCAGGGCATGCATCAGGAGACTTTTGTCGTCGAGAATATACCTGAGTAATTGGAGGTTTAGCAGGGGAAGAACTTGAAGATGTGACAGTATAGATTAACAAATCATCATCCTCCTCCTGACATGAATGAGATGAGAATGGGGTAAAAGGTGTATTTTCAAGAAAAGTAATATCAACTGACACAATGTACCTGCCGAGACTAGGACAATAACATCTATACCCTTTTTGGACACGGGAATAACCAAGAAAAATACATTTCAATGATTTGGGGTCTAATTTAGTGACTTGGGGACGAGAGTCGCGGACAAAACATGTATACCCAAAGATTTTAGGTTCGATGGGAAACAAAGATCTATTTGAAAAAAGAGTATTATAAGGAGTCCCACCATTCAGAACAGATGAAGGCAGACGATTAATTAGAAAGCAAGCTGTGGACACTGCATCGCCCAAAAATGTTTAGGAACATGCATTTGAAATGCTAAGGCTCTTGCAGTTTCGAGCAAATGTCTATTCTTTCGTTCTGCGACCCCATTTTAGGATGGTGTATCCACACAAGAGGTTTGATGAATAATGCCATTTTGCACCATATAAGATTGAAAAGGTGCGAATAAATATTCTTTGGCATTGTCACTCACAATATTTGTACAGAACGCTTAAATTGAGTCTTAACCTCAGCACAAAAACCACAAAAAATGAGAAAACAACTCTGACCGATTTTTTATTAAATATAACCAAGTCATACGAGAGTGGTCATCGACAAAAGTAACAAAATACTTGAATCCAGTTTTAGAAATGACTGGACTAGATCCCCAGACATCTGAATGAACTAATGCAAAAGGAGCATCTGCTCGTTTATTGACTCTAGGACTCAGATTAACACGATGATGTTTGGCAAACTGACAAGACTCACAATCTAATAGAGACAAACCCTGAAATTGTGGACAAAGTATCTTTAACAACGGGAGAGAAGGATGATCCAGCCTACAATGTGCTTCAAATGGAGTTACAATTCCAGAACAAGCTATGGACTTTGGTATCTGTGTGTCAAGAATGTAAAGACCTCCAGATTCATGCCTTTTACCAATAATCTGCTTCATCGTAAAATCCTTAAACAAGCAATAGTTAGGAAAGAATTGGGCAGAACAATTGAGGGCACGAGTAAATTTACTCACAGAAATTAGATTAAAAGACAACTCAGGCAAATTTAAGATAGATGACAATGAGATTAATAGAGTGGGGTTAACTGAGCCTGATCTAAGAACACGAGATTTTGACCCATCAACTAAGGTAACTGTAGGTGCAGATGTATGTGGCTGAAAGGTAGAAAATAGACTAGAATTACCTGTCATATGATCTGTGGCACCAGAATCAATTACCCATTTGGAGGACGAGGACACAAGGCATGTGTTTGGTTTACCTGACTCAACGATGGCAGTTACGGGAGTAGATGAAGACTTTAATGATTCTTGATACTGAGAAAATTTAGCAAATTCATCTGCAGAGATCATAACAGACTTTTCATGGTTAATAGCATCATTGGTAGAAGCAATATGTGCGGATTGAGTTCTCTGGTTCCTGTACTGCAATTTCTTACAATCACACTTCATATGACCCGACTTATGATAATAGTGACACACAACCACTTCTGCATTCTGTCCCCGAGTGTCAATTCCTTTACCACCACCTTTGTATTACTGTTTTTCAAGACCAACAAGAGCACTACTGGACTGAACAGACTGGGTATTCTCTGTGCGAAGCACCCTACTAAACACATCTTGCAAGGATGAGATCTCAGGACTGGAAAGAATCTGAGATTTAGCAGCTTCAAATTCAGGTGAAAGACCAGCCAAAAAACTCATAATTGCCATCTGTTCCCGTTGAGTTTGCTGAACTTTCATATCAGAACTAAACGGTAATAACAGATTAAGCTCCTCATAAGTTTTCTTAAAATCCATAAAATAAGTCATGATGGACTTATCTTGTTTCTCTGCACGATAAAAGGCTTGACACACCTCATCTATGCGAGAAATATTCCCTTTACCAGAATACAAAAATTCTAAATACTCCATTAACTCCTTAACAAATTCACAGTGATTAATTAAGCTAATTACCTCACTGTCAATTGAATTCCGTATTTGTAGGAGCAATCTAGCATCTTCCCTTAGCCATGTCTGTCTTGAACCATCTTTGGGAGGATCATCAGTTAGATGATTGTCTTTATCAATGCTTCGCAGATAAAGGCGAACCGTTTTGCTCCAATCAAGATAGTTAGAATTGTTGAGTTTGTGGTCCATGATCTTAGACATCACAGGAACCACATCAGACGTAACGACAGATTTCGTTTCTGCCATGGGTTCAGAATTAACAGAGAAAAACAAAAAAGGACAGATTTGAACTCTTTAAAACAAGAGTGAAAAATAAAACACAGATGTGTTCTATACAGAACCAGATGAACCGAATGATGACTAATGAATTTTCTGGCAATGGACAGAAACCCTAACCTTGATGGTAGAGCTTTGATACCATGAAAACTAAGAAAAAGAGAGAGAAAATACTTTTTTCATATATTTGGACTACACAATATACACATATATATATATATACAAGTGTAACCTAATTTAGATCCTAAAATCATACTAATCTAAATCAATCTACTACCTAATTAATATATGATACTATAATCATATGATACCTAATTAATACATGATACTATAATCATATGATACCTAATTAATACATGATACTATAATCATATATTTCCTAATATTTACAATATCAAATCTTTCCATAATATCAGATCACATATTTTCAACAACCCTCAATCCTTATTAAGAAATATCTAGAAAAACAAGAAGATCAAATGGCTCCAAATGAGCTACAAAAAACCAGCCCATCTCCACCTTTGTTCTTAGGGTTTGGGGGTTTTGACTCCATTTAAATACCAACAAAACGCAGCCATTAGGCTAAGGAAGGAAGAAAGGAACAGCGAAACAACAGAAAAGAAAAGAAAAGAGAGAAAGGAAAGAAAAACAAAAGGAGAAAAGGAAGAGTTTCTGACTGCATTTTTTTGAGATAAGCCTGACTTTCCATCCTTCTTGCGAGGGATTTTTCTCTTTCGATTTAGCTTCATTAAAGAAGCTATTGATTTCTGCGCAAACTAGAGAGTTAGGAGAGTAAGTTTTATTCAGGAATTTCTTGCAAAAAATGTCGAGAAGGTCTCCGAATTCGCCCCCAAACTCGTGACTTCGTCCCACTGGTGCGCCTGCAATTTGTGGAAAGTCCATAAAAAGCAGCTTCTAGTCGTTTTTTTTTTGTTTCAATCTTGTCCAAGATTCATTCTCAGGTAACCATGACTCCTCTCCTTGTTCATTCTAATTCATGTACAAAATGGAATTCACAACACCTGTGCTTTTTGGATTGTTATTTCTTGGCCTGGCTTTGCATTTCACTAGTTGACCACGGCTGGGGTTTGATGAATCTGGTTTAATCGTTGTCTTTGTTGTAAAGAAAGAGGATAAGGTGTGCGAATGAATCTGATTACAGTTATGTTTCTTTTGGTTACGCATGTTTGTTTCCTTTTTCTTTCCCTCGTTGCCTTTTTCCTTCCTTTCTTTTCATTTTTTTGGTCCCAGAATCTGCTTGTATCTAAAAGTTGGGGAACCTAGTTGATATTTGGTGATTTTGCTAGGACATTGGAAATGATTTTGACTTGGGTTGTTCCCTTAAAATAATGTCTAGGCTTCTTCCCTTTTCATGGTGCAACAATCGTTTGGATTATTTGCCATGTTTGATGAACTGCAAGGAAAAATTGCAGAAAGCTTTGAAGTTTGCATGAATAATTTAGAAAATTGTAATTTGATCCCTCAACTTTCACATAATCATACTGTCGCCCAAAACCTGGAAAAAAATAAATCAAATCTCTCTTTTTCAAGTTTTGATCCTCTTTTGCATATTTTAAGTATGTTTTTGAGCAAATTATTTTCAAATTTTAGGGCATAATTTAGGCTTTATAATTTTGGTTGATTTAATGTTTTGTTGGGTTTAGTAAAAATAAGTTAGGATTTGAGTAATGTTATTTTGATTAGGTTTTTAGTAAAGGGTTTGATTTTATTTTTTTGGGTTATGACATGGGTTTGGGGGATAAAGCCCATACATTTTTGGTTGGTTTTGCTTGGTCAAAAGGATGGGATAGCCCGTTCTTTTCCTTTGGACTTTCGTTGGGTTAAGATTATTTTCGGTCCATAAAAGAAATAAAATGGCCCAATGGCCTTGAGTAAATTGATATGAAAGTTCAGCCCCTGACTTTTTGAGTAATTTTATTGTGACCCTAAAAATTTTAAATTTCTTTCAATTAGATCCCTAATTTAATTGCAATTTGATCCTTAATGCTTTTTTATTTTGACCCCTGATCTTTGTAATAATTTAATTTGACCCCAAAAACTTTTCAATTTTTGCAATTGGGTCCCTGACTGTTTTGATTTCTTAAGTATAATTGGTTTATCTCTTTTAATTGTTAATTATGCCTCATTTAAATGCATTTAATTAGTAAATTTTAGGGATTCTATGTTTATTTATATTTCTTTATAGTAATAAGATGAATTTGATATATGTTTACATTTTTATTTTTAATTGTTAATTAAATTGGTGTCTTGACTATTTTGTTGATTTTGGTGTATAAATAGGGTAAATTTCACCTCATTTAACCACTACTTCAAGGAAGGTATCTTCTACTATCATTTTAAATTCTTTTATGTGCTACTATGTGTGTTTTATGTGTGATTGCATGTTTTAAGTGCTTTTTTCTTGTATTTACTCATTTTTAATCATTTTCAATTTTTATTTATTATATTTAATTTTTGATGATTATTTGGAGGGCATTTAAATGTCAAATTGTAATAGATAGATACTCAAGAAATGTATTTAGCTTATATAATAGATAAATTTTATTTTTATCAAAAAATATAATTAGTTAGATGAACGTAATAATTAGGTTATTATTTTTAAAATCCTCCCCTTTAGATTGTAGTTAGGTTTTCCAAATGTAATAGTTAGACTCTTATATGCGCTCATTTGCTTGTGTGTTTGCATGCTTATGTGTTTATCCGCTTTCTCTAGAGTTTTGCATCTAAATATTATGCTTATGTGTTATGTGCCATGCGTGCTTTATGTGTTTACTTGTTTTAATCATGTTTTATATATGCTCTATTTATTTACAATAAATGCATGACGTCACTACACTAGTGAGAACTTATAGACATGGGTTAGTCCAGTACTAGACCCTACGCGCTAGAATCACATGTTTGTGTGACATTTATTGCATTTCATGTATTTTTTCTATTTTTAGGTTATTTTCTTTTGCATGAAATTTTTCCTACTATTATTCCCTTACCCTCTATATGTTTGAACCATATCATTTAGAATTGCATCTCATTTTAGGAAATTAGAAATAGATTAGTTCATTTATTTGATCAGGTTAGAAGAATTACCCTTCAAATATGGAAATGAACAAGTGTGGTTTTTTAACCTTAGCACGCTCTTTTCCCTCTATAAATGTAATTACAAACCCAAAATACACCTCAAAATTATGAGATGAGTCTTATTCTTGTAACTCAAAATAGATTTCAATTATTGCAAGATTTTCCAGCATTGACTTATAGTTAAGCTGCTCGTACTCCAATTTCTTCTGAAATAAGACCAATTTAACAAATTCCAAGAACCCCTGAGAAAACCAATGAAAATCCCTATTTCACCAAGCCCTTTACTCAATACATTACTTTAACTAGATTTCAAGAAGTACCTCTTTATAATACACTTAATTCCTTTACTCAAAGACTTTTCCCTTCAAAATGCTTTTGGCAACCAGATGACCCATCCAAAAATTTAGATTATTATGAATTAATTCTCACAGATACTCAATCTGTGGAAATTTTTCCTATTCCAGATAAAAAGAACCCAGAAATAATCAGCCATTCAAAATGCATTATAAAGAAAGTTTGTTCTCTTAATGAATGGACTTCTCTTTATTCAAAGAAATCCTTCTCAGTTAGATTTATTCCAGATGGATTCACTTATTAAGATTACAAAATGACATGATATTGTGCTTTTTTGTATAAACCTTTCAATCATTCATGGTTCTTCACATTCAAAGAAACTTGTAACAGAGAATTCCCAATTTGGTTTAATCATTGGTGGCAATGGTTTGGGCCTCAAAAAGAAATTCTACCTCCAAACGTTTTAATGGGATTTCAGACTTATCTCAAAAAGGGGAAGAGTATACAAGGCCAATTTTATTCCACATGGAGTTCAAAGTTCCATGGATTTTTTGCTGGAGTTTTAAAATTCATCAAGAACTAGAAAAACCACTTCCAATGTCACTAGTCAGAGAATTCAAGATCAAATGGTGGATAGGATTCAATCAAGAATTCTGTGATCAAAAGAATGTTTTGAGATTTTTAAAAACAGGAGAAAAGCTCAAATGGATAAATCCAAATGTTGACCTTGGTTGATCAGTCCTTGGTTTTGATGATTAACAAACCAAAATGTAGATTTGGACTAATGTTTTTATGTGAGAAATTTGTTAGAACAGGTCATTGATCCAAAAGAGAATCGAAAAGATTTGAATCAAAGAGAAGTTAAGAAATATGAAGGTTCGGACGTAGAGGATCGGACGCTCGATAGAGGATCGGACGTCCGACAGACGACGATACTCTTCAGACGCTTGGATCGGACGCTCATTCATTGGTTCGGCCGTCCGACACAAAAAGAATGAAAGTTGAACATTCTGACTTCTATCGGACGCAGGGTTCGGACGCAGAACAAATGGTTCGGACGTCCGATAGGTGGTTCGGACGCATGGTTCGGACGCAGAGCAAATGGTTCGGACGTCCGACAGGCCAACGGCTAGTTTCGACAGCATTTAATATTTGACCGTTGGAGAGCCTTTTGGAGCCATTTCTCACCTTCTATAAATACCCCAAAACACAAGAAGACACAGACTTTTGCCAACACTAAATACAAGCTTACAAGTGAGATCTTTGAGTAGAAATATTCTTTGTTGGTTGTATAAGGGGTTGGGAAAGTTGGGTTGTGAGGTTGCTCAAGTGAAGGTTACTCTCTTGGAGGAGTAAAACCTTGGTGAAGGTGAACCTATCACTTGGAGTGGTAAAACCTTGATAAAGGTTGCCTCACTTGTATAAAGTAGTTCTTAATTGAGTGGGTAAGCTTTCAATTGTAGCTAGATGAGGGTTTACTTGGAGAGTAGTAAAATTCCTTTGCTCAACCAAAGTATGTTTGGGGTGAGGAAGGAGTGAGCCTTCACTTGTACAAGTTGGTTAGCACTACCATCAATTGAAGAAGCTATTTGGTGGATTCAACTCCAAGTTTGGAAGAAGTTTGGGAGTTTGATTGGTTTGAATTTCTTTTACTTTATTGTTACTCTATTTTTGTGCTTTAAAATTGCTTATATTCTTTGTCATTGTATTTACTTGACTACTTGTCTGGTTGAGTATTTTGGTTGTATTTGGTTGCATCGGGGCTTACACCAAATCAGCAGACTGTAAAAGGAGTTAATACCCCAACAACTCCGCAAAAGAAAGAAAAAGAAAAATCAAGCAGCTCAGCCTCAGAGACAATTGCAAATGATTTCTTAATGCAGAAGATAATGCAAAATTCGGAGATGCTTAAAGAATATTTGAATTATTTGCAGAAGCAAGACAAAAAAGAAGAAGACAAAAAGAATGAGTCAGCTGGTTCATCGTCGGAATCTACTTTTGATCCTTTTGGTGGTCCTTGTACTCAAGACCCGGTAGACTTTTGATAAAGTTGTCGACCAAATTTCAAAAGAAAATCTCGAAAGCAACCAATCAGAAGAAGATAAGGTGTCGGCAGAAAAAAGCAAATGAAATTCAAATGAAAGTGTCGGCAATCAATTGAAGATGAAATTCAAAGGCAAAAAGCTCTATAAATAGCATTCAAAAACCAAATATAGGGGCATCGAGTATTTTAGCTGTTGTATGAAACTCTCTGAAAACCTCTTACTTCCAGTTTCGAAAATCCTCTGTACTTACATTTTAATATTTCAATAAAGATTTGAAGTTTGATATTCATCTCAAAGGCTCTACACATAAAAGCTTCCGTTTCAAAGGCTACTCTGATTTTTCGTAAGTTATTTATTATGCTTATCAAATTTATTTTATTAGCTTTAATTTATACCTGGGTTGGTTCTGTCCCGTACCTGTTATGTTACATTCCTCTCTTTTAGATCATATGTATTTATCTAATATTATAATTTTTCCTTTTTTTCAAATCTCATCATTTGCATATTAGTAACCTCATCAAGGAATCACTCTTGGACATTGCAATTAATGTGATTTGTTTCAATTAAATTTTGAAGAGACATTCTGACCATCCCGATATCCCCCTAGATCTAGATTCGTATCCATATAGAAACATCCTAATGTGATAAGTTTTATAGGTCAGATTAGAAAAATTTTTGACTAAATCTCGCAACTAATCTTGGATAGGTTGAAAGGGTACTTTAGGTTTGAGTTTATCAAATCTTTGCCTTCCATTTCTTTAACCATGAATTTCCAACCATTTTATCTTGTTTTCAAAGATCTGGAGTCGTTTAAAAGAGGTTTTATTTATTTATTTAAAAATATATTTTGGATGATTTGGTACACCTAAACTCAATACCAAATAACGACTCCTATTTTTTTTTCTAAAAACCCCTTTTAGACTATTATTCTGGATCAAAATCGTTGCATATTTTAAATCGTATTTTAAACCCTTTTTCTTTATTTATTTTCTAAAATAAAAAACTCATCTTTTCAATGCTATATTTATTTTTTCAAGAAACGGGGCACGACAGCTGATGACTCCACTGGGGAGTTTCTAGTGAGTTCGAGCATTTAGTTTAGTTGATCTTTTTTCTTTTTCTAATCTTTTTACATATCACAATGGGATGTTTTAGGCTGCAATTTTCTTTTTCTTTGACTTTTTAGGATTTTTTGCATTTCACACACATAATCGTCTCTCGTTCTCTGTGCATGCGATGAATGATTTGTTTATTTACTTTCATTTATTTACTTATGTACTTATATCGTACTTTGCATCTTAGGGGGGGATATAGTTACCATAAAGCCTCCATACATATCTAATGATATTTAATCCCTCCATTCAAAGGAAACACTTTATACGTGCATGCATTACTTTTATTCTATTTTATTTTTTCGTGGCCGCCATCCTATATTTCCTTGTAGGATTAGGACTGATTTTCTTAGGTATGCAGATGGTGTGCTCTGCGGTCATAACGATACCTAAGGGATCACTCAAGCCACCAACTGAAGGTTTTGGAACTAATGACCTTTCGCCTCTTGATCTAAAGGTTTGGAAATCTGAAATCTTATCGAATCTAGATGTATTAGTGAGTCCAACCTCATGCATCCATGTTAAAAATCATCTAAGATAGAATCAACTTTACCCTATTAGGTACACTAGACATGAGGGGAGGGATTGTACCCCTTTTTCTCTTCTATTCTTGTATCATTTTATCATGAGGGGAAGGATTGTATCATGAGGGGAGGGATTCTTCTATTCTTGTATCATGAGGGGAGGGATTGTACCCCTTTTTCTCTTATATTCTTGTATCATTTTATTGTTCCAACATGTTAATGTATTATTTATCAATTGAACTAATCTTTCTTTGTTTTCTCTTCTCTTGCAGTCACAAACCTTGAAAATAAGAGTCCTAACATAGTATTCGTTTGGGACAGACCACTTTTTTTAAAAATCACGTTTAAATTTTAGTTATTGCATTAATAATACTTATATATTGCACATCATTTTAGACTCACCCCAGTGTTTAAATGGGCCACTTTTAGGTTACATTTCAATTAACGTATTATATATTTACTCATTTTAATAAACAGTCATCATGCATCAACTATAGAGGGAATGCTGCATAGAAAATTCCATATTAGAGATAAGCCACTCTGTGTCTCGGATATTTAATCCAATGAAACTTGCATGTTTATAATTTACACTTTCTAAGGGGTAAAATCCCAAGATAAGGTATTAAAAAGTGAATTTTTTCCTAGATGACTCCTTGCAGAGTACTAAATCAGATACCTTGAGAACTAATCGACTGAAAAAATAATATATCGCACGAGACGAAAAATTTGTTCAAATATGTGGCGCACTTACCAAATCTTCTGAACGTGACACCTACTGTTGCAATCATCCAATCTTTACTTGAGTATTGGGATCCAGAGGATTCGATTTTTCGGTTTGATGAATGTGAGCTAATACTGACTATGGAAGAAAAGAAGGACTGTTACAAGTACCAGGGAAAGGTTATCATATGGTGTACCCAACTAGTGAAACTAGAAAATAATTTTGTAGATTTTGGGATTGAGGCGAAATAGCATGGACCAACATCCAAATACAAAGTCATGCCTATCAGAGTTTCTGTATAAATGATTTGTGAAAAGGGAATCATATAAGCAATGCCACGCCGATTCCTTCATAAGTAAGGAACAATGGAAAGAGAATCGAGTGCAAGCATTTGAATTAGTTTTGATCAATTTGTTATTGTTCCCACAAAGTATGAAAAGTGACTTTTTTAACTATAAATATGATTCAGAGTCTCTTTTTAGGAGTCAATGAAAAACACCCACTTTGGTACCTATTATCATTGCCGTCATCTCCACAATCGTTACTAAATGTCAAAAGAAAAACTTCTATACATCAAATTTAATACTTCAAATGTGGGCACTGGAGCATTTAGCGAAGAGGAGTTCAAACCTTTGGGATCTTGTCTCGCAACAGAAAATTGGATCGAATCACACCAAGAAAGGGTCAATAAGTATTGCCGAATAGCATCTCTGAGTCAATTTGTTCAAGAGTTCGATAGTTTGACACCGGATAAAATACAATGGGTTCTGGATTGGACAAAAGTTAGGGATCCGACTTTCAAAACTACTTAGCACAGTTTTATCCCTCTAGCAGGTACCAACAGATTGATCGCATATATTTCACAACGAGTCATGAGGCAATTTGAGTATCCATAAAGAGTTTCGATGATACAAAAAATTAAGAATATTAGATTCAACACAATTGCTGAGAGTGGGAGCATGGTACTAGAGGTTTAGGGGAATCTTCGTAGTTTAGAGAACCTACACTTGGATCAAGTAAACAAATTGAAATCTAAGGTCATTTCCAAATATGATGAATGGATCAAACTAATAGTAGAACAAGAAAGAGAGAAATCGCAGTCTACTCCCACCAATCCTGAAGAGCAGATAGAGAAGTTAAAGAAAGAGTTAGAGGATTATTAATTGCAACTTATAGTGGCCGACCATGTTTTAGAAGATGTTAGATCGCAATTAGAGAAAGAGACAAGAAAAATTGAAAAGTTGAAGAGAGCATTGGATGCATTTGACAAAATTTAAAAAAAAAATTGAAAACTTAGTGTAGGAAACTCTAGAGAGTCTCAACATACTAGTTTAGCAAAGCATGAGAATTGTATAAAAATGATTAGCCGAACCATCAATGAAACTGTAAAAAATGATTGAACATATAAGTGTTTAATGATAATTTCTATTTTGGCTTCTACATTCACTTATAGGTTTGATATTGAAATTTTGCCTCAAAGAAGTTGCATCATATTAAGTCAATCCTTGACATAAAAAGGTTCCCCCATAGGACATGTATTCAAAATTATTCAGACACTTACTAACTCATGTCTTTTTTTTTTGAATAAACTACAACAATTTGATAGAAAAACATACTCTTGAGCCGATTTCTTTTCCTCATCTTTAGGTATTTTTAAACATAGCTACCCGTAGAAACCCCATCATTACGCGGTCGCGCAGGCAAACTTGAGAAATCATGAAAATATGAGTTCTTATTCGGAGCCGTGGGAGAGACTCACAATAATTTAATCGTCAGACGCTGCGAATCTAAGGACCCAATTAAGTGAGATGCTGAACAGATTCAATGAAATAAATGCAGAAATGGCAGTACAGAGATGCATGATCGACCAACTGGTTTCGAACAACATTGGCGATGTCCAAAACGACCATGTACCTATTGACGATAACCAACAGAAGTTAGAAAATTTGCCATCTCACATGTCACATAATCAAACCGCTTTTGTCCCGTCTTTTATAAGTCCACCTGAAGGCACTTTTACTTATTTCATCCCTAGTTTATCACATATATATATATTCGAGCAATATTTTCGTTAACCCGACTAGTAACCAAATTCTTCAAAATTGCCCACAAATCAATCTGAACATTTTATCTAACCCCCAAGAACCACATCACCCCACCACAGAACCATTTATGTTGGACACCGTCTTTCAAGAAAAGGCAGAAATAGATAGAGTCCTCTGCTCCGATTGACAAAAATCTACTGAAAAGGTTGGATCGATTTGATGAGTTCATAAAGAAAAGTCAGGGATTGAATAGCATGGAGGATTAGACTATGATGAGCTGTGCCTCTTTCTAGATATGCAATTGCCTTTAGGCCAAATGTTCTCAAAAAAGTTAGGAAAGCTAGTGGATGACGAGAACCTATCGGTGCTATTGAAATCGAAAGAGATAATGATGCTCTGGACTGGTATTCTAATATGAAATCGAAAGAGATAAAAACTTGGTTGGATTTATCTATAACTTTTGTGAGGCAATATGAATACAACTACGAGTTTGCACCAACAAGAACCACACTTAAAGGGATTAAGAGGAAACCATCAGAAGACCATAAGACATATACTAAATATTGGAGGAAGTTGGTCGCTAAGGTGGAACTCCTCATGACTGAGGAAGAAATTGTCTGCACGTTCATTAGAGCTAATGACCCATCATACTTTGAGGAGATTTTTCATATGACTGGGTGTTCATTCGTGGCTATTATTAACAAGTTGAAAGAATTTGATGAGTTCGTCAAGGCGAAAAAAATAGTTAACGTGTGAACATTGAAAATACAATTAGAAACCCTGCAAAGTCAGAATAACAGTGAAAAGAAATCCTAATTCAAGAAGAAGAAAAGAAAACCCGCCTTTGTATGGGATTAAGGCCCCTCAACTAGACATAGATTTCAAAATCGCTCCACCTACTCATCTCCCTACTCATACTACCTAAACTCCCATTCTGTTTATCATGCTACTGTCAACCATCCTCACCTCCTAACCCAACTATACAAGTATACCTGTACCACCTTTTCAGATTTCTCAACTAAACTTGCAAATTTGACCTCGACTCCCTTATAACCCAAAAACCGTTTCACCAAGTAACAAAACCTACAACCATACTCAAACCAATGAAATCCAAAATCAAAATCAATATCGAACCTTCACCAATTTGGATCGACTTCTTGACCAATTATACGAGCAACTTAAGGCTATTGATAAAATTGGCGTTGTGCCTCCTAAGATCTACCCTAGAGGTGTTCCTGTCGGATATGATCCTCAAGCTATTTGTGCCTATCATTCTGGGAATCCTGGTCACTCTACTGTCAATTGTTGGGCATTGAAACAGAAAATCCAAGACATGATTGACGTCAGGGACATAGTTTTGAGAAGAAGAGGTGAAGCAGGGTTGAATGTCAGCAAAAACCCTCTTCTTGAATACAAGAGTACTGTGGGGGCTATTACCACTGATGAGGAGTTTGAGGAGTCTTTCCAATATATTGTGGATGAAACTAAAGTAGTTGAGATAGTCGAGAAGCCATTTATATTGGAAGAACAACTCTTGGAAACTAATGAAAATCCTTTCATCTTGGACTTGTCGGAACCCGTGTGCTCGAATTTTTTGATCAATCACCTGTGCATAACTTGCAAGAAGTACCATGAAATTATAGTGAACTAGCCCTACTGATCGGGGATATAAATGTGCCAAAAGAGAAGGTGGTTACTGTCACTAAATCTAAAAAGATTGTGAGTCAGTCTGAAATTTTGGCCCAATCAAAGGCGAAAGAGAATGTTTTACCATCGAAACCATCTGTGACTGAAAAGCAGGCAATAAATTTTCTTAAATTGCTGAAAAGGAATGAGTTCAAGGTTATGGAATAGCTAGACAAAATACCTGTCCAAATCTCTATTCTAGATTTGTTTTTAACATTCGAATTACATAGAAAGGCACTGCTCAAGGTCTTGGGTGAGGCTCGACTACTGAAAAATATTCCAATTGACAAGTTCACTCACGTTGTGGAGAATATTCTGGCTGCCAATCACATAACCTTTTTTTTTATGAAAATTTGACTTTTGAAGGAATTAGACATAATAAGGCATTGTATATCTCAGTAAGGTGTAATAAAAAGTTGCTACCAAGAGTTTTGATAGATAATGGATCCGTTCTAAACATCTGCCCATGGAATACTCTTACGAAACTTGGACTTCTTGATACTAGACTGCGGCCATTTGCAACGATAATAAGAGGATTTGACGGTGCGAGAAGGGAATCAATGGGTGAAATTGATTTGGTACTGGAAATAAAACCCGCCTAATTTCAAGTGATTTGCCAAATTATGGACTTTTCGAGTGTTTATATTGTTCTACTTGGACGATTTTGGATCCATACTTTTAATGTCGTTCTATCTTCTCTCCATCAAAAGGTGAAATTCATTGTGAATGACCAATTTATCACTGTGTTCACCTAAGATGACTACACTATGATTGTCAACTCTCGTTCGAGTGGAGAAAGTAGTAAAAAAGGTCTCAATTCTCCTCATCGTGTGGCTGATATCGTGTCAGTCGAATGACCTTCCAAAGAAAGAATAGATGCACTTGAAACCAGTGTCATGATGGCTAAGAAATTGATTCGAGGAGGTTTATGAAATAGGTGAGGATTTGGGACGAAATCTGGAAGGCATTTTAGAGCCTATAGAGCTTTTGGAGAAGAAAGATACATTTGGAATGGGATTTCAACCGACCGCTAAAGACAAAAATGAGATGCAAGCTCGTAAAAAAATGGAAAAGGAGGGAAAACAAATTGCCATGAATATTCCACCATTGTGCTACACATTTCCTCGTCCATCTAGGATAATCCTGTCTGAATTAGATAAAGAACACCATATTAAAGAGATCAGGGAAAGTCTGTCCCAACTATTCATTGGAGTCACTTATGAGGACGAGCCGCTAGAAGACGTGGAGTTTTCAACCATCCCTGAAGGAGCCATATAGAATTGGACTATTGATTACCTTCCCTCTCGAAGAAAATTTCGATAAATTTAGGGGATTGTCCTTGGTTGGAATCCATGACAAAAATTATCTATTTTTTGTTACTTTTTGGCGTTATGTTAATATGTGTTTTATTTAAATGAAAGTCCCGTTCCCACTGCATAGTTTCAATGGGAATGCGTTTGTTTTAATTGACATTTCATTTTGCAAAGAACTTGTCCTAATTCAAATATTTATTTGCTTTATCAAAATTCAATGAAATGAATGATCTTTGTTCATCTCTATATTCTTTTGCTACTTATTTATTATACATGTTTGTTTTATTTCAGATGTCCAGAAATAAAATTATTTGGCTATTCGGATATCACCATTCTAGAATTCAATGATTACAAACTCGATATCTCTCATGAATTTAAAATTATGGAATCTGAAATTCAAAATGATAGTGATAACGAGAAAGAACCTGAGTCTATTTCAAAAATTTTTGAACAATATGAAGAGAAACCCAAATCCAATTTAGAAGAGATAGAAATTATTAACATTAGCACTAAGATGGATATTAAAAAAAATCAAAATCAGTGTGGACTTGAATAAGAAGCAGAGAAAAAAAGATGATTGAATTCCTAACCATGTTTCAAGATGTATTTGTATGGTCATATGATGATATGCCCGGAATTTCAATAGATATAGTGGTTTACAAACTGCCAACGAATCCAAATTTTTCACCAATAAAGCAAAAATCGTGCAAATTTAAGTCAGATATAAGTCTTAAAATCAAGGAACAAATCATGAAGCAGCTTAATGCCGGAATTATCATGGTGTCTCATTATTCTATTTGGCTTTCAAATCCTGTACCTGTTTCAAAGAAGAGTGGGGAAGTGCAGGTTTGTGTCGACTATAGGGATCTCAATAAAGCCAGTTCAAAGGATGATATTCCTCTGCCAAACAGTCACATTCTTCTGGACATGAAATCAAATCTTTTGGTGATTGTTTCGCTGGGTATCATCAGATTCTGATGGCGGAAGAAGACAGAGAAAAACTGTTTTCATCACTCCGTGGGGAACATTTTGCTATCGGGTAATACCTTTTAGATTGAAAAAATCGTAGCCACCTATCAACGGACTATGATCACCCTGTTCCACAATATGATTCACAAGGAGATAGAGGTTTATGTGGACGACATTATCATTAAATCCAAAAAATTCGAAAACCATCTGATTGACTTAAAAAAATTGTTCGAAAGATTGAGAAAGTAAAACTTGAAACTGAATCCTGTAAAATGTGCTTTTAGGGCTCCTGCAGGTAAATTGTTGGGGTTTATTGTCAGTAACAAGAGAATAGAGATTGATCCTGCAAAAATTAAAATAATTCGAGAGATGTCCAGATTGAAAACTCAGAAGGACGCGAAAAGCTTCTTGGAAAAGACCAATTTTATTGGCAGATTCATTGTTTAGTTAATATTTACATGTGAGTTTTTGTTCAAATTATTGAAGAAGAATGCGACAATGCATTGGAATGAAGAATATTAATAGGCTTTTGATAAAATAAAAGATTATTTATGTGACGAGCCCACTTCCCCCTAGGGCGTACCCCAAGGTTTAGCAGACTGCCTACCCAACTCTCGCCAAGATTCGCTCACTTATTTCAAATAAAATAGTTCACAACCTCAAGCATAAATGGAATAACAGTTTCCAAGTTTGGAACGTGCATGTACATTCATTTCTATTCCAAACATTCATACAATTTCAAATATAACAAAAGATATGAATTCCAGATACATTCAACCACTAACCGAGTACTAGCACGAGTACAATCGCAAAAATTCAAAAATTAGACTATACTAGCCTGTACCAGTCTCATGCCCTCGCTCGTACCCCCTGTAAGGAAAACAAATCTAATAGAGTGAGCTAAATCTCAGTGAGGTTCCAAAACATCAAGTAGACCCAAATAGCAATTTGACCATGATTTAAAAACATAAGTATCAAAATAGCGAGCATATGAAGTCAAGAAAATGAGCAATAACACTTCGTAAGGCCAATCACTAGATATTTAACATGTCAAGTAAAAGGATACAACCGCTATTGCAAAATAGCTCCGCCATAGCTTGATCAAGGAGTAGTAGACACTCCGTCAACTTTCAAGTAAAGTAATCAGTCCAGTATTGCTCTACTTAACGCCAATCTTCGTCCACCATTCAACCCCCTTACTGGGCCTGAACGCCAAGATAAACACGTGTGGTAATATTCAAGCATACCGATTAGTCGATGTAAGTCCCAAAGACAACCAAGAGGGGGGGTGAATTGGGTTGATTAAAATCTTAACCAAATTTATGCACTTTTTCTTTAATAAAAATTTACCTTCTTTTCTAGTAATGATCAACCAAGTAGATTAGAAGACAAGAGCAATATTGATCAGAAACACAAGTATAGACAAGCAATGAGAATTTTATTAAACAGAAAAGTAAATTAGGGAATCAAACCAAGTGTCTACCAAGCTATCCTCAAACTTGAAGACCACACACTAGGAAGAGCAACTTCTCTTAGATGAAAGAAGATCAACTAGATGTACAATGGAGGGAGCACTTCTTCCTTGCCCTAAGCCTCACTTAGTCAAGCTAAGAAGTTTTACAATCACTCAGAAAAACCCTCAACAAAGCTACACTAAAGATCCTTTCAGTCACAAAAGAAATGCTCACCAGAAATTCACACCACTTTAAAACAAATCTTGCTTTGGAGACTATTTTCTAGCTAAAATATCTCTTGAGATCTTGTAAACAAAGTGTGCAAAAGTCCTTCCTTCGTTCAGAACAGTTTGCTTTTAAAGGGGAACAAAAATGGGCTTCATTAAAGCTTCCAACGGATAGAAGGCAGATGAAGGGTCAGCTAGCCGTTGGGGCTTTCGGACGTCCGACGATCAAATCATCGTCCGAACCAAACGTCCGAAAACCGCCAAGTTGAAGTTCGGACGTCCGATGAGATTTTTGTCGTCCGACAGCACAGCGTCCGATCGTAGGCCGAGAGTTAGCAAGTTATCTTGGAATTTTTCGGACGTCCGATCTGGTTGATATGCGTCCGAGGTGTGCGTCCGATCATTCCGGACGTCCGACAGTTTCCTTTCGGCCGTCCGACCTGATTGTCCTGTTTTTGCTTCTCATTTTGGTTGTCTTGCATTTCATGACATATTTGAACCTGATTCTTGGATAGACAAAAACACTTGTATTTGAAGGAGGTTAGATAAACATTTCAAAGTACCAAGAATGACAAACTAGACATACTTAAAAGACAGTATCTTTGATCGGAACAAAACAATGACTAAATTCGTTTATATTATTTCAATCTTGTTTGCCACATCCAAAGCATCGTAGACTGGAGTCAATCAAACATATGCTTTCCTTGTTCCATCAGGCCTGATCAATCTTGGTCAGTATAAACGAACTTTTGTGATCATCAAAACCAAGAATAACAGTCGAAAAGATAACACTCCACTTGACAAAACAAGAGACCCAAGGCTCGTTACCTAATCGACCAAATCCTTGCCGGCTCGACTCGAGTAACTAGTCACAGGGTTTCTGGAATTTTAGAGAGTGCTCACGTCATACACAAGTATATCAAGTCAATTGCAACAAATGAACAAGTATATATCACATCAGGACAAGTGCGATAAAATACACCCTTGCCCGACCAAACCATGCAAATATTATTCGATCACATTGGTAAAGAATTTAAATCAAGTATCAAGTTCAATCATGTATTTGGAAGCACTCACCAAAGACTTAGTGCTTTCCAAGTTCACGCTCAGGTGCAACTCCTTGGTTGGAGTCCAAATCTGCGATAAAATATCATTTAAGAGTTTGAAATCAACTAGGGTTCAAAACATAGGGAGTTTCGCTTAAAGAAAATCAAGTAAATGAAACTCATTTAAGTAGTATTCATTTTACTTATCACACCCTAGAAAACTCATGCTCGCTCTTTTAGTTTTGGTAAGAAAGAGATTAAAACTTTTAAGTTTGCAAAGTGGTCTAAAAGATGAGGAAAACATATTTCG
This sequence comes from Coffea eugenioides, assembly GCF_003713205.1. Classification (NCBI taxonomy): domain Eukaryota; kingdom Viridiplantae; phylum Streptophyta; class Magnoliopsida; order Gentianales; family Rubiaceae; genus Coffea; species Coffea eugenioides. The sequence continues at coordinate 21,467,188 of NC_040037.1, forward strand.
AGTGGTCGCTACTTTCGCCTTTTAAAGGGTACGAGTTTTGGCCAAATTTTAGCTTATATACCTTTACTAACGGAAACTTGAACACCAAAAACAATCCAAATTCACTTCGATCTCAAATCGTCGCTCAAGTTTCAAGTTCACTCGCTTATCGTTCGAGCTAAAATTTGGGCAGCATTTCCCCTATTTTCTTACTTTTCCCATCCAAGTACAACTTGAATTCACAAGCCAACAAACCTCCAATCCAACCACAAGTGATAACCAACAACATACATCTATTCAAGACCTCAAAACCAACCAAACATACCAAATAATAACTTATCACCATGTATATCAAAGTTAGAAACCAGTTTAGAGAAGAAATTATAAGTGGCAGATTTGTCATCCTTCAGTATTTTGGTCATCACTGTAGCTAGGTATATCGGATCGAGGTAAATTTTATGACTTTTGAAGTTAAGACATAGACCTACATTTTCTATGAGACATTGACACCCAGTTCTCGCATTTCCAGGGTAAAAAATGGACGATAAGAAGCACATGAAAAACAGGTCACGAAGATTAGTTTTTGCGCAGTCAGGAGTGCTCTGGCCAAATTATAAGGTAAAATGATCCAATTGATCTGAAATTTTGCAGGTAGAAGGTTAACTCAAATCCCTATAACTTTCATGTTTTGTCCAAAAGCTAATTCAGTTTAAAACATGGAGAAATTCATAGCCCAAGTTGATTCAAAAAACAGGGCAGAACTGACATTCACCACCAAATACTGGAAATGCAACTTTCAACTATAAAAAGTAATAAACATGCCACTAATCACTTCACAAGTTCCATTTCCAAGTTCAATAACAACATTTGCTAGCTAAACATTGATAGAACAGTTATTTGGCATATTTTGCAGTGTTATTTCGGCCTAATTTTGGCTATTTACTGTGCTAAGTACTGAGGTCTAACTCATATTTCACATTGGTATGAATTATAGGTGATCGGCATTAAAAATGATCTCGCGGGGAAAATTTCCAGAAGACTTGTCGTCCCAGGGCGTGGCCACGCCTTGGAAGGTGGACGAAACCGAAAGACGGACCGTGGTCCACGTGAACCCGAAGCGGGGGATCAAAACTCCAAAGGGGATAGTTTTTTGAATTGCTCCAGACGTCTCTGGCCTTGATTTTTTCTCTTGTGCGGCGGCTATAAAGAAGGGAGGAAGCAGGATTCACACAGCATCAAGACCTTAGCTTTAATTCTCTTTTTCTACTTTTTGTCAGACGCTTTCCGTCGTTTCTTTGTGGTTTCTTCTTCGGCAGCAAATTAGATAGCTAGATTGACATTAAATCAAAAACAGTAGCTTTAGTTTTCTCTTTCCCAGGCGCTAGACGTCGCTTTCCTCTTCTGACTTTCAACTTTTCCGCTGGACAATTCATTCGTAGCTTTGGCTTTGTAATTGGGACTCCGAAGCAGGGACGAAGGCAGGGCCTTTTCGGTTGTTATTGCAGTTAATTTCCCTTTCCCAATTCCTTGGCAAATAATTGAATGAATTCAATTAAATCACGCGGGATTGAAACGATGAGAAGCGGCTAATTTCCCCCTCTACCCAAAAGGTTGACGCAAGGGCGCGGTCCATAATATCTGTGAGATCTAATCAAGCTTTCATTATTTCCTCCAATTTTGTTGTTATTCGTGCGTTTCCTGAATTAATTGTTCATGGGTATTTGATTAATTGAATATCAACGGCCGGGTATTTGATTTAATTTAATAGCCTACTGCCACGTTAATTAAATAGAATCCGTAATTGTTCATTTAATTGACACCCCGTGGCAACCACCATAATTGGTTTTATGATGGGGAAACGCAGGATCTAGCTTAAATAAACCCTCTTAGCGCGTTTATTGGTTAGGGTTGGGTTCTTCTAGCTTTAATGCAATTGGGTAATTAAATTCCTACGGTCGTACCTAGGGTTGTTATCTGGTTAGGGAAGCAGTCAATGGTCGTACCTTGACTGTCGAAAAGGTAAGGAAGAACTGGTTGTCAGAGCTTATTGATAACTATAACCAACCTAGTGATAAATGGATGAAATATCTTTGCATCGATGATCATTTAATTGGACCGTGCCTGCGCAGTTGATCCTTTGGGTAGAACTTTTGTTAATTGCTATTTTCAGTGAATTGTGCTTTGTGAGTTAGTTTTGAATTTTGTTTGTTTTATTTTATTTTATTTTTATTTGCCTCCCATTGAAAATCCCCCAATTTCGTTCTACTAATTTGGAAAGAAATAATTTCCTACCTGCTCCCTGTGGAATCGACCCTACTTGCCATTGTACGCAAAATTAGTATTTTTATAGACAAATCCGGTATATCGGATCAAGCAAACTCTTCGGGAACAGGGTGAATCAAGTAACCCATTGCACACCTAGGGTCCCTGCTCCAGTACTTGGATTTGTTCTATAATTATTTAATTGAGGTGGTAATTAGGACTTTTTAGTAATTATTATTGCACAGGTTCGGCACCTGTCAAACATCAATAATCAAAGCTGAAAAATACAAACCCTAGCTGAAATTTTCACTACACCACCAAAAACTAGAGAATCATCCATCATATGCCAAGATTACAAGCTTCTATAACGTATTTAGTAAGATTAAGAAAGAGAAAGGGAGTGGATCATCTTATACCTTCCCAAAGCCTTCTTGTAAGTGAGGAATCAACCACTTTCTCCCAAGATTTTCACCACTCTTAACTTCCTAAGTACCAAGAGGGAAGTTTAATCGGTTTGGTTTGTGTGATTTTAACTCAAACAAGGCTAATCAAGGATGAAGTTGGAGGTTTCTTCTCTTTGTTTTTCCTCTCCAAAGCCATGGCCAACATGAAGGAAAAATGAAGGAAAATGAGCCAAGAAGAAAGATAAGAAGGAAGAAAACTAGCTTGGTCAAACTTCCATGGATTGCCGACACTTGTCGCACCAAGATTCAATCTTGTTTTTGTTTTCTTTTCTCCCTTTCTTTGGTCAATATTTTCGGCTGGTTTAGGGAGTAATTAGGGGCTGATTATCTGAAATAAAAACAAGAGGATTAAGGCAAGAAAATAGGGGTCAAGTGGGGTACTCGATCGGTAGTAAACGGTGTACGTCGGTTCAAGCCGATTTTCCTTAACTCTCTCATACTTGTGTTTTTACTTATGGTTCACTACTTATTAATAGTACTTCTAATCACACAATTCCTCTTATCTAAACCTCACTCTTAACGATCAAATTTAGTATGCACACCTCACCAATAAATCACACTACTAAAATACGCAAAAACCCTATTTTACCCTAACTATAAAACTAAGGACAAAACTCTTAATTCTATTATTTATTACAACTATTGAGGGAGTAAATGAGTAGTAAAGATATTATAAAGTAATTTAATTAAAATAAGAGGGAATTTTAAGAAAATATGAGCGAATTTTCCAGTCATCACAATTTGTTGAACCCTTCGGTCTTAGTGCCACCCAAGTCGAGTCAACCTCTGATCATGTATCTGTCTGTACTTGATGAGGCTGTGGGATGTGTTTTGGAGTAACATGATGACTCGAAAAAGGAGCAAGCCATCTACTACCTCAACAAGAAGTTCACGGTATATGAGGCCAATTATTTCTTTGTTGAGAGGAATTATTGTGCTTTCGTCTGGACAGTTCAGAAGTTGAGGCACTACTTATTTAGTCATACTTTTTATCTAATTTTTCATTCCGATCCCTGAAATATTTGTTGGGAAAGCCGATGCCGACAGGGCATATGGCAAAGTGGCAGATGATCTTTTTGGAGTTCGATATTATTTTTACTACACAAAAGGCAATCAAGGGGCAGGCCATAGCAGATCATTTGGACGAGAATCTGAGAGAAAATGATTACCAGCCATTGTACACTTATTTTCCTGATGAGGAGATCTTATATATTAGCGCATCAGAATACATGAGTAAGCAATACCTTGGGTGGAGGCTATTTTTTAATGGCGCTTCGAATTTTTTGGGGTTGGGATTGGAGCCGTTTTAGTATCACCTGAGGGAATACATTACCCCATTGCTGCTAAATTGTGATTTTCTTGTACTAATAACATGACTGAGTATGAAACTTGTATTATCCGGTTGAAGATGACATTGGAAATGGAGATAAAGGATTTGATAGTGTTTAGTGATTCTGATTTACTGGTGCATCAAAGCTCAAACAGTGGGTGACCCAAGATTCGAAAATTATGCCATACCATTGCAGTTTGCTCAGTTTGGCCAATAAGTTCCAAAGTTTGGAGTTCAAGAACAAAACTAGAGTAAATTTTATTTAGGAATTTCTTGCAAAAAAACGTCGAGAAGGTTTCCAAATTCGCCCCCAAACTTGCGACTTTGTCCCACTGGTACGCCTGCAATTTGTGGAAACTCCATAAAAAGTAGCTTCTGGTCGTTTTTTTTGGCTTCAATCTTGTCCAAGATTCATCCTCAGGTAACCATGACTCCTCTCCTTGTTTATTCCAATTCATGTACAAAATGGAATTCACAAAACCTACGCTTTTTGGACTGTTATTTCTTGGCCTGGCTTTGAGTTTCACTAGTTGACAATGGCTGGGGTTTGATGAATCTGGTTTAATCGTTGTCTTTGTTGTAAAGATGGAGGATAAGATGTGCGAATGAATCTGTTTAGAGTTATGTTTCTTTTGGTTACGCATGTTTGTTTCCTTTTTCTTTCCCTTGTTACCTTTTTCCTTCCTTTCTTTTCATTTTTTTGTTCCCAGAATCTGCTTCTTCTTTCTAAAAGTTGGGTAACCTAGTTGATGTTTGGTGATTTTGCTAGGAGGTTAGGAATGATTTTGACTTGGGTTGTTCCCTTAAAATAATGTCTTGGCTTCTTCCCTTTTCATGGTGCAACAATCGTTTGGATTATTTGTCAGGTTTGGTGAACTGTAAGGAAAAATTGCAAAAAGCTTCGAAGCTTGCATGAATAATTTAGAAAATTGCAATTTGACCCCTCAACTTTCACATAATCATACAGTGGCCCAAAACCTGGAAAAAAATAAATCAAATCTCTCTTTTTCAAGTTTTGATCCTCTTTTGCATATTTTAAGTATGTTTTTGAGCAAATTATTTTCGGATTTTAGGGCATAATTAAGGCATTATAATTTTGTTAGATTTAATGCTTTGTTGCATTTAGTAAAAAGAAATTAGGATTTGAGTAATGTTATTTTGATTGGGTTTTTAGTAAAGGGTTTGGTTTTATTTTTTGGATTAAGACATGGGTTTGGGGGATAAAACCCCTACATTTTGGTTGGGTTTGCTTGGTCAAAAGGATGGCCTAGCCAGTTCTTTTTTCTTTGGACTTTCGTTGGGTCAAGATTGTTTTAGGTCCACAAAAGAAATAAAATGGGCCAATGGCCTTTGTTTCTTGAGTAATCTGATACAAAAATTGCAGTTCAGCCCCTAATCTTTAGAATAATTTTATTGTGACCCTAAAAATTTCAGATTTCTTTCAATTAGGTCCCTAATTTAATTGCAATTTGGTCCCTAAACTTTTTATTTTGACCCTGATCTTTGTAATAATTATAATTTGATCCCAAAATTTTTTTCAATTTTTACAATTGGGTCCCTGACAGTTTTGGTTTCCTAAGTTTAATTGATATATCTCTTTTAATTGTTAATCATGTCTCATTTAAATACATTTAATTAGTAAATTTTTGGGATTCTATGTTTATTTATATTTCTTTATAGTAATAAGATGAATTTGATAAATGTTTACATTTTTCTTTTTAATTGTTAATTAAATTAGTGGCTTGACTACTTTATTAATTTTGGAGTATAAATAGGGCAAATTCCACCTTATTTAACCACCATATCAAGAGAGGTACCTTCTATTATCATTTTAAATCCTTATATGTGCTACTATGTATTTTTTATGTGTGATTGCATGTTTTAAGTACTTTTTTCTTGTATTTACTCATTTTAAATTTTTATTTATTATATTTAATTTTTGATGATTATTTGTAGGGCATTTAAATGCCAAAATGTAATAGATAGATGCTCAAGAAATACATTTAGTTAGACTATGTAATAGATAGATTTTTTTTTTGCCAAAAAATGTAATTAATTAGATGAACGTAATAGTTAGGATATTATTTTTAAAATCCTCCCCTCTAGATTGAAGTTAGGTCCCGCAAATGTAATAATTAGGCTCTTATGTGCGCTCATTTACTTGTGTATTTGCATGCTTATGTATTTATGTGTTTATCCGCTTTCTCAAGGGTTTTGCATTTAGATATTATACTTATGTGTTATGTGTGACGACCCCACCTCCCCCTAAGGCGAACCAGAGGGTTCGGCGGGCCGCCTGCCCAACTCTCGCCGGGACTCAGTCGTTCACTACAATTCTCAAACAAATATAAGATAAATCTCAATATAACTCAAATGAATTACAAGAATAAACCTCAAATATTACAATATAAATATCCAATATACATCAAATTCTCCAAAAATTACATGTTATAAGCGAAGCGGAAACAATTCCCAACTATACATAAAATGATTCCCAAATCCAAACTGTACAAGATATAGGCCATCCAGACATGTGAATAAGCACAACAAGTCCTTCCTTCGCTTTGAGCCCTGTGGAGGGGATTAAAATATTTTTGGGGTGAGCTAGAAGCTCAGCGAGTAACCAGTAAAATCCGAAATCAAATATATTTCACAATGTTGCATTTCGATCATTTCGATGATATCATGATTCAGAGATCAAATGTACGTTTATTGCTCTCGTGACCTAGTGAAATCATTGCACTTGAACACCCAACGCTCAAATAGATCATTTAACATTAACATTGAGAGGGAGTCCCTTTTTGAGCTCCAGATAAACATGAACATGAACCATAAACAAGGTGGAGACGTTGGTGTCCAGCACAAGACTTTCCCAGAACTCATTGAAGCCAAATCATGTCATGAATCCACATGCAAGCACGCATGATATGCAATCAAATAAATAATGCAAGAAACATTTCACAAGTACTTTGGAAATAGTTTAGGGTCACTCACCTCCACGGCTCAGAAATTGTCCATCATATAACATTGTCTTGCTCAAATCCAAGTCTTAGATCACAAACTCAATGCAAACAAATCCCTTCAAAGTTCGGACAGCACTTCCCCTGCATTTGCTAACTTTTCCAGCCATCATGGCTTCATTATTTCCTCATTCCAACCCAAAGGTACACACACAACAACAAGTTCATCCAATAGCCATTCAGCAAGCTCCAAGTAGTACTAGTACAAGTCAAGCTAGGGAAAAGTCCGGAAATGAAAGTTAAGCTCAAAACCAGAAAAATAGTTTTGACGTCATTTTGCGGTAATGGTACCAAAGGCGCTACAATTGTCGGATGAAGGTGCAAGATACACCGTTTCGAAGCTAAAAGACAGGGCTACAACATTGCAGAAGGTCGATCAACCCAGTTTCGAGTGTAACCAGGTCAAAAATGCAAGATACTACACCAGAATCACAAAAACAGATTCACAGAACGCATTCTAGCGGAAACATCATAAAACAGGCTATCCAAGTCCAAATCCAGAAATTCCAAAACCATCTGAAAGCTAAGAAACAAGGATAAATTTCATCAGAAGACCTCAACAACCAATTCGGAAGCAATTCCAGCCAAAACAACCAATTACAGACGCAATTCTTACATTCGGGTAAAACCAGAACAGCAATAGTAATTTCGACTTTTCTCATTCTACACTACTCCGATTGACCTGAAATTTTGTAGACACCTCCAAAATGTCGTTCTCTACAACTTTCATGTTTTAAGTCAAGGCCAATTCGGCCTCTATCTATGAGCTAAAAATTCGGGCAGAATGTTCCTTCACAAAACCTAATTTTCTGAAATTTCTTCCAAAACAGAAATTGATTGCAATTAACCACTTTTTCCACCTCATAGAGTCCTTAAACATCATTTCCAATCATCATATATAACCACACAACCATGCTTATATTAAAACAGAAAAATCCCCAAAAATTATAAAACTTCATCAAGTCAACCACAACTCAAGATATAATCCATCAAACCATCTCTTTAGCCATCACAAGTCACTAATTTAGCATAATCAAGAACAAAGAAAGGATTGCTAGACATGAACCTTGAAATATCAAGAAAGTTGATGGCTTAGTCCTTTGCCTTCTCTAATCACTCCACCACTACCTTCCATCTTCCTAAACAAGTGACTTTTGTGGAGGAATTTGAAAGTTTAACGGTTGATTCACAAGATTGAGCAAGAAATGGAGTTGGAGTTGAAGGCTTTCTTCTTGTATTTTTGCTCCAAGAGGTTCGGCCAAGACAAGCTTAAAATGGAGAGAAATTGGTCAATTTTTGAGGTTTAGTAAAGGTGATGCAAATTAGTCAAAGTCCAACTTTGAATAAGAAGGTGACACATGTCACCTTTTGGTTTAAAACTTATCTTTTTGTCTCTCCAATACAAATATCTTAACACTTTGTAAAATAATATCACTTAATACAAAATGCCAACAAGTTGTAAAAAATATAATGCATTTACCGCACTAGCGGGTCCCACGTTCAAAATACGCTCTTAATTTCTCAAAAACTAACCGATACTAGAAAAATCATTTTCAAACTATCTTTGCTCATAAACTTTATCTGGGGAATTTTTCTAATAAAGAAAATGTAGAAAAGGCGGGCGATTAAATAAAATAAACCCTAGAAAATTAGAAAATTTCCGGGTTCTCACTCTTATTCTTTAGGGGCGTCACATTATGTGCCATACATGCTTTATGTATTTACTTGTTTTAATCATGTTTTATATATACTCTATTTATTTACAATAAATGCATAACATCACTACACTAATCCAACGCTAATTGTGGCCTTTCTCCCCATTTTCTCATTTGTCCAATGCTAGTGAGAACTTATAAATATGAGTTAATCCAATGCTAAACCCATAGGGTCGGCTACACGCTAGAATCACATGTTTATGTGACATTTATTACATTTCATGTATTTTTTCTATTTTTAGGTTATTTTCATTTGCATGATATTTTTCCTACTATTATTCCCTTACCCTCTATATGTTTGGACTATATCATTTAGAATTACATCTCTTTTTAGAAAATTAGAAATATGTTAGTTTATTTGTTTGACTAGATTAGGAGAGTCACTCTTCAAATATGGGAAATGAACGAGTGTGGTTTTTTAGCCTTAGCACGCTCTTTCTCCTTCTATAAGAAGGAAAATTATGTCATGAATTTTAGTCTTCCGTACCTATTATGTTGCATCCCTCTCTTTTAGGTCATATGTATTTATCTAATATTACAATTTTTCTTTTCTTCGAATCTCATCTTTTGCATATTTGTGATCTCATCAAGGAATTACTCTTGGGCGTCGCAATTAATGTGATTTGTCTCAATTAAATTTTGAAGAGATATTCAACCTCTCGATATCTCCCTAGGTCTAGATTCGCATCTATATAGAAACATTCTAATGTGATAAGTTTTATAAGTTAAACTAGAAAATTTTTTAAGTAAATCTCATAACTAGTCTTGATTAGATTCAAAGGGTGCCTTAGGTTTGAACTTATCAAATCTTTGCCTTCCCTTTTTTTAATCGTGACTCCCGAATCCTTTTCTCTTGTTTTCAAAGATCTGGAGTCGTCTAAAAGGGGTTTTATTTATTTATTTAAAAATATATTTTGGATGACTTGGTACACCTAAATTCAATACCAAGGGCGACTCCTATTTTTTTCTAAAAGCCCCTTTTGGACTATTATTCTGGGCCAAAACCATCGCATAATTTTAGTCTCATTTTAGGCTCCTTTTCTTTATTTATTTTCTAAAATAAAAAACTTATCTTTTCAACGCTAAATTTATTTTTTCAAAAAATGGGGCATGACACTATGTGCATTAAAACTTGCACAATCCCAAGAGAGACATGTTGTTGAAAGTTGTACTTGACTCTTTTCTATTCTTTTCATTTTTTTTCCTCCAAGAATCAGAAAAAAAAGGCGAACAAAAATGTAAATTAAGATACTTTTTATTGATCAAATTATGGGTCCATATAAATTAGCTATTTTTAAGCGATATTTTTCAAAAACTTTATTGTAACATTGTGCGTTCTTTTTTTTTTTTTAGTGTAAATGGTAAGTTTTGAAACCGAACCTTTCACTTACACTTTTTCACCCGTACCACTCATCTCAACCCATCCCCCCACCCATTATAGTGTTGTATGTTAAAAACTTTTATTGTTGCATTTGTATTTGAGGTATTTATAAAAGTTTACATTTTTTGAGTTATTTTAAAAAAATTTAAAAACCATCCCCTCCCTCCTCTTTCCTTCCCCCTCCATCTCTTCCAGCACCACCCGTCACCTTCCCTTGTAGCCTCTCCCTTCTCTTCCTCTTTGTTCTTCCTCTCTCCTTCACCTATTTTTTCCCTCCCTTCCTACTCTTTCCCTCCCATTCTTTTTGGAAAAAAATGAGGAAATGGGGAAAAGGAGGAAAGAAGGGTGAGGGGAAAAGAATAAGGAGGAGGGAGAGAGAAAGAGAAAAGAGGAGGAGAAGCAAATGGGTAGGAGAGGTGGTGTTAACAAGAGAAAGAAGAAAGATATGATGGTGGATGATAGCTGGGAAGGAGAGGAGGAAGAAAAGAGAGAAGGAGAGGAGGGGATGAGAGTTAGTGGGTGGTAGATGGTGGTGGGAGGGGGTGGCGAAGGAAGGAAGAGGTGGTGAGATTTTTTTTAAATTTTTTAGTGTTTTTGGTAAAGTATATTTAAGATGTATTTGGTGTCTTTTTAGAATATATTACTATAGTATTATATGTGAAAAATTATATATTTGGATTAAAACTCCAAATCCAAATAGACCTATAGCTTCAATAAATAGGAGCCTAAGCAAAAGTCTATACAAAGATGAACAGATACTCTATGTTAAGAAGAGATACTCTATGTTAAGAAGAGATTGAAAAGTTTTTAGCAAAGAACACATAATTGTTTATAGTTTTTATTTTTTTATGAATGAAACAATTTAGTTTATTTGGTAAGAACTATTTTTAAGTCAATTGACGTACATCATTTTGTGCCTAATTATAAATCAAGGAGGCATTTTTCCTTTTAGCTTTGTAAGAGACAAATTAAAGCACATATTGCATTTACAATAATTATTAACTTATCCTTCTAATAAAAATTAATGAACATCTAAACTTAATGATTTCTCTTTATTACTAAACGAGAACATTAGTATAAGAAGAGAAAAATATATGAGTCTTAAGATAAGAAATGTTAACTTGAGGAGTCCATAACGAAGAGGCTCTCTTAGACCTATGACAAATATATAAAATTGTAATTTTATCCATTCTAAAAACAACATGTTCAATTATTAGAATTGAAAGAATTAAATAATAAAAAACTCACAATATCATTTGTATCTCAAACAATCGAAAAAAGTCGCACAATACCAAAGACCAAGGAATAGTCTCTATGGACTTTAAATAAATCTCTTTACCTACTAGACTTGGTGAAGAAGAAATACTTTAAATTACCTAATAAGCACCTATTGTTAAATAAAAATAATTTACTCTAATGAAATTAATATAAATTAATAAGAAGCTCTTAGAAACTTGTTAATATTTCATTTCTTATACCAAATTCTTCATCAAATCAAATCCAATGCAATTGCAAGCAGCAACCACCATTAAAAGTTTTATCGCTATAGAAATATTATGCAATATCCTGTAATTGATTTTTAACTTCATGTGTGGTTGAAGATATACTTTATACTTAATAAATAATTTCACCATTGTGTTTTGATCAAAATTTTTGGATATGTCAATCAATTCATCATCAAAATCATCATAGATTCCCTCGTAAAAATCACCAACATAATTTCCCAAAAAAAGTTCAATTTTTGAAGAATTGGCCAAGTTAATTGAAACCTTTGAATTTTTGAAAGGTCAATGGTTAACTACCTTATTAGATTAGATTGAAAAGCCTAACCCAACTAAGTGGCTAGTTTATCTAGTTAACCAATTGAACAACTAGGCCGAGTCGAATTTAATAACAAAGGTTAACACATCAATAAATTTTACATCCACAAGTTCTCGTGACATTAATTTCCATTTTGATGGGAGGCTAGTTAAGGAAATAATGAGATTAAATGTTCTTTCAACAATTGATGGTAGGATTTTGAAGACCATAGGTCATAAAATCCTTGGTTTTGATGATTAATAAATCTAAATGAGGATTTCAACTATTGTTTTCAATGAGAGATTTTTTTAGATCAAATCCATACTCAATAAGGAAAGAAAAGAGGAAGCACGAGAAGGGCAAAAAGCTTGTTAAGAGAATCTAAGATGATCAGAAGCAGCTTCAAACATTAGTTCAAGAGCATTGGTCAGCTGAAACATGACAAAAAGAGCATTTCGGTAAATTGAATGTAGCATCACATAATGGTCCAAGCTATCGGCCATCTAAACCCTCATAAGAAATTATTAAGTAGCTATTGTCTCCTATCGAGCACTCATGTTAGAAGGATGGGCAATTTGCCTGCTATCCAAAGCTTTACTGGAAGCAATGCTATATTTGATTGGATGCAATAATCATATGAAGTGCAGGCAACTGGATGCCCAAATGCCCCAATTGCTAGTTTTTTCTACATTAAACGCATGACTGTTGGAGCCATATTTCCTACCATTTTTCAGCACTTATATAAGATTTGAAACTACACTTATTGAAGAACTTTTGCCTACATTGAATACAAGTTTTCTTGAGTAATTATGTGTGATAATACTCTTTCTTTGTACTCTTGCATTCTTTGTGAGGTTGAAAAGCAAATTGCGGTCTTCATTATTAGAGCAAGCTTTCAATTGTCACATTAGAGGGTTAGTTTTAGAGAGTTGTAAACTCCTTTGACTCAATTAGAGTGAGTTTAATGTGGGTAAAGGGTGAGCCATTCTATGTACAAATTGGTTTGTTTCACCAACTTTTGGATTGAATTCTAAACCTAATGGAGCTTGGGAGTGGACGTAGGTGCCAAAGAAAGTATTGAACCATTATAAATTAGTTTGCAATTCCTTTTACTTTATTGCTTTCTTCTACTTGCTCAATTATATGAATTAATTGTTGTATCTTTATTGCTTTCTATTTACTTAAGTGTGTCATCACTTAGGTTAATTTGGCTGGTGAAAAATTTAGATTTTTATCAGCCTAATTCACTCCGGCTAAATCCTCAAAATATTGTCAATTTCTAAAAAAAATCAACCAAATGCTAGTCTGCAAAAGCATAGTATCAAACTATGCCAGTCGCGCCAACATGGCGCGACGGGCTCCAAATTTTCACAAAGAAAGCTACATGACGTGATGGCCCCACAAATTTTTTTTTTAACAACCTGTCAAGCCGTCGTGCCACCATGGCGCGACGGCTTACAGGATTTTCTATGGTTTTCTGTCTCGTCATGAACGCTCTTTTGGTTTTTCTTCAGAAAAATTGTATATAGAAATTTGTAAAATAAGAATTAGGGTCGGTAAAACCATTTTACCAAATGTAGAAGTGTTTAGGGTTTACACATTATAAATAATTTGTAAGATTTACAAATTAGTAAAGTGATGGTTTGTTAATATTAACTTTGTTCATATAGTCTTCTAACACTTAGCTGTATCAAATTAGGGTTTATGGTTTAGGGTTTACAATTTACAAATTAGGGTTTAGGGTTTACAAAATCAACTGTAATTGTATAGAAGTAGAAAGGAAAATTTGCCAAATTGGTCCCTAACATTTACCAAAAACACTTTTTTAGTCGCTAACATATAAAATCAGCCAAAATTGTCCCTCACATTTAAATTGTGATCCAATTTGGTCCTAATGCTTGTTTTTGCTCATTTCTCCGGTTAAAAATAGCACACCTCTCTCACGTGGTCATATTTTTAGGGGCAAAATCGGAAAACACATTTCATTACCGGTTGAAAGTAAAAGGATAGGGGACCACCACCCCCTTTTCACCTTTTCCCCTCTAATTACAGTTTCAAGAAACCCTAAATTGCATCCCCTAATTAACAAGCATAACTTGGAAATGTTAGTGACGATGATGATGACGACAAAGCTGTAGGGTGTGATTGAGAAATGATCGAAGGTTTAGCCAGAAAATCGTGAAGAAAATCTTCGAAAAGATGCAGAACGAATCAGGAAAATGGAACTTCACAATGGATTACGGTAAGTTTTTTTTTTTACCAATGTGGTTAAAAATTGTTGACGAATCTTGCTTAGGACTATATTTTACTTTAATTAATTGAAGATTGTTCATTATTTTACTTAGTTTTGTTGTGGTCCCCAATTTTTATTATGAAAGGCTCCACCTTTCTGTCATGGTCCCAAAGTAATTGTCGTTTTAATGGCTGACAGGGGCCAATGAGATGCATTTTTCTATTCGTTTACACTTTGGAGGTGAACTTAGAGATACAGGAAATAGAGACTATATAGGGGGTTCGGTTGACATAGTTGATGGTTGTAATCCAAAAAATGGTCTCTGTGTAAGTTGGACGAAGTAGCTAACAAACTTGGATTTGAACCTTATACAGTGGGTTACTACTATCTGATTCCTGATAAGAATATGGCAGATGGATTAGTGTATATGTTGTAGGAGGATGATACTGCTGAATTGGCTAAATTAGGGATGATGTATGGGTTAGTTGATGTGTTCTTCATTCATCGAAGAACATATAATCTGTCTCATTTTACTGGTGATGAAGAAGGAAGAAGGAATGATAGTAATAGGAATAATGAAGAATTTGTACATGTGGCCACACCCGAGCATCTTGGTGAAGAATCTGTACATGTGGCCACACCAGAGAATGTTCAAGAAGATTTTGAACATGTGGCCACACCTAATTTTGCTACTGACGGTGGTTTTCAAGACGCTAACATGGATGGAGGAACTCCTTCACGTACTGGTAAAAGAATGAAACAGATTGCGAAGAAGAGAACTTCACCTGCAAAAAGATTGAAAATGCAGTAGAGGAGAAAGGATGTTGGCCATCAAGATGTTGCTGCTCAAAGTGGTGTTAGTGGCAGGAGTGGATCATGCCAAAGTGCATCTCAAACCCAAAACAAAAGTAAGCATGGTGAACATGAGACTGGAGGAGCTACAGAAACTCATGTTGCTGAACATGAAACTCCTGATGCTGCTGAATATAAGACTGCTGAAGCTGTAGAAACCGATATAGGTGAACATGCAACGGATGGAGCTACAGAAATTGATGGTAATGGAAATGAAAGACATCGCAAAGGCAGACAAGAAAGAAGAGCACCAACTAAGTCAAGAAAGACATCCAATAGAAAGGCTGAAGGTAAAAAGTCATTCAAAAAAAAATAATGAGCAGATCATAGAGGATATTGTCTCAAGTGATCCCGAGAGTCTGTATGATAGCGAATATGCTATAAGTGATGAAGAAGAGCTAATGAAATCTATTAGTGATATACCTGCATATTGGGCTAATGTTGCTAAACAGTTCAAGACAACAAAAAAAGGTAAAAAAAGGGTACAGGAAACTGCTTTCAATGAAGAAGATAATGAGTGCAGCATGGAGGAGTCAGATAATTCATCACATGATGGGCTGCACAGCAATGACAGTTCTGGAGATGAAGGAGGGAGTAAGGATGTGGACAAGAAGAAGTTTAGAGTATTCAATCCTGCAACAGAGATGGATGACCCAAAGTTTGAACTTGGGTTGTTATTCAAGTGTAAAACTGACTTTATCAATGCTGCAAAATCACATGGAGTGAAGTATGGAAGGAAAATCAGATTTAAGAAAAATGATTCAAACAGATGCAAAGCCATATGCAGAGGCAAAAGATGCATGTGGAACATATATTGCTCAGTTAGGAGTGATAAAGTGACATTCAAAATCAAAAGCATGCTGCTGACTCACACTTGTGGTAGGACAATCTATCATGGCCTGGCAAGTGTGACATATTTGGCCAACAAGTATTTGGAGGACATTAGACTAAACCCAAATTTTAATGTAGGTGATTTTATGATAAAGATCCACAAGGACTTGGGAGTTAGTATCACACCTAACGTGGGGTATAAGGTAAAGAAAAAAGCTAAAGAGGTGATACATGGTGATGTCATGTCCCAGTACAGCAAATTTTGGAGCTACTGTGAAGAACTTCAAAAGGCAAATCCTGACTCTAATGTGTTCATGACTACAACTGAGAATAATAAGGGTGATGATGAGTATCAAAGATTCTATGTATGCCTAGATGGTTGTAAAAAGGGTTTCTGCAGGGTTGTAGATATGTTGTTGGTCTTGATGGATGTCAATTAAGAGGCTGTCATAAGGGAGTTCTTCTCACAGCCGTTGGTATTGATCCAAATGATCAACTATTTCCAATAGTGTATGCTGTAGTTGAGACTAAAAATAAGAACTCTTGGAAATGGTTTGTAGAAGAGCTAAGGTGACCTTGAAATTATTGATGAAAACATTTGGACATTTATAACCGACAAGCAAAAGGTAATATATAACTAACTTTATCAGTCTTGTTGTTATGATAGCACTTAGTGACAGTAATATAGGTTTGATTTTTTATTTCATTTATACAGGGGCTAGTTCAAGCTGTTCAAGAGGTATTGCTAGGGGTTGAGCATCGCATGTGTGTGCAGCACATGTATAATAATTTCAAAAAACAACATCCAGGCCTAGCTCTCAAGGAAAGGATATGGGTTGCAGCACGAGCTTCCTATAGGGACAGATTTGCTGGATTGATGGAGTCACTAAAAGAGTTTGATGAAGGTGCTTACAGTTGGTTGGTAAACCATACTTATCCAAAGGAGTGGATAAGATCACATTTTAGAACAAGTGTAAAATGTGATATTTTGTTGAATAATCTGTGTGAAAGTTTTAACTCCACAATCCTTGATGCTAGCCAGAAACCAATTCTTGACATGTTGGAGACCATTAAATTTTACTTAATGGTTAGGATGGAAAAAAAGAGGGAATGGATAAAGAAATACACTGGGGAGATATGTCCTAAAATTCTGAAAAAGTTGGAGAAAAATAAGCTTGCTGCAAATGACTGCATTCCTAGCCATTCCAAGGACTGGAAATTTGAAGTTAGGTGCATGTATGGTGATAGGTATACTGTGCACCTTATTAGTAGATGTTGTAGTTGTAGAAGGTGGGGCCTTAATGGCATTCCTTGTGCACATGCCATTGCTGCAATTTGTGACATTGGAGAGGAACCCGAGAAGTTTGTACATGATTGCTACTCCAAAGAAGCTTATATGAGAGCATATGAACCCATGATAAGCCCAATGAATGTTGAGCAAATGTGGAAAAATTCTGACATGCCGCCCGAGCTATCTCCTGAGAACATAAAACTTCCTGGTAGACCACGAAAGGCTAGACGAAGGGAGCCAGATGAACCAGCATCAGGTAAAAAACAAAATAAGCAGCAACAAAAGCTGTCTAGAATTGGGCAGATGGTGTATAAGTGTCGAAAATGTAACAAGATTGGCCACAATAGTAGGAAGTGTCCAAGCCAGACACAAAATGCCTCTACTGAAACTGATTCACATAGATTTGTTAGACCTACACCTCCAGTTCCCAAGTCAAATACTCAAATGTCTGAGGATCTCATGGCAGATGCACCATTGGGAAGTCAACAGTCTACATCAAACTATTCTACTGCTGCAAGTATTCCAGTGAGTATCATAAACATCTTTGGCTTGTCAAATACTCATATTTTACCTTTATGTTGTCTAACAAGCCTTCGTTAAAATTGTCAAGGTGGAGAATATTGAGAAGTACAAGTGCTCTATCTGCCACCAATATGGTCACACCAAAGGCAGGTGCACTTCCACTGTTGCAGAGCTTTCTCGAGGGCAGACACATGAATCTTCCAAGATCAGTGGAAAGCAAAAGGAAAATTGAAGTGCTGGTGGCTTGTTTAAGCATCTTTTGGTGGCTTTAGCTACAACTTTTATGTTGTATTTTGCTTTTAGGATATTATAGTTCATGTATTACGACTTGAGCTAAGACTTTTGCACTGTTGTAAAGAGCATCTTAGCTGTTAGTTTTTGCTGTAAATATTTTGTTGTTAGTTTTTGGCACTGCTGTAAAGAGCATCTTGGCTGCTTCAAACATTTGGTACAAAATTCTGTAGCTTATTGTCTTCAAATTCAATGTTAAGAGACATGGCCATTCATCAGCTTTCTTTTACATTAGCAAATTTCCATTTCCGACAATCAATTGACCAAAAAGCAGCTTTGCATTCATAATTGTAAATGGTACAAACATGAGCCTTTCCTATTACACAATAATTAACAAAAGTGTAACAGTTACTATTACACAACCATTAACAAAAGTGCAGCAGGTACAAAAAGCCTCCTCATATTTTGGATACTGCTACATACTCTCGGATTCACAGCCTTCGATAAAGCCAGACACAATTAAAACATGTTAGACCCACCAATAACTATCTTCCAATTTTTGTTTAATTCCAGCTTATTAACAGCAGCAAAGTGAACTTCCAAGAGGCAACCACAACAATCCAACAATTTCTCTCTTCGGATTCTCTGTTCTTGATCAGCTTGTAACCGGTTGATTGTTCTTAATAGACCAAGTATTATTGACACAGATCTGCTACACATTGGCGGGTCATACCACTTGAAGTAGCCACAAGCACGAGTTACCTAAAATGCACGAAGAACATCAGATATCAAGACTACATTTTAACCCCACAAAGAAAACCCAAACTGACCTGAAATTTCAAGAAAGCTTACTCCATAATTTGGACAACCATAGAATCTTCTCCCAAGATTTGCAGGTTTCCAAGAAGTCACAATGATGGGCTCCTTTCCACAAAGACATCGCTCGTTTGGATCCATTTTACTCTTCAAAGGTCAGTTTCTTCTTCCCAATTTCTTCCTACTGTGTTTTCCATCTTCAATTTCAGTGGGTTAGTGAGGCGATTAGATGAAGGAAAGATGGCTTCTTTCAATGGATAATGAAATGTGTTTTTCGGTTTTGCCCCTAAAAATATGACTACGTGAGAGAGGCGTGCTATTTTTAGTCGGAGAAATGAGCAAAAACGAGTATTAGGACCAAATTGGATCACAATTTAAATGTGAGGGACAATTTTGGCTAATTTTATATGTTAGGGACTAAAAAAATGTTTTTGGTAAATGTTAGGAACCAATTTGGCAAATTTCCCATGTAGAAATATTACTACGTGAATTGCAATTTTTTATATTTAGAAATTTATATAAAATGCAATTGTGTTAAAAAATTAATCTTCGTAGAAATAAAGAATGTTTGTATAAAATGCACAGATAGTAAATGTGCTTTTATAGGTCATTATTTGATATACGATACTCATATTTAATGATTAAAAAAATTAAATTGATCATAGAGTTACTTATATCTTTTTATCTATTAAATTAATGTACCATTTTATGGTATTGTAAGGTTTCATAAAATGCCGTGTACTTCTCAATTTTGAAAATATTTAACGTTATTCAATCGTAAAGCGACTAGATTAAACACAAAAATCGAAATAAATAAATGCCAAGATGGATGAAGTTTAAAACATTGTTGAAAAAAACAATATCAATGCCTCGCGTGTTTCTTGCCTTTATCTTTGCCCTTAGCCTGCTCACGAAGGGTTGTGGGGGATAACATCTTTGCCCTTAGCTTGCTAAAATGGTTTTACTGACCCTAATTCTTGGCCTTGTTTGGCAGACAAGTTTTTTGCCAAGTTTGTCTGCTACAAGGTTTTTAAAAACTTCTCAAAGTTGTTAAACTATACACTTCAAAATATTTAAAAAAAACAGACTTCAAAAATTTTTTAAAAAACTTCTACAGTAAATTATATTAAAGTTTTAGACAAATATTCAAAAAACTCACTTGCCAAACGGGGCCCTTATTTCACAGATTTCTATACACAATTTTTCATATGACAAAAAAAAGAAAATCCTGTCAGCTGTCACGCCACCATGGCGTGACGGCTTGACAGGTTCTTAAAAAAAATTTATGGGACCGTCGCTCCTGGCGTGACGGCTTGATAGGTTCTTAAAAAAAATTTATGGGACCGTCGCTCCTAGGCCATTTAAAAAAAAATAAAATTGGAGCCCATCGCGCCAAGTTGGGTACTATACTTTTGCAGTCACGCATTTGGTTGAATTTTTTAGCAATTGACAATATTTTAAGGATTTAGCCATTCACTCCCTGTTAGGTTGCTTTGGACCTTATAATTGGTGTTAGAGTTCAGTCTTTTAGAAATTGAGCTCAGTCGACTTAGGCGAAAAGATGACAACAAATTATGCTTTGTATTTTGGAAACGATACCATTTTAGAACCTTCAATTGATTCTCGAATAGCACAAACCGAAGTGTTAAGTTGATTGTTAAGCTTGGCTCATGATCTAGTAACGAAACCAAATTGAATTGGATCATCTTGAACTTGACGAGCAACTTCCATGTCCTCATCATTCATAAACTTTATTCCTATGGTAGAACAAATGTAATAAAGGTTTAATTGTTGATGTTTACAAGCTTTTTATTGAATTAGTAATGTTCATATCCATTAGTGTGTGTATGCACTTATTTTCTAATTTTCATTTTATTTTTTGGTATCGTTCTAGTTGATCATATGCTATACAAATGACCAAAATAAAAATTATAGAAGATATGCATAAAGGTATCTAAGTTCATGGTAACTACTAGAAATTATAAACCCAACTTTATAATTAAATAAAGTATCTTGATTGTAATTATTTTGATAAATTGTTTTGAATTATCAAATCAAGAACTATAAGATATAGTTGAACCCCAAAAGAGAAGTTTGAATCTCTTTTTTATACAACAATTATACATAAGAGTTGAACTCATAAACACATAATTCCGTCAAACATGGATTATAGTGTATTATTACAATAATAAAATACTAAAGGATGGGAAGTAAATTAATTCCTCATGGGCAATACCTCTATTTTTTCTTGACACTTTGTTTCTTCAAAATATTATCATAAATATTTTCTAGTGAAGCAATCCATTGTTCATCTGGTTATGGGACATAAAGTTTTGCTATTTTTAAGAGGTAATCTCATATCATGCTACTTAGTTTCAAATACATAGTTATGCAAAACAAAAAATAATACTATATGAGATTTGCATTTAATAGTGTAGATTGAAGTTTCTAGCAAACTCTCTAAGAAAACATCCATGGTAATACACTTTATACTTGAGTATGATACACAATATGTACATGATGAATGTCTATCTTTTGACTTACCCTTTTTTGCATAACTCGTATTTAGGAACATGATACAAGATTATAAAAAAGTTTTGAGATCTCAAAAATAATATTTGTTTGAGTTAACAAAATGTAGCACTGAAAAAGATAAACCAATTGATAAAGTATAGTTTAGTTGACCATATTATCCTTGACAATGAATCTAAGTATGCAAATGAATATACTTATGGCTCATGGTAACAAGATGATTTTGCCTTTTTTATATGTACTGGCCGTTTTGTTATAACTAAAATATGGCCAGAATCCAGCCACTTTATGACCGGATTTACGGCCGGATTCGAGGCAGTGAGCAATCAAATTTTTTCTGCCTTTCCTGTCAATCCGCCCTTGAATTGGCCGGATTTGTGGTCGGATTTGCTGAAAAAATTTCTGATTTCTGCAGTTTTCCTGTTTGATCAGGTTTTCGCACCCACTCGATTTTCAACTATTTGGATTTGAAATACTTGAAATGCTTGTAACGTGATATGCTGAGCTTATTTGTGACTTGAGCCCTATTTAGGCGAGTGTGCTCTTATATACACTCAATCGACCTAATTTGACGAAACAATTGATATTTCATTGATGCATGAACAAGTAACTTGATTTCCATATGACCGTATATTGACTTGAAATACTTGGAATGCTTGAAATGTGACTTGCTGGGTATTACTTGTGACATGATTATGGCTAGGCGAGTCTGTCCTTATTCGCGCTCGACCTCCATGAACTTGAGTTAATTGATCCTACATATGGACCCACATGTTCATGTGCATGGTTGTAGACCGGTTGCATTCGTCTTGCAGCGGTTGAACTGTAAACCGGCTGTATTTCTCTTGTGGCAGTTGAATAGTAGACCGGCTACATCCTTCTTATAGCGGTTGAATTGTAAACCAACTACATTTCTCTTGTAGTGGTTGAACTGGGCCTTGGACCTTATCCGAGACGTCGGGTAAGTGGAATCTAGGGTTACTCATGCGTATGCGTGAATGTAAGTCGGTAACAGCTGAACTGAGCCCTCGTTGAACCTCTTGCTTTAGACCAGCCTCCGAGTGGTCGGGTAAGCTGAGAAATCTTAGGTAAAGGACAAGTTTCTAATGTCTTTACTCCTGACTGGAATTCATCACTTGAATACTGATATTTCTGAATACGGAGCGTTAAGTGCCAATTAACGTCTCTAATTATTACTGTGTGAGTTTTGGATAACAACCAACGACTCCACTCCTGAATACTGAATACTTGGGGCTATAAGTCAGATCCTGAATTACCGAATATTTGGGGCTATAAGTCTAACCTAGGGCTAGTTGGTCGAATCGAGCCAGCAAGGGCTTGGTCGAGGAGATCGACGAACCTTGGGTACTTCTTTGGTGTTCAGACCTGGTAAGGGGTATGTTTGGTGGACGGAAATTGGTGTAAAGTGGTGATCTACGGACGTTATACTCTCATGGTTGACGGAGAGTCAACGGACCTTGTTCAAGCTGCAGTGGAACTTGCTCCTGAGAGCAACCTATATTCTTTGCCATGAATGTGTTTATTGTACACTTTTGCATGATCTATCTGGCTACTTGCTTAACTTTATACTGGGTCATGATCTATTTGAGTTTGACTTGTTTCTTGATATTTGGGTATGGTATCTTGCCTATTATATTACCTGCCTGTTTTCTTGGAAGTTCACTGGGTTTTTAGCTCATTCCATGCAAATTTGTTTTCCTTACAGGGATGAGAACATGAGAGGTTGAATTGAGGAAGGCCTAGATTTCATCTAAGTTCGTCAGTCGCTCACGTGAGCACTTCATAGATGTCTAGCCAGCTTGTTTGGTTTGAATTTTTTTGCAAGTTTGACTCCTTGGTTGTATTATAGATTGTGCGACATTAGAGGTTCATGAGTATATATATTGAAGGTTGTTCTTAATATTGCTTTTATTTTGAGGTTATCATTTGTAAATTTCATGATGCGTGACTGAGTCTTGACGAGAGTTGGGTAGGCGATCCGCCAAACCCTTGGGTATGCCCTAGGGGAAGGTGGGACTGTCACACTTTTGCTAAAGGAAAAGGTTACTTTTGCTAATATAAATCTAGTTATATACTATTATTACTAAACAAAACAAGAAATAATGCTCCTAAGATAATCAATCAACTCACAGCTCTATTAGGAAATCAGAATTGTTGCCAATTAATTTGCAGAAGCTCTATGCACTGGGGCCCACTTAAAATCCCGCGACATCCAGACTTCATAGTAGATTAAGGCATGGTCACACCTTGTATAGTATAGTCTTATGAAAATTTCATATTTAATACACTTTTTACTCTCTTTTAATCTCAAATACCTAGTAACAATACCGAAAACCAAATATGAGTAGAATCTAGCACTTAATACCATATTTTGGCCAAAATTAAGAGTGAATATTTATAAATAAAATACACAGTTAACTCTTTAACACAAATCATATTTGTTGTACTCTTTTGACTTTGAAAGATATATTATCTATTAAAGTAACATGAGCATGTGTATATTGTTGATGTACAATCAATGCAAAATTGATCTATTAAGAATGGTTGAATAGTTGAATGGTTGAGTTCTTGTATAATGTGACCATTAAAGGGACTAGTTCCTTATATTTTAAAATGAGCTAACTGTCTTGTACTTAGCATTTTTAAATGAGCTAACAGTGTTGTAGTCAGCATTTTGAAATGTACTAGCTGTGTTTTAGTTAGCATTTTAAACTACATTTATTGGGTAATTTGTGTGTTGAGGTCATATGTGAACATAAATCCTTTGATCTATGCTTTAAGTTTGAAATGTTTGTGATGACCACACTTTGTAAAGCTATCTATATGTATCAATGGATGTTTGAGTTCTCGGATCCTAATCCCTCTACTCCCTTCCCATTTCTTAAAAAAAAAAGAGTTAATATTTGAATTACTAGGAAAAAAAAAGAGTTGTGTTATGTATTTAACATAGTCAAATTAATAAAAGTATGTGTACCACATATTGAGCAAGTTATCACTCATCCCATCTATTAACATTTTGTAGAAATTATAGTATTTGAAGAGGTTTAAATCAAGGATTGAGGCATTTAAAACCTAATCCTAAATGGAGAAGTGGTTGCAATCAAGGAAATCAAAATTTATGTATGAGCATCGACTTTCTTTTAGCTTTGTAAGCACTTGATAAAAGTTATTTATATGTAATCCATCAAGTTGGATCCTTGGGTTTGAACTTGTGAAATTATATCGTATTTTGGTTGTGAAGAAGAAAATGTTAATATTTGATGGATCTTAAACTAGTCTAGTTTTGTTGTCTTGTTCTTTGTGAGTTAGCCACAGGGTAAAATGGAGTTATATCCAAGTAGAAAGAATGACAAAAAAATTTGCAGAGAAAATATATTCTAAAATTGCATATTAGGACATAAAACAAATATGTTAACCATAATTTCTTTACAATAGTAAAGGCTGTGTAGGTAGTTAACTTAGTGTTAATTTTGTTTGTTTTCAAATTTACCCTCATCTCTATTATCAAGTGACACACAAATCCTACTACACCAAAACTACCTTCCTCCGATTCTCACGTTCTCTCTTACCAACAGTTTTTATACTTCCAATTGTACGTATTTCTATATACTACATTTTTTATTATATGTTACTCCCTCCGTCCCATTAAAACTGTTATACTTTCCTTTTTGATCTGTCCCAAAATTATGTCATCTTACCAAATTTGGCTAATAATTTTGTAACTCATTCCAATTTTTACCCTTCATGCACTTGCACAACAAATCTTTAAATAATGTTGTAGGTCCCACTTTCTCTTTGCAACATACATTCAGGAAACATTTAGATGAGTCAGAAGCGTACTAGAACATCCTTACTTGTATCGAGATTTAGGCACAAAAGATAATATATTGGCCCCACATGTACCTTCAAATATTCAAATGGTTTTAAACTTACACATTTTCCCACCAATAAATGAAGGATAGAAATGGAAAGCAAACACAATTCCTTCACTCTTTGACCACTGTTGATAAAAAACACAATTCCCCAAAAGTGACAAACTTATTGGGACGGAGGGAGTACATAAAATAGTTATATTCACTTGTACTATTTTTGTGATTCTTTCAATTAAAAATATTTTTTGACAAGTTGCTCATGCATTGAGTGTGCCTCAATAGCTAGTTAATTAATAAGAGTATTAGAATAATCTCAATAAGTTGAAATATTAATTATCACCTATAGTATCACAAAGTTTTATATCTAATGCTTATAAATTTTGTTTCCTTTCCAATAAATTATCTCAATTCAACCAAAATTCACTTTATAAGAAAACTCATCAATTTGCACATAAAATGGCTTATGTACATGCCTACTAACTCCTTAATCAGCTAGTAAGATTTAAGGCTCTATTTGATAAGCCAATTCAACACTTGAGCTTAATGAATGTATACCTTAATATGTTTAGATACGTTTGATACCCAAAAATTAAACATCTGAATTAATTAAGTGGCAATGAATTTTCTAGGCAAAACTTGTTCCAAAAAATGAGTGATAAGCTATTCACTCATCACTGAATGTGATATACACTCAAATGTATTTGATTTATGTGAGGACCCGAATTTTATTTTACTTACTTTTATTTTATTTTACTGGTTTATTTAATTATTTACTTATTCGTTTACTCCAATTAATTTATTTCATCCATTCTAATTTCATTTGCATGGATCAATATCTCATTTTATATTTTAAAACGTTTGCTAGTAAATTTATGTTTTCTGCGGCTCGTTTAGTGAGAAATAGTGAATACACGTTTTTCGAGACAAAATTCGGTTTGAAAGTACAGTGGTTTTGGAGAATTAAGGATGATCAATAGTAAACTAAGAAAAGTTAATTGAGAGATTAGAGGTGAGTAAGTTAAATTAAACTCAATTAGGAGCACTAATTGCCCACTATTCATTTGTTGACTTTTTGTACCAAAGCACCTTTATGTCATTTCTTCCTTTCATTCCATCACTTCACTAACAACTCACTCAAACCCTTTCCTTCCCCTCCCCTCTTGGCCGGCCACTCTTCCTCATCTTCTTACCAAAATTTTAGCTAGCATTTCTTCCATTTCTACTCCAAAAACTCACTCCAATCTTGCTCAATTTCTTGGAACATCACTCAAGCTTGAAGGGAGACTTGAAGGAGGAAGGAACCTTGGTGGTTTAGAGCTTAAACTCTAGTGGTTTGGTCTTCATCTCTTGGAAGTAAGTTAACACCCCAAAGCTCTCATTTTTCCTTCCAACTTATGGTTAGTTTAGTTAGTTTTAACTAGTTAAGCATTGGGTTGTTGATGGGTTCAATGAACCTTGACTCTAGGTAGATGTCTTGAGGTGACTTCTTAGGCAGTGGTCTTGAGGAATTATTGTGTGTTTAGTTGTTTGTTCGATGTTTGTTTTGATGAATTATGGCTTAGTTTTGGTTGGGAAAGTTGAAAAGAAAACTTGAAGAAAGGAAAAAGCATGCTATCTGAAATTTTGCTGGTTGATTCCCTCATGTTAATTTCGAATTTTGTGGTTATTTTAGTGCCAAAATGCTTGTTATATGTTGGTGTTTATGTGTGTCAATTATCTCTCAAAAAGCATTTCATTTGGTTAAATTAAAGTTGGGTTAAAGTGAGAGTGCAAATCTGGAAAATTTTTGATCAGGATACCAGACCAGTGGGTACGTATCAACCCATAACTTTTCGTCCAGGAGTCGAAATCAAGTGCTGTTTATGGTTTCTGAAACTAGACTTCGAGAGCTTTCCAACGATATAAAATGTACCTTCTAGTTCATTTTCTATGAGCCGTAGTGAACTGGCAAATTTGATTGATTTTCCTCACTGTTTTCATCCAAGAAACAAGTATAGCTGCAGTTTGTAGCTCATTTCCACCCATCTTATAAAATGAATTTTAAGATAGTTTCTTCTAGTGAATTTTGGAATTTTGAGTCTAGTTTTCAATGCAGCATACCACACGAAAGTTTGAGTTGTGTAGCTTCAGTTATGGCCAGATTTTGAAACTGTGTCAGGTGCTCCAAAATTAGAAATTTCGTGAACCAGGTCCCAAAAATCAGCTTTCCAAAAACTGTTGTATCTTGGTGTAGAAAGGTCCAAATTGAGTTCCGTTTGTTGTATTTGAAATTAGACTTGGATTCTTTCAGTGATATAAATTTCAAGGACTGATTCTATTTTTATGAATTTTTCCAAATTTCTAAAGTTTACTAAAAATGCAAGACTGTTTTGCTCTATTCTTGCTGCAACAGTGAGTTGGAGCTAAAATTTGAATAATTTTGGATTTGAATATGGGAAAAGTGTCTTCTAGAAAGTTTTAGTACATTGAATCTAGTTTCCAACGGTATAAAGTTTCCAATTTTTGGACTTACGGAACCCGAGATATGATTTTTTCAAGTGGTGTCATACAAAACTGAAATTTTCTGATTTCAAACAAAATGCTCTTTTGAGCACTCTCAACTTTCCTCTGAGATTGTTAGTTCATTTTAAGTTTGATTTTATGAATGGATACAAGGTGATGAGAATATAAAAACCAAGACCCATTCAAGCACATGGGGAATTGGAAGATTCAACTGAAAACTAGTTGATTGCACGAATGCTTGAGTTTAGTAGGATTATTTGATTTTCCTCGTTGATTTTGGTTATTTCTTGTTTTAAAAAGTCTAGGTAATTAAGATAGTTTAATTGCGGCCCATTTGTTAGTAAGTAAGGCCCAAAATCTTTCTTAAGTATGTAGGGCAGTTTGGTCAACTTTTGGATTAGGGTTAATGATTGTAAGGGCTATAAATAGCCCCACTTCCTCTTTGTTTTGGGATCAGTTTTTTGCTATTAAATACAATTAGTGAGTTTTCACTTTCTTTTTGGCAAGTGAGTTTCCTTTGAATACTTGAGAATCTTCTCAAGTTATTCACCTGAACTTATCAATCGAGTATCTCCTTGATTGTGGAGTTCTACTACCTCCAGTTTGGTTCGTTAATTCGAGTAGTTACGGGTTGAGATAATATCAAAATTGTTCGTGACTTCTAGGGATTAGTTGGGTCAAATTTTCGCTGCCTAAGCCATGGTGTTTTGGTTGTCTAGATCGGGGATTCACATCAGTTGGTACTAGAGCTAGTCGACAACCACCAGGTTATATCTTTTTTTTTTTCGTTTATTTCGAGTCATATATGTTTATCTCAATCTATTCGTTTGTTTAGAACCAAAAAAAAAAAAAGAGTCACTGTTCACCGGTACTGTTCACCGGTAATGTTCACCGACACTGTTCACAGACACTGTTCATAGTTACTGTTCATAGTTACTGTTCATCCGAATACAAATCTGTCCAGCCTTGTTGTTTGTGTTATCCAACTTGTTTACTTGGTTTTCAAATCTGAAATTTTGGCAAAACTTGTTGGAATTTTGTGAATCTTGAAGAGAACTTACAATAATCTTGAACTTCTTGAATTCTTGACCACAATCTTGAAATTTCTGAAGTTCCTGACAACATCCTTGAACGTTCTTGAAAGATCTTGGAGTTCTTGGTTGTTATTATTTGTGGACTTCCTTGTTTTGTGTCGTGGTTGATAGTTGTAGTCAAAAAAAAAAAAGACAAAAAAAAAAGAAGAAAGAAAAGAGGAATTGGTTGGCAAGAGAAAAAAAAAGGAAAGGAAAGAAAGGGGCAACCGAATTGTTTTGAATAGAGAACCAAATCTGATTTGTGCAATCTTTCTTGGAGTAGAATTTGGAAGTTACCAAAAGTTGTTTCAAGAAGATTAACCAAAGGTTGTTTCAAGAAGGTTACCAAAAGTTGTTTCAAGAAGGTTACCAAAAGTTGTTCAAGAGGAAGAGGATTTTCAAAAGGTTTCCAAAAACTAACTTGTTTCCAAAATCAATTAGGAAACTAAGTAAAGCACTTGGATAACTCTTTGTACTCACTTGGACACTCTCTCTCCTACCTTTTTAGGAAACTTTCCTAAACTCTCTCATCCATTTTTTGGAAATTTTCCTCTCATTTTTAGAAATTTTCCTAAACTCTCTCATCCATTTTTTTGGAAACTTTCCTAAATTCTCTCATCCATTTTTTAGGAAACTCTCCTAAAATTCTCTCATCCATTTTTAGGACCTTTCCTATATTCTCTCATCCACTTTAGAAAACTCTCCTATATTCTCTTCCTAGATTCTAGGAACACTTTCCTACATTTTCTCCTACATTCTTGTGATTACACTTGTGGAAAGGTTGGTAACGGTTGTTGGACTTGAGCAGCATTTCTCAACTACCTAACCCAACAGGTAAAGGTATTTGGTAAGTCCATTAGAGTGACATCCATATACACGAGTGCGAGTGGATACACGTAAGGGAGCGTGAAAGGCAATATCTTCGGTTTCGTTGCTAACTTTTTGCAGGTTCCCTCATACGTCATGGCGAGTATAAGACGCATAAAAGCTAGCCCACAACATTGTCTTCCTGATCCTAAGGGAGTCAAAGAAGTGGCATTACGTGGTGTAGATGAGCAATTGGACCTCGACAAATCTCAGTTGCTTGGTTGGTTTTATACTCGTTGCGGTGTCAAAGATAAAATTTGTAGCTTGGCCATTGATGGTAGTTGTGAAGTCAATCTTGCAAGTGCTATCATGGTTGAGAAATTAAATCTTCCAACCATTGATCATCTTCAACCGTACAAGTTGACGAGCACTCATGGGGATGTTTGGGTTACTAAGCACACACTTGTACCTATTCAAATCGGCAAATATGTGGATGAGGTGTTGTGTGATGTAGTCCCAATTCAAGTGACACATGTGTTGTTGGGCAAAGCATGGATGTCGAGGCGAGAAGTTAAAATTGATGGACATACTAATAAGTATTCCTTCTTATTTAATAGTCGTCGTCTTGCACTTGTATCACTTACTTATGACCAATTTTGAATTGATCTAGCATGCATGAAAAGTGAGTTTGAGCGTTATAGAATGGAGAAAAAGCTAGATGAGGGAATTGTACCTGCAGAGGTAAAATCCGAGGAAGTTGAAAGTAATGAGATAAAAGGGTCAGCTGTTGAACTAGAAAAAGAGATGGAAAAATCTAATGAGATGGGTGGTAAAAAGGAAGAAAGAAGAGAAAGTGGGCTGATCTTGAGCAACCCGGTGAAGGCCTATTATTTTCTTAACAAACTTACCTTTGCTTTGTTTAGTGTTTCTTCTTTTATACAGATCAAGCAAAGGCAAGTTGAGCTGATCTTGGTGTGTTCCATTCCAAAATCAATTGTTGACGTTGCAAGCCTCCATGGAGTTGGTACTCCAAGAGTTAAACCCCCTTGGTATCCATTCATGGAACAATGTCAACTCAAATCAGTCCACACCAAAGGGGAGTTGATTCGAGCTCATCTTGAAGGGAACACTCCATATTTTAGGGATGGTTGTGTACCAAGGGTTCGTTTAAAGAACAAGTACCTCAATGACCATTATGATTTTCGTCTTGCTCTTAGTCCACATGCAGCTCCAACATCACCAAATCCGCCTTGGTGCCTTGCAAGTGTGTTCGAGCCGGAGTTCGATTTCACGGGATACACTTCATATCACTTTGAGGACCCTTACCTCATGACCACAAACAATAAAGTTGAGCATACATTGAAGATGGTTTGTGAGATTCAAGGTTCGACGAGGGTTATTTTCCAACTTAACACATGGGCTTTGCATTGGATGCCATCTGTAGCCATCATAACAAGATTGAGTCGAAGGCATGTAACTCGTCTTGTCACCATTCGTGCTTCAATTTGTGGGTAAATTGCTTTTAAGAGGAGGGGAATGATGAGAATATAAAGACCAAGGCCCATTCAAGCACATGGGGAATTGGAAGATTCAAGTGAAGACTAGTTGATTGCACGAATGCTTGAGTTTAGTAGGATTATTTGATTTTTCTCGTTGATTTTGGTTATTTCTCGTTTTAAAAAGTCTAGGTAATTAAGATAGTTTAATTGCGGCCCATTTGTTAGTAAGTAAGGCCCAAAATCTTTCTTAAGTATGTAGGGTAGTTTGGTCAACTTTTGGATTAGGGTTAATGCTTGTAAGGGCTATAAATAGCCCCACTTCCTCTTTGTTTTGGGATCAGTTTTTGGCTATTAAATACAATTAGTGAGTTTTCACTTTCTCTTTGGCAAGAGAGTTTCCTTTGAATACTTGAGAATCTTCTCAAGTTATTCACCTGAACTTATCAATCGAGTATCTCCTTGATTGTGGCGTTCTACTACCTCCAGTTTGGTTCGTTAATTCGAGTAGTTACGGATTGAGATAATATCAAAATTGTTCGTGACTTCTAGGGATTAGTTGGGTCAAATTTCCGCTGCCTAAGCCATGGTGTTTTGGTTGTCTAGATCGGGGATTCACATCACAAGGTCTCTTTGAACATTAGACATTCATTTTGAATCTTGGTTTCCAAAGGATTAAACCTCTCTTGATGTGTTTTCTTGGTTGCCTAACTTTCTTGGTTAATTGCACCTCAATTCAAACTTGAGAAATGAATTTCAACCCCTAGTCTTATGCCCTTGATTTCCATGACATTGAACTCTAAAAATGGAGCGTTTTAACTAGAGTAATTCTTGAAGAATTTTGCTAGTTTATACTCGAAACTCGGAACCATTAACTTTAAAATTTACTATGGAAATGAGTGGAGTTTTGATGAATTCTGACTCCATTAGTTTAGAAAATGTGAACGCTTCTTATATTCTAAAACTTGGGCATAGGACTAGAAGTTTTGAGAGATGAAAACCATCTTCCCTTTTCTCAATTTTCGTGCTGAAAGTAAATATGCTACTTTCTTTTGGAACTGAGGGTTCTTGCCAAGACTTGACTCGAAAATGACTTTTGAGTTTCATTTGAATATTATTTCAATGATTTAGCGAGAAAGACTCCTTTAACTTGACTCGAACTTATGACCCTGAGAGTGGGTAGCAAGAAGATGTTTTTCTTATTAGCCTTAGTCGAGTACCTAGATAATCCGTGATTGTGCATGTCTCAGGTGGTCACGAGGACGCCGAGGAACTTGTCTGATCTCTCGCTTTGCTCTTGTTTTGCCTTGAATTTGGTGAGTTTCAAGTGCATGTTCAATGTTAATATGATTGAAATGATATTTGTACAAGTGCTACATGATACGTGAGTTGGTAGAGGCGAGGATGTATTTTACCGCCCTCGTTCTCTCTCTTTCTTGATTGAATGATACTTGTTAAATGAATGTATATGACTTGCACTTGTACTTGAACATGTTTAACTTGTGAGCACTGAGCAGCAGAACACACCACACTAGGGATGTAAGCGAGTCGAGCCACTATCGAGTAGCTCGCGAGTAGCTTGGTCAACGACTTGGCTTGAACTCGGTCAAATCGAGTTCGATCCGAGTCTCGAGCTACTCGAATATATTTTTGAGTCGAGTTCGAGTCAGGAATTTGCAGCTTGTGGCTCGACAAGCTACTCGTCGAGTCGGATATATTTAATTAATATATATATAATTTAAATAATATATATGTAATATAATTATAAAATGACCGTTATGGGTATAATTTATACTGAATTTACAAGTGTACATTTTTCGAGTCGAGTCAAAAAACTTGATTAGACTCGACTTGAAAATATTTTGGTCGAACCTTATCGAGTCGAGTCTCGAGTTTAAAAGAATTTCCTTGAGTCAAGTTTCTAGTTGTGATTTTTAGGCTTGAGTCTATTTACATATAGGTCGAGTCGAGCTCGATTTTAGTTATATATAGGTTGAGTCGAGAGTATAGCAATACTCGAGCTCGACTTGGCTCGAGTACATCCCTAGACCACACCCTATTCAGGTGGGAGGTGCCGCTCATCCCGCCTCAATGCTATGAATGATTCTAAGTCGATTGGAGCGTTGTCTCATCGATCAATCATGCTTGTGAGGACGCCCCAACCCATTGGTTAACCTTGTAACTCGAGCCGGCAAGGGCTTGGTCGAGAAATTTGGTGAATCTTGGGAAATGATATAGTTTGATCTTTTGAGATCTCGCTTGGCATACTCGAATAGTATCGCCACTATATGAATGTTTGGTTCCGAATTCAAGTGGATGTTATGTTGGATAGAGGAAGTAAGTGGAGCGCTACGGTCATGTTACTTCTCGAGTTGACGGAGAGTCAATCCCAAATGGCTTGAATCGATCGAGACGTGGAAATATCTCCTGAGAGTTCCTGTATCCTTCCATGTGTGTTTATTTCCTACTTGCGCACGTAAATGGAAGTTCATGTTTAAAATTGCTTTCAAGTATATTATTTGATTGATTGGTGTTACTTGCTTGCGTGCTTAAGTTTTCTTGACCTCACTGAGCGTTAGCTCATCCCCTTAAGTTTGTTTCCTTAACAGGACTTGGAGGTTAGGGATGGCAACGGGGCGGGGTTGGGGCGGGGGACCCCTCCCCCACCCCCGCCCCGTTGCCTATTAATTCCCCCCGACCCCAGCCCCGACCCCTGCCTCCCACTCCCAATTCCTCCCGCCCCCGCCCCGTCCCGCTTCGCCCCGCTTTCCCCGCGGGTGCCCCCGTGGGGTTAATAAAATTGTTCTCGCGGGGTTAATAAAATTTTATTATAGTTAAATTTTAATAAATAATCAAGTACTAAAATACCAACACATCATCAAGTTATTATTCATTGTAATTTTACAATTGAAACTCATAAAAACAATCAAACAAAAGTTATTTGAATACAATCCAACATGATGAAATAAATACAACTAAAATAGTCAAGTTTTCACTTTTGGTACAAATACAATCACTAATTCATTATTGTGTTTGTGCTTTTTTTTGAAAAAAAAGTGTTATTCTATTAAGTGTAATTAGAAATTTAGTATAAATGTATTAGTAAATTTAGTATAACTAATTAATAAATTCTATTAGTAGACATGTCTAATTATTCATATAATTGATAATATCAATTATATTACATACATTAATATACATTATATAATACATCTAACTAATAATATCATTATCATAAGTTTATAACTAATTAAATTACATATTATATATATTTATTTATATATATATACTTTTTTTTTGCGGGTGGCGGGGCGGGGGATGGGGCGGGAGAGTATACCCCCGCCCCCTGCCCCGTTTCTAAACGGGGGGAAAAAATTCCCCCCCGCCCCCGCCCCGAGAACCTCCCACGGGGCCCGTGGGTGCCCGCCCCATTGCCATCCCTATTGGAGGTGAAATTTGGAGATTCTAGACTAGTGAATTTTGGTGGAAGTTAGTATATCTTTTGTATGAAATTGGAGACTCTTAAAGTGTAAATTTTGTTATCTTTGGATATGGTGGATTGTAATTGTAAATACTAGCCTTAGGAGTTGTGGCTTGTACATTGAAGTATTTCTTAATTCTAAGTCAATGGTTGGTGTGTGGTTCTTTATTAAGCTTGAATGAGCGCGTGGGTCCTGACGAGAGTTGGGCAAGCGTTCCACTGATACCCTAGGATTCGCCCTAGGGAGAGGTGAGGGCGTCACAGTTGGTATCAGAGCGCTAGGTTTGAAATACCTGAAAAAGGTTATGAGTTCTTTGTCATGAACTTGTGGTTATAGAAATTCGTGATAGATTTTAAATTTCTTAAATGGTATCAGTGATTATAAGAACCTAACCTTTAGTTTTGTGGGTTATTTGTAGGATATGGACAGTGGCAGTGATGATGATAGGATTGAGGGACCTTCTCCAGTGATTCCATTTCGGATGGTTGGAGGCGCACCCCTCCTGCGGTACTCACCCGCTAGACGGGTTAGGACGTGCCCTTACCGAGAGAGATTCTCTTACCCTAACCACGTGGTGTTAGGGGTAGTCGAGGAGAGGAGACATGTGAGAACCCTAAAAAGTTTCACATTTGTTTAAGCATTTTGGTTATTCTCACTGTCCTTTTTAAATTGAAAAGAAAACCATTCTCTATCCATTTCTAAGGAGGGCTTCATTGCATATATATGAACGTGTAGTTGTGTGAGATTATATGTATCTATATATATATATCTTTGATTGGAAGAACGGATGAGCGTTACCTTCTAGCTTGGAAAAAAAAAATTTTGTGAAAATAGAAAAGGACCAAATCCGGCCAGTTCTTGGCCAGATTGCCGGCCGGATTGTTGAAGGGTTTTGAAAAAATTTGAGTTCGCCTCTGCCCTATATCCGGCCAGAAACCGGCCGGATTGTGACGTGGCAGCGCTGGCAGCCACTTTTGACCAGTTGTTTTCCTTCATATATATCTTGTTTTGGCTGCAAAATATCTTCATTTTTGCTTCCCCTTTGCCCGACTCTTTGGAGAGAAAAACAAGAGAAAACTCTTCACTTTCTAGTTTCAATTTTCACACAAATCTTGAGTGTTAACTGGTGGATTTTCAAACTACTCCGTACAAGCACTAGCTAAGCAGGGTTAGAGGTCTTGGTGGAGTTGTTTTTGGAGGGGAAGCCTTAAGTTTCTGCCTTTCTTGAGCTCATAAGGTGAGTTGTTAAGAAATTCTCTTTTGGTTCTAATCTTGGTTAATTAGTGGTTTGTAAAGGTTGGAGATGCTATATTGTGGATGATTTCATGGTTTTAAGTCAAGTTGGTTCAATTTCTGATTTATTGGGCATTTTTCTGATTTTATATTACAATCATGGATTGGTCTTGGATTTATAGCTCTAAATGGTGTTAAATGGAGATTTTATACGTTAATTGCGGAAAATTTCCGCTTGTGGGGATAAATTCCGGTTTTTAGGGTTTAATTTGGGGGTTTTCTAATGGTGGACTTTTGAGCTTCTAATTGGCTTTAATTGAAGGATAGTGTGGCCTAATTGGACGTATTTTATTGTTTATAAACCGAATGTGTGATTGTGTTTGATTCTTGAAAGATTGGGTATTCGATTGTAGGAAGCAAATGAAGTTTTTAGGGGGAAATGCCGTCCGGTTATTTTCTTGTAATGTGAGTGAGTTAAAGTGGTGTTGGAAATGTGTTTTGTGTCAAGTTGAGCGTATTTCATGGAAAACTACTTTGGTGCTCTCGAAGGGTGTTCGAGAAGCTATTTTCCATTTGAACTCATATATTTCCGCTTGGTGAATATCATGACCGTTTTACTATTTTAAAACATGATACCTCTTCAATTTGAAATTCCAAATGTTTACTTACTCCTTCCCAAATAAAGATACATCACTGAGCTTTTAACTCATCCCTTTAGTTTTGTTTTCCTTAACAGGGGAAGGCGAACAAGTATAAGAGTTCAGTATAGACTAGCCTGGACTAGTTTCAATTTTTTTTTTGTAATGGTTCTCACCCTAGTGCTTGGCACGGGCTGGATGTATGAAGGATTGAGAACCTTTATATATTCGGTGTTTGTACTCCCTTTTGACCCATCTCCCCCTAAGGCGAACCAAAGGGTTTGGCAGACCGCCTGCCCAACTCTCGCCGGGACTCAGTCGTTCACTTCAGTCCTCAATTAAAACCGGAATAAAATCATAGGAATAAATATAGCAACACTCCAAAACTTAAAACGAAACTTATATACATTTCTATCTCAAAAGGGAGTACAAACACCGAATATACAAAGGTTCTCAATCCTTCATACATCCAACCCGTGCCAAGCAGTAGGGCGAGAACCATTACAAAAAAAAATTGAAACTAGTCCAGGCTAGTCTATACTGAGCTCTCGTCCTTGTTCGCCTTCCCCTGTTAAGGAAAACAAAACTAAAGGGATGAGCTAAAAGCTCAGTTAGGTTCCGAACACATAAACAAACAATGAGTTCAATACATTAACCATAGATAGCAAGTAATTCAAGAAACATGACAATATAAAGCAATAATAACATTCATTAAAAGGATACGTGCTCACAGGGAACCATTCATTCATTCGTTCATTCATTCTCCTTTCATTCCCTTATTCCTCCAATTATTTGAAAATGCATTTCGATAAGTAAAACCCTCGTTCGTTCATTCATTTCATTCACCCCCTCCTGGACGTTGGCCAGGCTCCACCCGACAACAAGGTAATACTCGAGTATACCAAACATTCACCCATGGTCACCATATCGTCCGATCGAGTCCGCTTCTAGCTCGAGTCGATCGGTAACGAAGGGCATGGCCTAATTCAGCCAAAAGGCTTACATCTATGTACATGTAACGTTTCAATCATTAAATCATTAAAAATTTCACATTTCATTTAGGCCGAGCGCGATAAAGTACACACTCGCCTAGAAAACTCATTTTGGAAATCTTTGGAAGCACTTAACACATTGTCAAACAATAACACAAGCCATGAAGTCAAGGAAAATATAACAAACAAGGAACACTCACCTATTTACGCAAAATAACGCCCAAAATATCTTTCCGGGTCTTACCTTTAGTCACCGAGAAAACCTAAGATTAAACGAGAAAGAATATTACAGTTCATCTAGCACAAACAATTAGGTGAAATTGAAAAAACCCGACAAATGATGAGTAGAACGTATAAAAATGACTTTAAAGTGAAACAAGGGTATTTGGACCTGTGGACGGAAATGACTAGGGTTTAATAAACCAAACGCAAAACCAAATTCAAAAGGGGTATAAAATTTCCAACGGAAACACTTAAACCAAAGACAAGTCGGAATCCAACTTGATAGGCAAAGAAATATTGTTTTCGGGATCATTTTTGTGGTTCGAAATCAACTCATATTCAAGAAGATATTACAGACTAAATGTCTTGATAAAAATCATGTGAAAAGGAGGTAAAAAAGACCTTAATTTCACACTTAAAACCTCACCCGAAAGTAGTTCACTTGTGGCCGCAAAAATCCTAATTCATACCTCTTTATTTGGGAAGGAGTAAATAAACATTTGGAATTTCAAATTGAAGAGGTATCATGTTTTAAAATAGTAAAACAGTCATGATATTCACCAAGCGGAAATATATGAGTTCAAATGGAAAATAGCTTCTCGAACACCCTTCGAGAGCACCAAAGTAGTTTTCCATGAAATACGCCCAACTTGACACAAAACACATTTCCAACACCACTTTAACTCCTCACATTACAAGAAAATAACCGGACGGCATTTCCCCCTAAAAACTTCATTTTCTTCCTACAATCGAATACCCAATCTTTCAAGAATCAAACACAATCACACATTCGGTTTATAAACAATAAAACGCGTCCAATTAGGCCACACTATCCTTCAATTAAAGCCAATTAGAAGCTCAAAAGTCCACCATTAGAAAACCCCCAAATTAAACCCTAAAAACGGGAATTTATCCCCACAAGCGGAAATTTTCAGTAAACAACCGCAATTAACATATAAAATCTCCATTTAACACCATTTAGAGCTATGAATCCAAGACCAATCCATGATTATAATATAAAATCATAAAAATACCCAATAAATCAGAAATTGAACCAACTTGACTTAAAACCATGAAATCATCCAAAATATAGCATCTCCAACCTTTACAAACCACTAATTAACCAAGATTAGAACCAAAAGAGAATTTCTTAACAACTCACCTTATGAGCTCAAGAAAGGTAGAAACTTAAGACTTCCCTTCCAAAAACAACTCCACCAAGACCTCTAACCCGGCTTAGCTAGAGCTTGTACGGAGTAGTTTGAAAATCCACCGGTTAAAACTCAAGATTTGTGTGAAAATTGAAACTAGAAAGTGAAAAGTTTTCTCTTGTTTTTCTCTCCAAAGAGCCAGGCAAGGGGGAAGCAAAAATGAAGATATTTTGCAGCCAAAACAAGATATATATGAAGGAAAACAACTGGTCAAAAGTGGCTGCCGGAGCTGCCACATCACAATCCGGCCAGATTCCTGGCCGGATATAGGGCAGAGGCGAACTCAAACTTTTTCAAAACCCTTCAACAATCCGGCCGGCAATCCGGCCAAGAACTGGCCGGATTTGCGGCCGGATTTGGTCCTTTTCTATTTTCACAAATGTTTTTTTTCCAAGGTAGAACGTGACGCTCATCCGTTCTTCCAATCAAAGATATATATAGATATATAGATACATATAATCTCACACAACTACACGTTCATATATATGCAATGAAGCCCTCCTTAGAAATGGATAAAGAATGGTTTTCTTTTCAATTTAAAAAGGACAGTGAGAATAACCAAAATGCTGAAACAAATGTGAAACTTTTTAGGGTTCTCACACTCTCTCCCCCTTAAAGAAATTTCGTCCTCGAAATTTTCCTATCAAAATCTAAAGTAACAAATGGCTTGTACCTTCTACGTCTCGGAAGAAACGAGGATTTTCATTCCAGTCCCGTCTCCATTTGACGGTCCAGGGTTGGTCTCGATTGGTTGCTGGGTTCCTTTCTTTTCACGCAATTGAACCGGGCAATTAGCAATCCGATGCTTGGCGCTCCCACAACGCAGACATCTTTTCCCCTTTTTCCAACAACCCACCTCAATATGGTTGTCTTTTCTACAATAGCCACAAAATGGGAAAGGGATTGAGGTTTGATCTCCTTGTGAGATACCTCTCAGCGATCCTTCTCCACTCGGGTTTCCTCCTGAAGTATTTTCCCTAAGCGTCTCCACAATTTTCATACCACCCGTTCCACGACCCATCTGAACGAATGGCCTACCTCGCTTACCCCGTTCTGGCTTTTGACTTTCAAGAGATATACCCCTGTGCTTTGCATGGAAGATCTTCACTTGCGGCCTTGTAATTTCTGTCCTTTGAGCTTTCTCCGGAACCCCCATAGAAGTAGTGCTTTGTGCCATTGCTAAAGCCTCCTTGGAAATCCCTTCGTATTTCCTTTTTAGCTCCATGTTCTTGTGTAAGAGCACAATTTTCTCCGAATACTCGTGCTTCCATCGCCCTTCCCAGTACTCGGCTAATTTCCTTTGGACCTCTATTTCGTCTCGAAGAACCGCGATTTCCTTATACATATCAACCCAATGTGCCATCTCACGGAGTCACTGGAACTCAGATGATAGCCTGCCGGGCAAAACAATGGGTCATAATAAATTCCTAAGTACATGTGGCACTCTCGGTCCTTGTCTTTGTTCAGCTGTTGTTTCCCTTTCTTCTCTTGGCTCTTGGCCTCGCTTAGTTCCACGGCTACAACCATGTCCGCGACTACGTCTCCCCTCCATATTATATTTTTATTTATTTATTCATTATTTTTTTCCTCTCTTTTCTTTTCTTTTCCCCAAAAGGGAATTTAGTGATTAAACGCAGTAATTTTACTAAAGTAACTAAATTCTAGTGCACCAAATGCACAGATAGACATATACACATATAACACACCACATATCAAGAAGACAGATAGTCAAATACACACATACATATCAAATTAGACAGATAATCATATACACAAATTAACGTCATGTAGTAACAATATAAGGGCGAATCAAAAGAAAAGGTGATGTCGTCCCAGTCTCAGTTAAAGTAACCCCGTCCGGTCTCTCATGTCACTTTCTATCCAACTAGACGTCCGTTGACCTCTTGTATTCATTCTAGCCAAATGAAGCCTATTCGTGTGCCCAAAATGCAAGTTTCAAGTACTTAGCATCGCCTCAACTCTAGAGTACTCGGGCACGAAAATCCGAAATAAGATA
This sequence comes from Coffea eugenioides, assembly GCF_003713205.1. Classification (NCBI taxonomy): domain Eukaryota; kingdom Viridiplantae; phylum Streptophyta; class Magnoliopsida; order Gentianales; family Rubiaceae; genus Coffea; species Coffea eugenioides. Next base: position 21,508,013 of record NC_040037.1, read on the forward strand.
ATTCACATTTCAAGCTGGCCAGTCCAAAGAGTAAACTATCTACAATCAAAATTCCTACCTGACGTAGCTATCTATGATCCTCAGATACCACGAGAAAGATTTAAGGCCTATAACATTCACAATTCATAGCTTATGCTCGAACGAGCACTTAGTCCTTCATACTTATTCACCACTTAGTCCAGACTCACTCCGCGCAGAAACCACTTGAAGCAGGCCCTGATACCAACTGTGACAGCCCATATCCCCCTAAGGCGAGCCCAACTCTCGCCGGGACTCAGTCGTTCACTTTAGTCCTCAATTAAAACCGGAATAAAATCACAGGAATAAATAGAGCAACACTCCAAAACTTAAAGCGAAACTTATATACATTTCTATCTCAAAAGGGAGTACAAACACCGAATATACAAAGGTTCTCAATCCTTCATACATCCAACCCGTGCCAAGCACTAGGGCGAGAACCATTACAAAAAAAAAACTAAAACTAGTTCAGGCTAGTCTATACTGAGCTCTCGTCCTTGTTCGCCTTCCCCGATTAAGGAAAACAAAACTAAAGGGATGAGCTAAAAGCTCAGTGAGGTTCCGAACACATAAACAAACAATGAGTTCAATACATTAACCATAGATAGTAAGTACTTCAAGAAACATGACAATATAAAGCAATAATAACATTCATTAAAAGGATACGTGCTCACAGGGAGCCATTCATTCATTCGTTCATTCATTCTCCTTTCGTTCCCTTATTTCTCCAATCATTTGAAAATGCATTACGATAAGTAAAACCCTCATTCGTTCGTTCATTTCATTCACCCCCTCCTGGACGTTGGCCAGGCTCCACCCGACAACAAGGTAATACTCGAGTATACCAAATATTCACCCAGGGTCACCATATCGCCCGACCGAGTCCGCTTCTGGCTCGAGTCGATCGGTAACGAAGGGCAGGGCCCAATTTAGTCAAAAGGCTTACATCCATGCACATGTAACGTTTCAATCATTAAATCATTAAAAATTTCACATTTCATTTAGGCCGAGCGCGATAAAGTACACACTCGCCTAGAAAACTCATTTTAGAAATCCTTGAAAGCACTTAACACATTGTCAAACAATAACACAAGCCATGAAGTCAAGAAAAATATAACAAACAAGGAACACTCACCTATTTACGCAAAATAACGCCCAAAATATCCTTTCGGGTCTTACCTTTAGTCACCGAGAAAACCTAAGATTAAACGAGAAAGAATATTACAGTTCATCTAGCACAAACAATTAGGTGAAATCGAAAAAACCCGACAAATGATGAGTAGAACGTATAAAAATGACTTTAAAGAGAAACGAGGGTATTTGGACCTGCGGACGGAAATAAATAGGGTTTCATAAACCAAACGCAAAACCAAACTCAAAAGGGGTATAAAATTTCCAACGGAAAATACTTAAACCAAAGACAAGTCGGAATCCAACTTGATAGGCTAAGAAATATTGTTTTCGGGACCATTTATGTGGTTCGAAATCAACTCATATTCAAGTAGATATTACAGACTAAATGTCTTGATAAAAATCATGTGAAAAGGAGGTAAAAAATACCTTAATTTCACACTTAAAACCTCACCCGAATGTAGTTCACTTGTGGCCGAGAAAATCCTAATTCATACATCTTTATTTGGGATGGAGTAAGTAAACATTTGGAATTTCAAATTGAAGAGGTATCATGTTTTAAAATAGTAAAACGGTCATGATATTCGCCAAGCGGAAATATATGAGTTCAAATGGAAAATAGCTTCTCGAACACCCTTCGAGAGCACCAAAGTAGTTTTCCATGAAATACGCCCAACTTGACACAAAACACATTTCCAACACCACTTTAACTCACTCACATTACAAGAAAATAACCGGACGGCATTTCCCCCTAAAAACTTCATTTTCTTCCTACAATCGAATACCCAATCTTTCAAGAATCAAACACAATCACACATTCGGTTTATAAACAATAAAACGCGTCCAATTAGGCCACACTATCCTTCAATTAAAGCCAATTAGAAGCTCAAAAGCCCACCAGTAGAAAACCCCCAAATTAAACCCTAAAAACAGGAATTTATCCCCACAAGCGGAAATTTTCCGCAAACAACCGCAATTAATGTATAAAATCTCCATTTAACATCATTTAGAGCTATGAATCCAAGACCAATCCATGATTATAATATAAAATCAGAAAAATGCCCAATAAATCAGAAATTGAACCAACTTGACTTAAAACCATGAAATCATCCACAATATAGCATCTCCAACCTTTACAAACCACTAATTAACCAAGATTAGAACCAAAAGAGAATTTCTTAACAACTCATCTTATGAGCTCAAGAAAGGTAGAAACTTAAGGCTTCCCTTCCAAAAACAACTCCACCAAGACCTCTAACCCGGCTTAGCTAGTGCTTGTACGGAGTAGTTTGAAAATCCACCGGTTAAAACTCAAGATTTGTGTGAAAATTGAAACTAGAAAGTGAAGAGTTTTCTCTTGTTTTGCTCTCCAAAGAGCCGGGCAAGGGGGAAGCAAAAATGAAGATATTTTGCAGCCAAAACAAGATATATATGAAGGAAAACAACTGGTCAAAAGTGGCTGCCGGTGCTGCCACGTCACAATCCGGCCGGATATAGGGCAGAGGCGAACTCAAATTTTTTCAAAACCCTTCAACAATCCGGCCAAGAACTGGCCGGATTTGGGGCCGGATTTGGTCCTTTTCTATTTTCACAAATTTTTTTTTTCCAAGTTGGAACGTGACCATCATCCGTTCTTCCAATCAAAGATATATATAAATATATAGATACATATAATCTCACACAACTACACGTTCATATATATGCAATGAAGCCCTCCTTAGAAATGGATAAAGAATGGTTTTCTTTTCAATTTAAAAAGGACAGTGAGAATAACCAAAATGCTGAAACAAATGTGAAACTTTTTAGGGTTCTCACACTCTCTCCCCCTTAAAGAAATTTCATCCTCGAAATTTTCCTATCACAATCTAAAGTAACCAATGGCTTGCACCTTCTACGTCTCGGAAGAAACGAGGATCTTCATTCCAGTCCCTTCTCCGTTTGACGGTCCAGGGTTGGTCTCGGTTGGTTGCTGGGTTCCTTTCTTTTCACGCAATTGAACCGGGCAATTAGCAATCCGATGCTTGGCGCTCCCACAACGCAGACATCTTTTCCCCTTTTTCCAACAACCCACCTCAATATGGTTGTCTTTTCTACAATAGCCACAAAATAGGAAAGGGATTGAGGTTTGATCTCCTTGTGAGATACCTCTCAGTGATCCTTCTCCACTCGGGTTTCCTCCTGAAGTATTTTTCCTAAGCGTCTCCACAATTTTCATACCACCCGTTCCACGACCCATTTGAACGAATGGCCTACCTCGCTCACCCCGTTCTGACCTTTGACTTTCAAGAGATATACCCCTTTGCTTTGCATGGAAGATCTTCACTTGCGGCCTTGTAATTTTTGTCCTTTGAGCTTTCTCCGGAACCCCCATAGAAGTAGTGCTTTGTGCCATTGATAAAGCCTCCTTGGAAATCCCTTCGTAATTCCTTTTTAGCTCCATGTTCTTGTGTAAGAGCACAATTTTCTCCGAATACTCGTGCTTCCATCGCCCTTCCCAGTACTCGGCTAGTTTCCTTTGGACCTCTATTTCGTCTCGAAGAACCGCGATTTCCTTATACATATCAACCCAATGTGCCATCTCACGGAGTCGCTGGAACTTAGATGATAGCCTGCCGGGCAAAACAATGGGTCATAATAAATTCCTAAGTACAAGTGGCACTCTCGGTCCTTGTCTTTGTTCAGCTGTTGTTTCCCTTTCTTCTCTTGGCTCTTGCCCTTACTTAGTTCCACGGCTACCGACCATGTCCGCGACTACGTCTCCCCTCCATATTATATTTATATTTATTTATTTATTATTTTTTTTTCATCTCTTTTCTTTTCTTTTCCCCAAAAGGGAATTTAGTGATTAAGCGCAGTAAGTTGACTAAAGTAACTAAATTCTAGTGCACCAAATGCACAGATAGACATATACACACATAACACACCACATATCAAGAAGATAGACAGTCAAATACACATATACATATCAAATTAGATTGATAATCATATACACAAATACACCAGTTAACGTCATGTAGTAACAATATAAGGGCGAATCAAAAGAAAAGGTATTGTCGTCCCAGTCTCAGTTAAAGTAACCCTGTCCGGTCTCACACGTCACTTTCTATCCAACTAGACGTCCGTTGACCTCTTGTACTCATTCTAGCCAAATGAAGCCTATTCATGTGCCCAAAATGCAAGTCTCAAGTACTTAGCATCGCCTCAACTCTAGAGCACTCGGGCACGAGAATCCGAAATAAGATAATTCACATCTCAAGCTGGCCTGTCCCAAGAGTAAACTATCTACAATAGAAATTCCTACCTGACGTAACTATCTATGATCCTCAGATACCATGAGAAAGATTTAAGGCCTATAACATTCACAATTCATAACAAGTGCTCGAACGAGCACTTAGTCCTTCATACTTATTCACCACTTAGTCCAGGCTCACTCTGCGCAGAAACCACGTGAAGCAGGCTCTGATACCAACTGTGACAGCCCCACCTCCCCCTAAGGCGAACCAAAGGGTTTTGCGGACCGCCTGTCCAACTCTCATCGGGACTCAGTCGTTCACTTCAGTCCTTAATTAAAATTTGAATAAAAGCACGGGAATAAATATAGCAACACTCCAAAACTTAAAGCGAAACTTATATACATTTCTATCTCAAAAGGGAGTACAAACACCGAATATACAAAGGTTCTCAATCCTTCATACATCCAACCCGTGCGAAACACTAGGGCGAGAACCATTACAAAAAAAAAAATTGAAACTAGTCCAGGCTAGTCTATACTGAGCTCTTGTCCTTGTTCACCTTTCCCTGTAAAGGAAAACAAAACTAAAGGGATGAGCTAAAAACTCAGTGAGGTTCCGAACACATAAACAAACAATGAGTTCAATACATTAACCATAGATAGCAAGTACTTCAAGAAACATGACAATATAAAGCAATAATAATATTCATTAAAAGGATACGTGCTCACAGGGAGCCATTCATTCATTCGTTCATTCATTCTTCTTTCATTCCCTTATTCCTCTATTTGCTTTGTGTGGGAGTATTTTGTCCTTTTCATTTCAATTGGTAAATTCATTGGAACACTTGTTGCGGTTTTGGGATGCATTGTTATTGCATTTGGCTAAGCAGGGGACCACCCAGGGGCTAACGACTGGGTCCAACTCCGAATGCAAGTTGAGAGACTGGAGACTCGAGTGACCCACATTGACGTCGACTTGCATGACATGCCGCAGAATTTGGCAGTACCCCGCCCGACCCACCCCTGTTTTGACCACTTCAGGGAAGTACCGTTGCCCTTCTCCTTCCTTTTGCTGTTAGTTTATCACATTGAGGGCAATGTGTGATTTAGGTGTGGGGGGATCAGTTGGGGTGCTAGTATTTTTGTTTTTAGTTTCTAAAGGCTTTTCCTTTGTTTTAGTTTGATATTTATCTCCTTTTTCGTTTATTTTCTTTTCTTTTTTTCTTTCTAGTGGTCAGTCTTCATATGAATACCAAGTTTGATGCTGGATTGTTGTAATTCTGTTATTGCCAAGTTTATTAATAAAAAGGTATCAAGTTGATGTGGTTGAGTTCATGAATATCTCTCTGGTGAATATCGGTAATTGCTTGACTTTTCCAATTTTTTGTTAACTTTTCTAGGCATAGGGAATGATTGTTGGCATTTTTCATGTGAATTGGTCCAGTTATTAATTTTAGTTCTCCATGTCTGGAAATTTGAGGCTGGCTGCTGTTAATCTTGTGTTGCTTTTAGATATCGTGCTATATGATTGTAAATAAGAGTTGACTGTACTCCGTTAGTAGTTACTACTGAGTAACCGGGGATGTGACGCCCCACATCTCCCTAAGGCGGACCAAAGGGTATTCGCGGACGCCTGCCCAGCTCTCGCCAGGACTCAAGCAATTCCATTCAATTTAAAACCGGACTAAACACTTCGAAGAGAACAACATAAATACAATAATGCGGAAGCGTTCAAGCTTATCAAGTCACTTAACATATAACCAGTACATCGATAATCATAATAAGACTTAAACTCAAAATACACGTCAGGGCCCAAACTTTTCAAGTTTACAATTTCCAAAAGTACAACCCAAACCAGGGCCTAGTCAAAATATAGCAGGAGTCTTAACAAAAGTACCACGAATGGTTTCTCCTTACTTCTCCAAGATTCGGTCCTGTTAAGGAAAACAAAACTATAGGGTGAGCTAAACGCTCGTGAGGCCAAGAACACACATGCAAGCACTTTGTTCAAATAGCAATCCCAAATTTAGTAAATAAAACCATGTCCCTTCAATAGTCAATCATTTAAACAGGAAAAGTAACCAGAAACAATTCAAGGATATAATAGCTCTCAGGAGCTAAGTTCCACTCGCTCTGCCGATGTCATTCGTATACCTTCCCGCATTGACCCTCCTGTCAACCGGGTCGGTATTTCCATTTCCGTAGATCACCACTTACTTCCCTCCGTCCACCGTACACCTCAAGGGCCCACAAGTCATTTATAAGGCGATACTCCACGAGTATGCCGAGCAAGACCTCTCATTAGGTCAAGCTCATTTATATCTCATGGCACGCCTAAGTTCCCGACCAAGCCCATTGCTGGCTCGAGTCTAAGGTCGGCCTAGAAGTTTGGGCGTCCCCCATTCATTTGAAAGTCGAGGAGGTTCACTCCAACGACACATGTAATCATAACATAACATTTCATTTCATTCATTCATTCAATACATTTCATTCATTCATTTGATATTAGAACGAGTGCGGTAAAGTACGCACCCGCCCTTACTTTTAAAACTTCCAACAATTACCACAAATAAGCAAGAATCACAGATTCACACACTTGACACTCACCGAGCAATTCAATAAGAATTATTTTCTGGGAGTTCAAGTGTCCACAGTAAGATCCTCTTGAATGCCTTCTTGAGCGCTTGGCAATTAATAGCGGATAATCACACAATTAACCCACTAGTCAAGGAAGATCGTACATTAGTACAATCTAAGGATTATTTCGCAAAAGGAACCTCAATTATACGTAAATCGAGGTTCAACTTCCCTTTTATTATGTACAATATTATTTGGGTTTTTATCATGAAAATCGAGGGCAAAACGTTTAAATAATACTAAGAGAATTAAGAGTTTTGGAAAAACTCCTTTGCTTTGAAAATTGAAAAATTTCAGTTTTATCTTAAATCTTTGAAAATTCGTATCTCTTTCGATATAAGCCCAAAACTGGAAAACTTTATACCGTTGGAAACCTTTTGGAAAGTGTTAAAAGTTCTTAGAAGACACCTTTCCATGATTCTAAGTGGAAAGTACTCAAAAATGAGCTTGAAGGTACAGGTTCGGCGTTCAAGGCAGAATTAAGTTGGATTTCGGCCAAATTTTGAAAATTTGGCACGATTCATACATTGCAAACCGGCCTCTGAAATTTGTAACTCAATTAGAGTTGCAAGTGAGGTTTATAGCAAAACAAGTGGATCGAGAATCGGAGTTTCGAGTACCGAGATACGGTAGCTCAAAGTTGAGGAAGATTCAAGACTGACGAAGAATTTCCAGTTTTGAACCTCCAACACTAGCAATTTAATTCGGTATCGAAACGAACTTGAATTGGGGCCAAAATTGGCAGTATTTTACTCCTATATGCAAGGTATTTCTCTATCAAATTTCAGGGAAAAATACCCTCGGGAAGGTAGTTAACTACTCATCCAAAGTTCAGGAAAAATTCTAAGGCAATCTGCCTTGTGACTTTCATTTCCCAATTTCAAATCGTTTAACCAAGAAAACTATCCAACCATGGTTCATTGGGGAAATAAAGGTCTAAGATACATCCATGATACCTTTGGTAAGTGATGAGCATCAAGAACTTCAATTAATAAAATCATTCCCAAGTTTTGCCCCAAATCAGTCCAAATACTACGTTTTTCCAAAACAGGGCAGTCCTTTTGTTTTAGTCACAACTCAATCAATTTAACTTAGAATGAGGCATGGTTTATGGCGTTATAAAATACATTCACGGGACTAAAAGTTCACAGAAGGAAATGTTCTGAAATTCGGCAAGCAACCAGCTCAAAATTGAGCCTCAAGTTGCTGCCTCTACAAGCCATTCCAGCAAATCCGAGAGACAGGACAGCTGCCTTAAAACATTTGGTTCTGCTCACTCACAAAGAATCAGAACGTGTATTTTATCTCAAATTAAATCTAGGAATGTCTAGTTTCAAACGCCACCGACGGCACTTGATTTCGACACCCGAGGACAGAGTTATGGCCAAAATGCTACCGCTGGACAGGGTTACCCGAAAATAACTTTCCAGCTTGCCTAGTCCACGAATAAATTCGTTTGCCCATCCAAACGTTAATGTTTTCCAACGAAAATTTCTACACATATAATATAGCATATAAACATCAGGTTCATGCCAATAAATCACCAAAAATGGGCCTTATCATGGCCGAACAAAACAGGGGCAGATTCGGAAATTTCTGGTCATGACCTCTACTTGAGTTTCCAACAATAACACTCCATAAATCCATCATTATAACCATTAGACTACCATTAAATCCTACATTGATCCTCAAATCAGCAACAACAACCCAAGTGTGGGAATACAAAGAGCCCACTAGAACATTTTACAACCATATCAAGCCACCCAACCACATGCAATAGCTTAAAGATGCATTTCTATCATCATAATCCAAGTTTAAAGTGCAAGATGAAGTTATACCTCCTTAGTGCCTTAACCCAGAAATTTTCGGCCCTCTAGAGCTCCAAGAAACCGTGAAAATGCAGCCCTTTTTGCTAGCTAAATCCAACCTCCAAGTAGTATGCTAGATGATCCTCAAGTTTGGTGAAGATTGGTTGAGGTTTTGGGTTGATTTAGTGAAGAAATTTGTGAAGCAAGAGTGTGAGAGAGAGAGAGATGTTGGCCGGCTGTCTTGGGAGGAAGAAGGAGTGAAGTGTGATCAAAATTTAGCTTCCAAGAGAAGATTATATGGGTGGTGCACAATCACTCCAAAGTCAACTCTTATTAGGGTGTGTTTGGCGCGATTAGGGCTCGATTTTCTCGCGCGTTTGGTTCACTAGTGCACTGAACCTCCAATACATTTATATTCATGTAAGTATTATTCACTCTTAATTGTCCCGATATAAGGGTCTAAAGTCCCTCAAATAAAGTCGCGCGTGTGAAAACGCGTACCGTCAATTTTAACGCTATAACGCGAAACTTCCAATAAATTCTTATAACGATTGCACTACTAACTATCACTTGAGTATTTACTCATAAGATTACCTATTTTAGGACCATAGTACAAGTCTCCAATATTCCAAGCTTATTGTGCTACTACGCGGATAAAATCTCCAAGTACTATTCACTATTTTTACTAAACGCGCTCCAGGAAATTAATTTTTGAAACGAATCACTTTAAAAATATAACGAAGTTATATTACCATGTATTTAAGTCTAATAAGACTAGAAAATATTCCTTGGGATAAAAATCCAATTAAATAATTTATTAAGCCATAAATTAGGCATAAAATAATAGTTTTTACGAGTCCTCACATCCTCTCCCCCTTAAGAAAATTTCGTCCTCGAAATTTACCTTGGTTGACGAACAAGTCTGGATACTTCTCTCTGATTGTCTCTTCAACTTCCCATGTTGCTTCCTCTACTCCATGGTTCTTCCATAGAACTTTCACTAGTGGTATCTGCTTGTTCCTTAGTTCCTTCACCTTTCGATCCAAAAGTTTTACCGGTCTCTCCTCATAGGTCAGGGTTTCATCGATCTCAATATTCTCCGGTTGTAAAACATGAGAGGGGTCTGGATGATATTTCTTAAGCATGGACACATGAAACACGTTATGAATACGAGATAAGCTCGGTGGTAATTCCAGCTTATAGGCTACATTCCCAACTCGTTGAATAATCTTATATGGCCCTACAAACCTTGGTTGTAGTTTCTTCCCTTTTCCGGACATCAAGCTTGCTTTTAAAGGCGTAATCTTGAGAAATACCACATCTCCAACAGTGAACTCCAAATCCTTTCTCCGATTGTTGGCATAACTTTTTTGTCTACTCTGAGCGGTTTGAATCCTTTGCCGTACCAATTTTACCTTTTCATTAGCCTCCTCGATCCAAGATACGGTAGTCGGGTCTAAACTTTTTCGTTCACCTATTTCATCCCAACAAATTGGGGATCTACACTTCCGACCGTAAAGTGCTTCGTATGGAGCCATTTGAATAGAAGAGTGGAAACTATTGTTATAGGCAAATTCCACTAAAGTCAAAAACTTATTCCAACTCTCTCCAAAATCCAGCACACAAGTCCTTAACATGTCCTCAAGGGTCTGAATTGTCCTTTCCGATTGTCCATCAGTCTAAGGATGATATGTGGTACTAAAGTTTAACTTAGTCCCCAATACTTCTTGCATCTTTTGCCAAAACCTCGAAACAAATCTTGGATCCCTATCTGACACAATACTCACAGGTATACCATGTAGTCTAATGATCTCATCCAAGTACAACCTGGCCAGCTTTTCTAACGGGTATTTCATGTTAATCGGTAGAAAATGAGCCGATTTAGTCAATCTATCCACTATTACCCAAATGGCATCATGGCCTCTCTGTGTCCTTGGTAGGCCTGATACAAAATCCATGGTAATATTCTCCCATTTCCACTCAGGTATTTCTAGAGGTTGCAAAAGTCCTGAGGGTTTTTGATGCTCAGCTTTAACCTGTTGACAAACCAAGCATGTCTGAACAAATTGGGCAATTTCTTTCTTCATATTTTCCCACCAATATAGACTTTTCAAGTCTTGGTACATTTTATTCCCTCCTGGATGTACTGTAAACTTTGATCGGTGTGCCTCTTCTAAAATTTCTTTTCTAAGCCCTTCATCCTTTGGCACAACCACCCGATTTCGAAATCTCAATATTCCATCTGATCCCAATTTGAAATCCGTCTGGTCTCCCGTCTTAACTTTCTCCACCAACTTTTGCACTTCAGGGTCCTTTTCCTGAGATTCCATAATGCGTTCCAATAAAGTGGAGGTTATCACAATATTCCCCAAAATTACTTTCCTTGGTTCTAATCGAGGATTCCAATAGCTAACTTCCTCCAACAACTGAAATTCCTTAACCATCAATCCAGCCATTTGTACCTGACGGCTCAAAGCATCGGCCACTACATTGGCCTTTCCAGGGTGGTACTTAATCGTACAATCATAATCTTCCAGAAATTCCATCCATCTACGTTGCCTCAAGTTCAGCTCCTTCTGAGAAAATAAGTACTTAAGGCTTTTGTGATCTGTAAAAACCTCAAATGTTACTCCGTACAAATAGTGTCTCCATTTCTTCAAAGCAAAGACCACAGCCGCTAACTCCAAATCATGGGTCGGATAATTTCCTTCATGCGGTTTCAATTTCCTAGATGCATAAGCTATCACTTTATCATTTTGCATCAAAACACATCCCAAACCTTCCTTAGAAGCATCTGTGTAAACCACAAAACTATCCTGTCCATTAGGTAGAGCTAGAACAGGCGCTCTAGTCAACCGTCTTTTGAACTCCTGAAAACTTCCTTCACACTTAGGACTCCAAATAAATTTTCCATTCTTCTTGGTCAACTCAGTCATAGGTCCAGCAATTTTAGAAAAATCCTGGATGAATCTCCGGTAATACCCTGCCAATCCTATAAAACTCCGAACTTCCGTTGGGTTTTCCGGTCGTTTCCATTTCGAAACAGCTTCAACTTTAGCTGGATCCACTTTAATCCCATCTTGAGAAATTATATGCCCTAGGAAAGTCACTTCTTTTAGAACACTTGCTAAACTTAGCATATAACTGATGTTCCCTCAAGATTTGTAAAACAATTCTCAAATGTTTCTCATGATCCTTCGTATTCTTAGAATACACCAAAATATCATCAATGAAGATCACCACAAATTGATCCAAGTAAGGCTTAAAAACCCTATGCATTAAATCCATGAAAGCGGCAGGTGCATTGGTTAACCCAAAAGGCATTACTGCAAACTCGAAGTGTCCATACCTCGAGTTAAAAGCAGTCTTAGGTATGTCCTTCTCTAAAATCCTCAATTGATAGTAACCTTGCCTTAGATCCAACTTGGAAAACACTACCGCCCCTTGCAGTTGGTCAAACAGTTCATCAATGTGGGGTAGTGGGTATTTATTCTTAATCGTAACATCATTTAAGCCTCGATAATCTATACATAACCTCAAACTCCCATCTTTCTTCTTTACAAACAAAACTGGGGCTCCCCACGGAGAATCACTCTCTCGTATAAAACCCCGTTCCAACAAATCCTGTAATTGTAACTTCAACTCTTTCAACTCAGCTGGAGCCATCCTATATGGTGTCCTTGAGATAGGTGCTGATCCCGGAGTTACATCAATTTTAAAAGCTATTTCCCGTTCCGGGGGTAAAGACTCCAATTCTTCAGGAAAAACATCAAAAATTCTTTCACTACCGGTGTGTCCTCCAGATTCACCTTATCGCTAAGGGTATTAATAAGAAAAGCCAAATATCCTTGAGCTCCCTTATTCAACAATTTTCTAGCCCGAATTCCCGAAATAAGTGCAGATGAGGCTAACTTACCCCTCACGTCCAATTTCAGGGTTGCCTCCCCTGGAATACACAATTCTACAATTTTCGTCCTACAATTCAGTTGGGCATTATAACGGGCTAACCAATCCATTCCTAGGATCACATCATATCCTTTAATCGCTAGACCTATCAAATCGGCCAGCAATTTTCTTTCGTTCACGCAGATTTCACTATTCTTATACACCAGATTAGCAATTAGACTTTTGTCCCCAGTGGGTGTTTTAACCTCCAAGTCATATGGTAACTTAATTGGCTTCAAGTCTATTCCACTCATGAAATCAGGGTTTACAAAAGAGTGTGTTGCACCCGGATCAATTAAAACCCTAGCTAGGCGGTGAAAGATTGGAATTGTACCTTCAACCACCTCGGTCGCCTCTGGAACTTGTGGATAGTCCAATGCGTAGACCCTAGCCGGTACCTTCGGTCGACTCCCTCCGGCACTGGTCTGCTTAGAGGTTGATTTTTCAGGCCTCTGCAGGCTTCCCCCTGTCTTCGACGATTTCGGACAATTTGCGATTTGATGCTCAGTGCTCCAACACAGTAAGCATTTTCCCAACTTTCTCCAGCAATCGTTCTCAGAGTGGTTGGATTTACCACAATACCCACATGTAACTTGAGGGGTCACAGTCGATCCAACAGATGGTGCCCCCCTAACTTGAGTCGTCCCGCTACGACCTCCCCTAGATAGGGCTCCCCTAGAAGCTCCCGTAGTCCTCGTTCCACCTTCTCCTCTTCCCATTTTAGAAGGGTGTGCATTCTTACTAGTCTGCCCAGAAGTGCGACTAGGAAAATTCCTTTTTCTATTGCGGAAATCCCTCACTTGAGATCTTGCATTCTCAACCCTTTGCGCTTTCTCTAAAGCCTCAGTAAAGGTAGAGATTTGGGTTGCAGCCAGGCCCTCCTGAAGTTCCACATTAAGTCCCTGTACAAACCTTCTAATCCTCCTCCGATCATTGGCTACTAACTCAGGAGCGTATTTGGAAAGTTTAGTGAACTTCCCCTCATACTCTGCTACAGTAAGGGTTTCCTGTTTTAGCTTAATAAATTCGTCCTCCCTTTTCTCTTGGATTAAGGGCGGAAGAAACTTTTCATTAAACTCCCTTGTGAAATTCTCCCAAGTCCAAGGGGTTCGAGCCCTTTCCCATTTTCCTTTTATCAAATCCCACCAAGCACGGGCCACTCCCTCAAATTGGAAAGCAGCAAAATTCACTCGTCTATCCTCAGTGTAGTCTAGAGCGGCGAATATATTGGTCATCCTATCTAACCAATTCTCTGCTACTTCAGGGTCAGGTTCACCCATAAACTTAGGCGGGTTAAACTTTAAGAATCTTTCCAGGGCTCTATCCTCTCCTCTATCCTGGCCCCCAGGTTGGTTAAATGGTCCAGGACCCTGTCTCTCCGCTAGACGTTCTAGGATATCAGTCATCCTATTGATGGCAGTAGCCACTTGGTTACCCTCATTGTTTTCCTGTCCCTGGGTCGGTCTAGTTGCCGATCCCTGGTCATCTCCCTGAGGTTGGGCCTGTCTAGACGCTCGCCCACGGCCTCGACCACTCCTTAATCCTTCCATTAGTCTAAATGTGCCTAGTGCAAGAAATAGATTAATTTAAGCAAGAACGAAGAAATATACTAAAATTAGAACCAACCAGGAAAGCATTGAAATTAACAATAATTTACATTCATAAGCATGTCAAGTTCGTACAATTAGCAAGTTAGGGACAATTCACAAAAATATAGCACACAAGTGCTCAAAAGTATACTTTTAGTCACAGAAGACTAAAGTAAGAACAAGTGCCCAAGAGTAGGCCACACAAGCATGCAAAATACCATGGCCTCGGCACTCGCGTCACCCTAACTAGTCCTAACTGTACCAGTCAAAAGTCAAAAGGGGTCAACGACTAAGATCCTAGTCCTCAGCGGGGCTATCAGGAGGAACCTCCTCCTTGGGATCCTCCTCATCAGGAATCACCTCAGTAGCGTCCTCAACCAATCTAGTAGCATCAGCCAGGATCTCGAAAGCCCGGTTACGGACATCCCGTCCTAGCCTAGTGAGTCGAGCTCTAGTATCCTGAAGCTCCTCATTAACCACTGCAGATGTGGCTACCTCACCCTCCAGCACCTCCTCGAGCTCGGCAATCCGCTCACCCTGAGCGCCGACCATCTGCCTAAGCTCGTCTACCTCAGCCTGTAAACCGCGGTTGGTATCCACCAACTGACGACGCTCGTCGTCCATAGCATGCACTATATGGCTCGGGTAGGCGTAAGTCAACCTACACGGACATCGAGGGTATCTATCATACGGTGAGTAGCGTACTCGAGCTCCTCCCACTCGAGCTCGGTAGAAGATAGTCCTAAGAGGCTCATAATGACCATTCGCATGGCCATTCCCGTTAGCTGTCGGGGCTCCATTTCCGCCATCCATCCCTGCAAAATAATAATACTTTTCAGGTTAGAAACTTAGATCACTACTCAGTTCCATTATCCTGCCATGCATGCCTAACTTAATCGTTGGTTCATCCCAATCGTCACTTGAGGTAGGACTAACTTAGTTGCTAGCTCGCCTCAAGTATCACTTAGGGTAGGATTAAGTCATCCCGTATCGAGTCTTAAAGGTAGAGTATCTAATATGTCTCCCATATAGACCTCTAACCTAGCGCTCTGATACCAACTGTGACGCCCCACATCTCCCTAAGGCGGACCAAAGGGTATCCGCGGACGCCTGCCCAGCTCCCGCCAGGACTCAAGCAATTCCATTCAATTTAAAACCGGACTAAACAGTTCGAAGAGAACAACATAAATACAATAATTCGGAAGCGTTCAAGCTTATCAAGTCACTTAACATATAACCAGTACATCGATAATCATAATAAGACTTAAACTCAAAATACACGTCAGGGCCCAAACTTTTCAAGTTTAAAATTTCCAAAAGTACAACCCAAACCAGGGCCTAGTCAAAATATAGCAGGAGTCTTAACAAAAGTACCACGAATGGTTTCTCCTTACTTCTCCAAGATTCGGTCCTGTTAAGGAAAACAAAACTATAGGGTGAGCTAAACGCTCGTGAGGCCAAGAACACACATGCAAGCACTTTGTTCAAATAGCAATCCCAGATCAAATAAATAAAACCATGTCCCTTCAATAATCAATCATTCGAACAGGAAAAGTAATCAGAAACAATTCAAGGATATAGTAGCTCTCAGGAGCTAAGTTCCACTCGCTCTGCCGATGCCATTCGTATACCTTCCCGCATTGACCCTCCTGTCAACCGGTCGGTATTTCCATTTCCGTAGATCACCACTTACTTCCCTCCGTCCACCGTACACCTCAAGGGCCCACAAGTCATTTATAAGGCGATACTCCACGAGTATGCCGAGCAAGACCTCTCACTAGGTCAAGCTCATTTATATCTCATGGCACGCCTAAGTCCCCGACCAAGCCCATTGCTGGCTCGAGTCTAAGGTCGGCCTATGAGTTTGGGCGTCCCCCATTCATTTGAAAGTCGAGGAGATTCACTCCAACGACACATGTAATCATAACATAACATTTCATTTCATTCATTCATTCAATACATTTCATTCATTCATTTGATATTAGAACGAGTGCGGTAAAGTACGCACCCGCCCTTACTTTTAAAACTTCCAACAATTACCACAAATAAGCAAGAATCACAGATTCACACACTTGACACTCACCGAGCAATTCAATAAGAATTATTTTCTGGGAGTTCAAGTGTCCACAGTAAGATCCTCTTGAATGCCTTCTTGAGCGCCTGGAAATTAATAGCGGATAATCACACAATTAACCCACTAGTCAAGGAAGATCGTACATTAGTACAATCTAAGGATTATTTCGCAAAAGGAACCTCAATTATACGTAAATCGAGGTTCAACTTCCCTTTTATTATGTACAATATTATTTGGGTTTTTATCATGAAAATCGAGGGCAAAACGTTTGAATAATACTAAGAGAATTAAGAGTTTTGGAAAAACTCCTTTGCCTTGAAAATTGAAAAATTTCAGTTTTATCTTAAATCTTTGAAAATTCGTATCTCTTTCGATATAAGCCCAAAACTGGAAAACATTATACCGTTGGAAACCTTTTGGAAAGTGTTAAAAGTCCTTAGAAGACACCTTTCCATGATTCTAAGTGGAAAGTACTCAAAAATGAGCTTGAAGGTACAGGTTCGGCGTTCAAGGCAGAATTAAGTTGGATTTCGGCCAACTTTGAAAATTTGGCACGATTCACACATTGCAAACCGGCCTCTGAAATTTGTAACTCAATTAGAGTTGCAAGTGAGGTTTATTGCAAAACAAGCGGATCGAGAATCGGAGTTTCGAGTACCGAGATACGGTAGGTCAAAGTTGAGGAAGATTCAAGACTGACGAAGAATTTCCAGTTTTGAACCTCCAACACTAGCAATTTAATTCGGTATCGAAACGAACTTGAATTGGTGCCAAAATTGGTAGTATTTTACTCCTATATGCAAGGTATTTCTCTATCAAATTTCAGGGAAAAATACCCTCGGGAAGGTAGTTAACTACTCATCCAAAGTTCAGGAAAAATTCTAAGGCAATCTGCCTTGTGACTTTCATTTCTCAATTTCAAATCGTTTAACCAAGAAAACTATCCAACCATGGTTCATTGGGGAAATAAAGGTCTAAGATACATCCATGATACCTTTGGTAAGTGATGAGCATCAAGAACTTCAATTAATAAAATCATTCCCAAGTTTTGCCCCAAATCAGTCCAAATACTACGTTTTTCCAAAACAGGGCAGTCCTTTTGTTTTAGTCACAACTCAATCAATTTAACTCGGAATGAGGCATGGTTTATGGCGTTAGAAAATAAATTCACGGGACTAAAAGTTCACAGAAGGAAATGTTCTGAAATTCGGCAAGCAACCAGCTCAAAATTGAGCCTCAAGTTGCTGCCTCTACAAGCCATTCCAGCAAATCCGAGAGACAGGACAGCTGCCTTAAAACATTTGGTTCTGCTCACTCACAAAGAATCAGAACGTACATGTTATCTCAAATTAAAGCTAGGAATGTCTAGTTTCAAACGCCACCGACGGCACTTGATTTCGACACCCGAGGACAGAGTTATGGCCAAAATGCTACCGCTGGACAGGGTTACCAGAAAATAACTTTCCAGCTTGCCTAGTCCACGAATAAATTCGTTTGCCCATCCAAACGTTAATGTTTTCCAACGAAAATTTCTACACATATAATATAGCATATAAACATCAGGTTCATGCCAATAAATCACCAAAAATGGGCCTTATCATGGCCGAACAAAACAGGGGCAGATTCGGAAATTTCTGGTCATGACCTCTACTTGAGTTTCCAACAATAACACTCCATAAATCCATCATTATAACCATTAGACTACCATTAAATCCTACATTGATCCTCAAATCAGCAACAACAACCCAAGTGTGGGAATACAAAGAGCCCACTAGAACATTTTACAACCATATCAAGCCACCCAACCACATGCAATAGCTTAAAGATGCATTTCTATCATCATAATCCAAGTTTAAAGTGCAAGATGAAGTTATACCTCCTTAGTGCCTTAACCCAGAAATTTTCGGCCCTCTAGAGCTCCAAGAAACCGTGAAAATGCAGCCCTTTTTGCTAGCTAAATCCAACCTCCAAGTAGTATGCTAGATGATCCTCAAGTTTGGTGAAGATTGGTTGAGGTTTTGGGTTGATTTAGTGAAGAAATTTGTGAAGCAAGAGTGTGAGAGAGAGAGAGATGTTGGCCGGCTGTCTTGGGAGGAAGAAGGAGTGAAGTGTGATCAAAATTTAGCTTCCAAGAGAAGATTAAATGGGTGGTGCACAATCACTCCAAAGTCAACTCTTATTAGGGTGTGTTTGGCGCGATTAGGGCTCGATTTTCTCGCGCGTTTGGTTCACTAGTGCACTGAACCTCCAATGCATTTATATTCATGTAAGTATTATTCACTCTTAATTGTCCCGAAATAAGGGTCTAAAGTCCCTCAAATAAAGTCGCGCGTGTGAAAACGCGTACCGTCAATTTTAACGCTATAACGCGAAACTTCCAATAAATTCTTATAACGATTGCACTACTAACTATCACTTGAGTATTTACTCATAAGATTACCTATTTTAGGACCATAGTACAAGTCTCCAATATTCCAAGCTTATTGTGCTACTACGCGGATAAAATCTCCAAGTACTATTCACTATTTTTACTAAACGCGCTCCAGGAAATTAATTTTTGAAACGAATCACTTTAAAAATATAACGAAGTTATATTACCATGTATTTAAGTCTAATAAGACTAGAAAATATTCCTTGGGATAAAAATCCAATTAAATAATTTATTAAGCCATAAATTAGGCATAAAATAATAGTTTTTACGAGTCCTCACAGGGGATCTTCACCTAAAGTGTTGATTTTCGCGTCAAAAGGTAGTAGTTGCTATGAGTACGTGGTCCTATAGCAATTGGAACTGAGTAACCGGGCTCCTCCATCTATCAAATGTTGGAGTTCGCGTCAAAAGGTTCTAAGGGCTATAGACTAAGTCTTTTGTTATTCAAAAAAAAAAAGGGAAAGTAAAAGAAACAAAAACAAAACAAAAAGGAAAAAATAATAAAATAAAGATTGTGTTAGTATGTGAATAAGTCAGCTTGCCGGTTTGTGATCTTAATGTCGAGATTTTGGTTAATAGTTGGACCATTTGCTGATAAATGTGAGCAACCATTCCTTTTTCTTAGATTAGTTTGCTTTAAATTGGAGGAGTTGGTGGTTGAGAAGCTAACCGGAGTGGTTTTTCTTGGATCTTAACTGTGATGCTTGATATATATTTTTCTGGGTATCTTGGCAATATGATAGTTAGAGCAATAGCCATAGTCAAATTTTGGTGTTCAATTGCTGTTCTTATGCTTGAGGACAAGCATGATTTTGGTGTGGGGGGAATTGATAGGGTGTTAATTGTTAGCAATTTTATTGTTAATTTCCCCTTTTATCCTTGCCAAATATTATTTTAATTATTAATATTTACTTATATTTGGTATTGGACCCAATTTCAGGGATTGAAACAGAAAATTACCAAAAAGGAGGGACTTGTATGGAAACATGCAGACTTCTAAGGGCTTCAACCTTTGGGTCCTTGAATTGGTGGGGACCACAAGCTAGTGCAAGGCATTTAGTCATTTGGGCTTTTCAAAGAAAGCAACGTAGAGAGACTTGGAACAACAAGTACTTTGGAGGCTTTGTCCACATGTGCGGGGACCACGGATAAGAAGCATGAGTCATTTGGACTCTAGGAAAAGAAACGTACAAAGCTTGTGAAATGGAATTGGACTTTGAATTTGGTATGGGGACCACTAGAGATAGCATTAGACTTCCTTTTGGCTTTAAAAAGGGAGAAACGTACGAGAGGTTTATCAATCAAACACTAGTTTTAGGCTTTTAGTTTAGTTTTAGTTTTTTTCTCTTAGCTCTTTCGCATGGTTGTTCTCCATTAATGGAGGACTAACCTCTTAATTCTAGTCAAGGGGACAACTGAAGACTTGGTTCAACAATTACTGTGAGATCGAATCTGTTTTAATTATTTTCTTCATTTATTGGTATTTATATGTTCCTTGATTTTAATTGCTATGGCCTTGTGTATGATTGATTAGTGCGCAATAATTAATTATTCATATAGGCTATTTTTGCTAAATAGGGGTAATTGAATCCGTAATTGTTCGTTATCTCTACCTCAGTAGCAACTGGCGTAATTGGGTTTATGTCGTAGGGGTAATTAAACCCTCGTAGCGTGTTTGTTGGTTAGGATTGGGCCTTTCTAATTATTAATGCAATCGAGAAATTAAATCCTACGGTCGTACCTAGGGTTATTTTTGGGTTAGAGAAATAGCTAACGGTCGTACCTTAGCTATCAAGAAATTAAGGAAGGGTTGGTTGTTTATCGCGTGCATGACAACTATAACTAATCTATTACTAAATGTTGGAATTATTTCTGCATCAATGATCAGTGCCTGAACCATTTCTGAAGTGTACCCTTGGCTAGAGTTTTCCCTTAATTATTTCTCTTAATCAATTATTTTCTGCAGTTAATTTATTTAGTTAGCATTTAATCCAAAACCCCCCATACCTTGGACTCTAGAAGAAACGAATTATCCCCAGTCCCTGTGGATTCGACCCTACTCACTGCTATATACAAAATCTGTATTTTTCTCGAGTAGGTATTTATTATTGCACAGGTTCGGCACCTGTCATAACCGGACGGCATTTCCCCCTAAAAACTTCATTTTCTTCCTACAATCGAATACCCAATCTTTCAAGAATCAAACACAATCACACATTCGGTTTATAAACAATAAAACGCGTCCAATTAGACCACACTATCCTTCAATTAAAGCCAATTAGAAGCTCAAAAGCCCACCATTAGAAAACCCCCAAATTAAACCCTAAAAACCGGAATTTATCCCCACAAGCGGAAATTTTCCGCAAACAACGCAATTAACGTATAAAATCTCCATTTAACACCATTTAGAGCTATGAATCCAAGACCAATCCATGATTATAATATAAAATCAGAAAAATGCCCAATAAATCAAAAATTGAACCAACTTGACTTAAAACCATGAAATCATCCACAATATAGCATCTCCAACCTTTACAAACCACTAATTAACCAAGATTAGAACCAAAAGAGAATTTCTTAACAACTCACCTTATGAGCTCAAGAAAGGTAGAAACTTAAGGCTTCCCCTCCAAAAATAACTCCACCAAGACCTCTAACCCTGCTTAGCTAGTGCTTGTACGGTGTAGTTTGAAAATCCACCGGTTAAAACTCAAGATTTGTGTAAAAATTGAAACTAGAAAGTGAAGAGTTTTCTCTTATTTTTCTCTCCAAAGAGCCGGGCAAGGGGGAAGCAAAAATGAAGATATTTTGCAGCTAAAACAAGATATATATGAAGGAAAACAACTGGTCAAAAGTGGCTGCCGGAGCTGCCACGTCACAATCCGGCCGGATATAGGGCAGAGGCGAACTCTAATTTTTTCAAAACCCTTCAACAATCTGGCCAAGAACTGGCCGGATTTGCGGCCGGATTTGGTCATTTTCTATTTTCACAAAAAAAAATTTTCCAAGCTGGAACGTGACGCTCTTCCGTTCTTCTAATCAAAGATATATATAGATATATAGATACATATAATCTCACACAACTACACGTTCATATATATGCAATGAATCCCTCCTTAGAAATGGATAGAGAATGGTTTTCTTTTCAATTTAAAAAGGACAGTGAGAATAACCAAAATTCTGAAACAAATGTGAAACTTTTTAGGGTTCTCACACTCTCCCCCCCTTAAAGAAATTTCGTACTCGAAATTTTTCTATCAAAATCTAAAGTAACCAATGGCTTGTACCTTCTACGTCTCGGAAGAAACGAGGATCTTCATTCCAGTCCCTTCTCCATTTGACGGTCCAGGGTTGGTCTCGATTGGTTGCTGGATTCCTTTCTTTTCACGCAATTGAACCGGGCAATTAGCAATCCGATGCTTGGCGCTCCCACAGCGCAGACATCTTTTCCCCTTTTTCCAACAACCCACCTCAATATGGTTGTCTTTTCTACAATAGCCATCAAATGGGAAAGGGGTTGAGGTTTGATCTCCTTGTGAGATACCTCTCAGTGATCCTTCTCCACTCGGGTTTCCTCCTGAAGTATTTTCCCTAAGCGTCTCCATAATTTTCATACCACCCGTTCCACGACCCATCTGAACGAATGGCCTACCTCGCTCACCCCGTTCTGGCTTTTGACTTTCAAGAGATATACCCCTTTGCTTTGCATGGAAGATCTTCACTTGCGGCCTTGTAATTTCTGTCCTTTGAGCTTTCTCCGGAACCCCCATAGAAGTAGTGCTTTGTGCCATTGCAAAAGCCTCCTCGGAAATCCTTTCGTTTTTCCTTTTTAGCTCCATTTTCTTGTGTTAGAGC
This sequence comes from Coffea eugenioides, assembly GCF_003713205.1. NCBI lineage: Eukaryota > Viridiplantae > Streptophyta > Magnoliopsida > Gentianales > Rubiaceae > Coffea > Coffea eugenioides. The sequence goes on from NC_040037.1 coordinate 21,530,733, forward strand.
TCAATTTTCTCCGAATACTCGTGCTTCCATCGCCCTTCCCAGTACTCGGCTCGTTTCCTTTGGACCTCTATTTCGTCTCGAAGAACCGCGATTTCCTTATACATACCAACCCAATGTGCCATCTCACGGAGTCGCTGGAACTCAGATGATAGCCTGCCGGGCAAAACAATGGGTCATAATAAATTCCTAAGTACAAGTGGAACTCTCGGTCCTTGTCTTTGTTCAGCTGTTGTTTCCCTTTCTTCTCTTGGCTCTTGGCCTCGCTTAGTTCCACGGCCACGACCATATCCGCGACTACGTCTCCCCTCCATATTATATTTTTATTTATTTATTTATTATTATTTTTTCCCTCTCTTTTCTTTTCTTTTCCCCAAAAGGGAATTTAGTGATTAAACGCAGTAAGTTGACTAAAGTAACTAAATTCTAGTACACCAAATGCACATATAGACATATAAACACATAACACACCACATATCAATAAGACAGATAGTCAAATACACACATACATATCAAATTAGACAGATAATCATATACAAAAATACACAAACTAACGTCATGTAGTAACAATATAAGGGCGAATCAAAAGAAAAGGTGATGCCGTCCCAGTCTCAGTTAAAGTAACCCCGTCCTGTCTATCACGTCACTTTCTATCCAACTAGACGTCCGTTGACCTCTTGTACTCATTCTAGCCAAATGAAGCCTATTCATGTGCCCAAAATGCAAGTCTCAAATACTTAGCATCGCCTCGACTCTAGAGTACTCGGGCACGAGAATCCGAAATAAGATAATTCACATCTCGAGCTGTCCAGTCCCAAGAGTAAACTATCTACAATCGAAATTCCTACCTGACGCAACTATCTATGATCCTCAGATACCACGAGAAAGATTTAAGGCCTATAACATTCACAATTCATAGCTTATGCTCGAACAAGCACTTTGTCCTTCATACTTATTCACCACTTAGTCCAGGCTCACTCCGCACAGAAATCACGTGAAGCAGGCTCTGATACCAACTGTGACAGCCCCACCTCCCCCTAAGGCGAACCAAAGGGTTTGACAGACCGCCTGCCCGACTCTCGTCGGGACTCAGTTGTTCACTTCAGTCCTCAATTTAAACCGGAATAAAACCACAGGAATAAATATAGCAACACTCCAAAACTTAAAATGAAACTTATATACATTTCTATCTCAAAAGGGAGTACAAACACCGAATATACAAAGGTTCTCAATCCTTCATACATCTAACCCGTGCCAAGCACTAGGGCGAGAACCATTACAAAAAAAAAACTGAAACTAGTCCAGGCTAGTCTATACTGAGTTCTCGTCCTTGTTCGCCTTCCCCGGTTAAGAAAAATAAAACTAAAGGGATGAGGTCAAAGCTCAGTGAGGTTCTGAACACATAAACAATCAATGAGTTCAATACATTAACCATAGATAGCAAGTACTTCAAGAAACATGACAATATAAAGCAATAATAACATTCATTAAAAGGTTACGTGCTCACAGGAAGCCATTCATTCATTCGTTCATTCATTCTCCTTTCATTCCCTTATTCCTCCAATCATTTGAAAATGCATTTCGATAAGTAAAACCATCGTTCGTCCGTTCATTTCATTCACTCCCTCCTGGACGTTGGCCAGGCTCCACCCGACAACAAGGTAATACTCGAGTATACCAAATATTCACCCAGGGTCACCATATTGCCCGACCGAGTCCGCTTCTGGCTCGAGTCGATCGGTAACGAAGGGCAGGGCCCAGTTCACCCAACGGCTTACATCCATGCACATGTAACGTTTCAATCATTAAATCATTAAAAATTTCACATTTCATTTAGGCCGAGCGCGATAAAGTACACACTCGCCTAGAAAACTCATTTTGGAAATCCTTGAAAGCACTTAACACATTGTCAAACAATAATACAAGCCATGAAGTCAAGGAAAAAATAACAAACAAGGAACACTCACCTATTTACGCAAAATAACGCCCAAAATATCCTTCCGGGTCTTACCTTTAGTCACCGAGAAAACCTAAGATTAAACGAGAAAGAATATTACAGTTCATCTAGCACAAACAATTAGGTGAAATCGAAAAAACCCGACAAATTATGAGTAGAACGTATAAAAATGTCTTTAAAGTGAAACGAGGGTATTTGGACCTGTGGACGGAAATAACTAGGGTTTCATAAACCAAATGCAAAACCAAACTCAAAAGCGGTATAAAATTTCCAACGGAAAATGTCGGGCCCCATTTTTTTACAAGAAAAATAAATGGTTTAAAAAGTGAATTTTTGATTTGAAAAATGAATTTTAATTTACAAAGGAAATGAAGAAAAACAGGGTTCTAAATGGGACTTGAAAATGCGACGATTCGACCCAAAATAATAGTTTAAAAGGGTTTAGAATAAAAATTGGAGTCGCCACTTGGTATTGAGCTAAGGTGTACCAAGTCACCTAAAAAATAAATTTTTTGAGTAAAATTATAGAAAAACCCTTTCAAACGACTCCTAAGTCTACAAAAATCAGAGAAAGTGTTCGGGAGTCACATTTGATGAGAGGGAAGGCAAGGACGAGGTCCAAGGCACCCTCTCAACCTAGCCAAGGCTAGTTGCGCGATTTAGTCAAAGATTTTCTTGTTTTAACCAAAGAATTTATCACATTTGGATGTATTATATGAATGCAAAACCTAGACCTAGGGGGCATCGGGGGGCAAAATTTCTCTTCAAAGTTTGAATGGTGCCAATCACATTAGTAGTGATGCCCAATAATGACTCTTTGGAGAGGTCACGAATAATGCTATGGACGAAAAATGAGTGGAATGAATGTATGCAATGTGAAAATATGAGTTTGCGTGAAGTGAAAAAGTAATAGAAAACAATAGTGTGTAAGTGGAAGTGTGCAAATGGATGTGCAAAGTAAGGTGAGTAGAGTGATAGTATGAAGTACGTGTGTGCGCGTGATAGTATATAAAATGTAAGTGGCAGAGTGAAAATGTACACAATAAAAGTTGTGTGAAGTGAAAATGTGGAAAAAGGGATAGAATATGAAGTAAAAGTGCATGTGATAGTGGATAAATGAAATGCATGAACCCTAGAGGAATGCAAGCGAGACGGGTACGGGGGACTAATGTCCGTGACTCAATTTTCCCTTTAATAGAGGGAATACGAGCGTGCTAAGGCTAGAAAGCCAAACTCGTCCATATCCCATATCCAAGGGGTTACTCCCTAACCTATACAAGCAAATGAGCTAATCTAAATGAAAATGTAATCCTAAATGTGTAAGGGAAAGGGAGTGAAGGGTCATGCAAAAAATGTAAAACTAAAAGGAAAGAATGAATGAAGATGTAGTGAAGGCATGCGAGTATGTACTAGCGAGAAGGGGCCCTATTGGGTCTAGCGTTGGACTAGCCCACATCTACGCTCTCTCACAAGCATTGGACTTGTAAGAGCTCGAGGGGACAACCATGACTAGCATTGGACTAGCCACGGTTACATGCATTTGCATCCATCATACACATATATAAGTAATGTGCATAATTAAAGCAAGTAGACATGTGAGCACGTAATTCATATAACACATAACACATAAGCATGCATATCTAGATGCCAAACCCTAAAAAAGCAATTAACACATAGCACATACGCATGCAAATCACACAAAGCAATTAAGGCCCTAACTATTACATTTTTAGAAGGGAAGGCCTACTACAATCTAAAAGGGGAAATGGAATGAAATAAATAGTTAAAATAAATCTAACTATTACAATTGTGGCATTCAAGTGCCTTCCCAAATGATCGAAAATTGAACTAAAATTAAAGCGAAATTAAAGAACTAAAGAGATAAATAAAGTGAAAATGAAATGAAACACTTAAAGTCATGCAATTGCACACATAAGGCACATATACGCCCATAGGCCAAATAAAGTCAAAAATAAAGGGTAAGGTGTACCTCTCATGAGTCGGGGCTCTAATGGAGTGAAATTACTTATTTACCCTCCAAAAACAAAGAAAAGGTCAAGGCACCAATTTAATTTGAGAAAATTAAAGAAAATATGCAAACACAAACTCACTTGATCATAAAGCCCTTAAAATCATGAATTAAGTGCAATTTAAACAAAGCATGGTAGTTAATTGAAGTAAACAAGCAATGAAAAGTTGTAAGATTAAAGCTGCCAAGGACCAAATTGAGGAAATTATTCAATTGGTTGGGTCATAGTGGAACAAGGGGAGACTTAAGGGGCCAGAATGCAGTTGTCGAAAGTTTTCATGCAAGTTCATGCAACAAAAGAAGACAAGAAGCTTCGGCAATTAAATTCTATTAGAGCTTCAACAACCGAAAATGAAAACTGCTGCACTTTGCTTCTACCATGTTTCCCTTGCTGCCAAACTTTGCAGCTTCAATCCACGAGACATTGACATCAAAACCGTGGTAGCTTGGGATCAAAACATGCAACCTCATCATTGATTATTTAGACGCCAGATTTAGCTAGCAAACAAGATGACTAACACCAGCTTTTGTAGGCTGTTGAGGGAAAAGGGGAAGACAGCAAAAATGTGAAGATGAAATGAAGCTTTCTCATTCACTTAGGGGTCTGGACACTACATGATGGAACAGGGGAAACGGGACACTGATATTAGGACACCTTCACAATCCAAATGAAAGTTTTAACAAGAGCAAATTGCGCGTGGATCGAATGGGTTGATGTGCAACAGTTTGCTTCATGAGCTACGGACTTCATAAAGCTGCAAACTAGACAGCATTTGGGCAAGAGATGGTTCTAGCAAACATGGGAATGACCAGTTTATGCAACAAAAGATAACCTTAAGGTATGAGAAACAGAATTAGGTCATCACAAGAAGATCATAAGCAATAAAGTCACAGCAATTTGATCATCTCAAGCATGCCAGCTTCGGCAAGATTTTTTCTGCAATTTACTAGGCTTCAAATCTGTTGTCCTTCATCGGATGAGATCACCCAACCAAACAACTTCAACTGAAGTGTGAAAATCACAAGGATTTCTTTCCGCACAAAAATTAACACGTAAAGATTCAAGAGGATTGCGCAAAACAGGGACAAGAAAACTGCAACTTCCAGTTATGACCACTACCAACAGCAAAACCTTATTTTTCATACCAACTCAAACATCAAACTACCCCCCAACCTTTTCCAAAACAGCCAGGTGACGAACATTTAAACACTACAAGGATCCGAACCCTAATAATTCAAGATTAAGCAACCTTGAACATAACAGCAAGGTACCAGGTTGATCACGCAGAAAAAAAAGGAAATCTGTAAATCAAGATCAGCTTGCAACTTTCCAGATTCATCCAAGTTTTGGCAAAATTTTAACACCTGACTAAAGTCTAATTCTACCACAAAACCTCAACAACAGAAGCAAGAAAACATAGCAAAACACAAGATTCATGGCTCACGCCTTCTTCAACAGATTCAAGACTTCACAAAAGCAGACGTACAAAGGAGGAAGCCAAACAGGAACAAGCATCGCAATTCTAGTGGGCTTATGAACAAAGTAAAAAAAACATTACCTTCGGCCTTACGAAAGGCAATCGACGATCTGAAGTGATTAGAACAGAAAGGGTATCGTTGCCCAGACCAAAACCTCCTCACGAAGCCTCCTTCTCTTGCCTTTTCCCCCCGATGAAGGTATGCGGCTGATGACAGCTTCGATGAAGAGTATGACAGCGTCCTCTCTCGGCCTTATCTCTGTCTCCGGCTTCAAGCTCTCTCTCCCTCTCAGTTCTCCCTCGCTCTCTTCAACTCAGCCGCCCCTTGATTTTCCCTTCAGCCGAGCTTCCCTCTCAACCTTTTCCTCGGCCGCCTCTAGTTCTTTTCTTCTTCCTCGGTTTTCTTCTCACCCCGTCGTCACCAGACCCTTTCTTTTTCCTCTCTAGCCTTTTCCGGCAGCTCTCCTATCTCACCCCTAGCCGCCACTCACTTCTCGGTCTCCCTCTTTTGTCCAGCCCTCCGCTGTTTTTCTTTATTCTCTCAAATTCTCAGCCGTCACCCTGCTTAACCCCGTAACTGCCTGGCCGTCCCTCTTTTCTAATTTCCTCACTCAACTAGCCGTCCCAAGCCTCTCCTCATTCCATAACTTATATAGACCATCAAACCTAGCATCTACGGTGTTCTTTTTTCTGCATTTTCTGTGATCATCCGGGAGCCCTTAGATGGCTTTTGCTTCCCAACATTTTGAGTTGCCGGATGAAGGGTCAGATGGCCTTGTACTATGCCAATCTAATGGAGCAAAATATCGGGCAAAAATGACCGGAAAGCCCACTAGAAAAAATAGCATTTTTGTTTCTTGCATGCTGCTATTTCCGCGTTCTTCTTCTTTTCCTTTCTCTTTTTTTTTTCTTTTTTTTCTTTTGAGTAAATATCAGTAAACTAAAAGAAAATAAAGCATATTTTTTGTAAATGATTTTTCTTCTTTTTTTTCAATAAATTCTATGATAAAATGACTTAAAAATAAAAGTAAAAGACTAAAAGTAAATAAACTAATAAAAAAATAAAAATAATAGTAAACAAAAATACCCTGAAAATTTGGTGTCTACAGAAAACACTTAAACCAAAGACAAGTCGGAATCCAACTTGATAGGTTAAGAAATATTGTTTTCGGGATAATTTATGTGGTTCGAAATCAACTCATATTCAATTAGATAATACAGACTAAATGTCTTGACAAAAATCATGTGAAAAGGAGGTCAAAAATACCTTAATTTCACACTTAAAACCTCACCCGAAAGTAGTTCACTTGTGGCCAACAAAATCCTAATTCATACCTCTTTATTTGGGAAGGAGTAAGTAAACATTTGGAATTTCAAATTGAAGAGGTATCATGTTTTAAAAGAGTAAAACAGTCATGATATTCACTAAACGAAAATATATGAGTTCAAATGAAAAATAGCTTCTCGAACACCCTTCAAGAGCACCAAAGTAGTTTTCCATGAAATACGCCCAACTTGACACAAAACACATTTCCAACACCACTTTAACTCACTCACATTACAAGAAAATAACCGGACGGCATTTCCCCCTAAAAACTTCATTTTCTTCCTACAGTCGAATACCCAATCTTTCAAGAATCAAACACAATCACACATTCGGTTTATAAACAATAAAACGCGTCCAATTAGGCCACACTATCCTTCAATTAAAGCCAATTAGAAGCTCAAAAGTCCACCATTAGAAAACCCCCAAATTAAACCCTAAAAACCGGAATTTATCCCCACAAGCGGAAATTTTCCGCAAACAACCGCAATTAACTTATAAAATCTCCATTTAACACATTTAGAGCTATGAATCCAAGACCAATCCATGATTATAATATAAAATCAGAAAAATGTCCAATAAATCAGAAATTGAACCAACTTGACTTATAACCATGAAATCATCCACAATATAGCATCTCCAACCTTTACAAACCACTAATTAACCAAGATTAGAACCAAAAGAGAATTTCTTAACAACTCACCTTATGAGCTCAAGAAAGGTAGAAACTTAAGGCTTCCCCTCCAAAAACAACTCCACCAAGACCTCTAACCCTGCTTAGCTAGTGCTTGTAAGGAGTAGTTTGAAAATCCACCGGCTAAAACTCAAGATTTGTGTGAAAATTGAAACTAGAAAGTGAAGAGCTTTCTCTTGTTTTTCTCTCCAAAGAGCCGGGCAAGGGGGAAGCAAAAATGAAGATATTTTGCAGCCAAAACAAGATATATATGAAGGAAAACAACTGGTCAAAAGTGGCTGCCGGAGCTGCCACGTCACAATCCGGCCAGTTTCTGGCCGGTTTCCTGGCCGGATATAGGGCAGAGGCGAACTCAAATTTTTTCAAAACCCTTCAACAATCCGGCCGGCAATCCGGCCAAGAACTGGCCGGATTTGCGGCCGGATTTGGTCCTTTTCTATTTTCACAAAAAAAAATTTTCCAAGCTGGAACGTGACGCTCTTCCGTTCTTCCAATCAAAGATATATATAGATATATAGATACATATAATCTCACACAACTACACGTTCATATATATGCAATGAAGCTCTCCTTAGAAATGGATAGAGAATGGTTTTCTTTTCAATTTAAAAAGGACAGTGAGAATAACCAAAATGCTAAAACAAATGTGAAACGTTTTAGGGTTCTCACACTCTCTCCCCCTTAAAGAAATTTCGTCCTCGAAATTTTCCTATCAAAATCTAAAGTAACCAATGGCATGTACCTTCTACGTCTCGGAAGAAACGAGGATCTTCATTCCAGTCCCTTCTCCATTTGACAGTCCAAGGTTGGTCTCGGTTGGTTGCTGGGTTCCTTTTTTTCACGCAATTGAACCGGGTAATTAGCAATCCGATGCTTGGCGCTCCCACAGCGCAGACATCTTTTCCCCTTTTTCCAACAACCCACCTCAATATGGTTGTCTTTTCTACAATAGCTACAAAATGGGAATGGGATTGAGTTTTGATCTCCTTGTGAGATACCTCTTAGTGATCCTTCTCCACTCGGGTTTCCTCCTAAAGTTTTTCCCTAAGCGTCTCCACAATTTTCATACCACCCTTTCCACGACCCATCTGAACGAATGGCCTACCTCGTTCACCCCGTTCTAGCCTTTGACTTTCAAGAGATATACCCCTTTGCTTTGCATGGAAGATCTTCACCTACGGCCTTGTAATTTCTGTCCTTTGAGCTTTCTCCGGAACCCCCATAGAAGTAGTGCTTTGTGCCATTGCTAAAGCCTCCTCGAAAATCCCTTCGTATTTCCTTTTTATCTCCATGTTCTTGTGTAAGAGCTCAATTTTCACCGAATCCTCGTGCTTCCATCGCCCTTCCCAGAACTCGGCTAGTTTCCTTTGAACCTCTATTTCGTCTCGAAGAACCGCGATTTCCTTATACATATCAACCCAATATGCCATCTCACGGAGTCGCTGGAACTCAGATGATAGTCTGTCGGGCAAAACAATGGGTCATAATAAATTCCTAAGTACAAGTGGCACTCTCGGTCCTTGTCTTTGTTCAACTGTTGTTTCCCATTCTTCTCTTGGCTCTTTGCCTCGCTTAGTTCCACGGCCACGACCATGTCCGCGACTACGTCTCCCCTCCATATTATATTTTTATTTATTTATTTATTATTTTTTTTCCTCTCTTTTCTTTTCTTTTTCCCAAAAGGAAATTTAGTGATTAAACGCAGTAAGTTAACTAAAGTAACTAAATTCTAGTGCACCAAAAGCACAGATAGACATATACACACATAACACACCACATATCAAGAAGACAGACAGTCAAATACACACATACATATCAAATTAGACAGATAATCATATACACAAATACACAAACTAACGTCATGTAGTAACAATATAACGGTGAATCAAAAGAAAAGGTGATGCCATCCCAGTCTCAGTTAAAGTAACCCCGTCCGGTCTCTCACGTCACTTTCTATCCAACTAGACGTCCGTTGACCTCTTGTACTCATTCTAGCCAAATGAAGTCTATTCATGTGCCCAAAATGCAAGTCTCAAGTACTTAGCATCACCTCAACTCTAGAGTACTCGGGCACGAGAATTCGAAATAAGATAATTCACATCTCGAGCTGGCCAGTCCCAAGAGTAAAGGCGGGCGATTAAATAAAATAAACCTTAGAAAATTAGAAAATTTCGGTTTCTCACACTTATACTTTTCGGGGCGTCACAAACTCCCCTCCTTAACAGAATGTCGTCCTCGACATTCCATCTTGTACCAATCAAGTCGAGACATCCCGCAAGAACCACTAATATTTCAGACCAAACCCACAGTCCGGCATCCTAAACTTCAAGCCTAGGATACACTACAAGAATCTGAAGCCTAAGCTCTGATACCAACTGTGACAGCCCCACCTCCCCCTAGGGCGTACCCCAGGGTTCGGCGGGCCGCCTGCTCTGCTCTCGCCGGGACTCAGTCGTTCACTACAATCCTCAAATGAATTACAATATAAATCTCAAATATTGCATCAAATTCTCCAATAATTACATATCATAAGCGAAGCGGAAACAATTCCCAACTATACATAAAATGATTCCAAATCCAAACTGTACAGAATATAACAATTCCAACTAAGCCATCCAGTCACGTGAATAAGTACTACAAGTCCTTCCTTCGCCACGAGCCCTGTGGAGGGGAATAAAATATTTTTGGGGTGAGCTAGAAGCTCAGCGAGTAACCAGTAAAATCAGAAATCAAATATATTTCACAATGTTGCATTTCGATCATTTCGATGATGTCATGATTCAGAGATCAAATGTACGTTTATTGCACTTGAACACCCAACGCTCAAATAGATCATTTAACATTAACATTTGACCAGTAAGAGCAAAGCAAAAGCAGAAAAATAACACTACATAGTAAGGATACGGGTGGCTCCCAAGCCAACTCTTTTGTCGAGTTTGATCACTGGTTGACCCTTAAGATCCTGAGCTACACAGCTCACTTCTCTTGCCCAAGTCACGAGTAATAAATGCTCTAAAATATTTTTCAAGCAATAAATGCTCTGGTTGAAGCAATAAATGCTCTCAAGCAATAAATGCTCTGGTTCAAGCAATAAATGCTCTAGTTCAAGCAATAAATGCTCTCAAGCAATAAATGCTCTGGTTCAAGCAATAAATGCTCTAGTTCAAGCAATAAATGCTCTCAAATATTCACAAGCCATGAATGCTCTATAACAAATCATAAAAATCATATTTCACAGGTATTAATAGCAACTAATGGTGTTTAGATCGAGTGCGATAAAGTACACCCTCGCCTAAGTGCCCATTCATAGTAAGCTCATTTCTTTGTATTGAGTTACACAGAAATCCTGATCACTCACCCAGAAAACTCGTTTTAACAATCATTGAAAGCACTTAACACATTATCAATCCATAATAACAAGCCAATAAGTCAAGGAAATATATCAAACAAGGAACACTCTCATATAAGCACGCATGATATGCAAGAAAACAGTTCAAAAGTAACTTTGGAAACAGTTCAAAAGTAACTTCAAAAGTAAATAATGCAAGAAAACAGTTCAAAAGTAACTTTGGAAACAGTTCAAAAGTAAATAATGCAGGAAACGGTTCATAAATAACTTTAGAAATAGGTTGAGGTCACTCACCTCCATGGCTCAGAAATCATCCATCATATAACATTGCCTTGCTCAAATCCAAGTCTTAGATCACAAACGCAAAGCAATCAAGCCCTTTAAAAGTTCGGACAGCACTTCCCCTGAATTTGCTAACTTTTCCAGCCATCATGGCTTCATTATTTCCTCAGCCAGTCCCAAAGGTACACACACAACAACAAGTTCATCCAATAGTCATTCAGCAAGCTCCAAGCAGTACTAGTACAAGTCAAGCTAGGGAAAAGTCCGGAAATGAAAGTTAAGCTCAAAACTAGAAAAACAGTTTTGGACATCATTTTACGGTAATGGTACCAAAGGCGCTACGATTGTCGGATGACGGTGCAATACCCACCGTTTCGAAGCTAAGAGATAGGGTTACAATGTTCCAGAAGGTCACTCAACCCAGTTTCGAGTGTAACCAGGTCAAAAATGCAAGATACTATACCAGAATCACAAAAACAGATTCACAGAACGCATTCTAGCGGAAACATCATAACTCAGGCTCTCCAAGTCCAAATCCAGAAATTCCAAAACCAGATGAAATATAAGAAACAGGGATACATTTCATCAGAAGACCTCAACAACCAATTCGGAAGCAATCCTGACCAAAACAACCCATTACAGAAGCAATTCTCAATTTCGGGTAAAACCAGAACAGCAATAGTAATTTCGACGTTTCTCATTCTACGCTACTCCGATTGACCTGAAATTTTGTAGGCACCTCTAAAATATCATTCCCTACAACTTTTATGTTTTAAGCCAAGGCCCATTCGGCCTCTAACTAGGAGCTAAAAATTCGGGCAGAATGTTCCTTAACAAAACCTAATTTTCTGAAATTTCTTCCAAAACAGAAATTGATTGCAATTGTCCACTTTTTCCACCTTCTAGAATCATTATATACCATTTCCAATCATCATAGATAGCCACACAATCATGCTTATATTAAAACAGAAAAATCCCCAAAAATAATAAAACTTCATCACTTCAACCAAAACCAAGAAATAATCCATAATATTGCATCTTATACAACCACCAATCATGAATTACACATCATTAGAGGGAGGAGAGGGGTCCTTCTCAACTCACCTTAGCAACACAAGAAAGAGAGCAACTAGCCACCTTAGCTTTCCAAACAACTCCACAAAACACCTCAAGACCACTTAGCAAAGAGATTTTATGGAATGATTTGGAGTTTTATTGGTTGGATTTGAAGATTGAGCAAGAAATAGAAGGAAGAAATTGAGAGTTTTTCTTTCTTTCTTGAGCAAGAACATTCGGCCAAGAAGCTTGCAAAATGAAGCTTATTTTGGTTAATTTTTGGTATTTATTTGGTAAAGGTAAAGGTAAAGTTAAATGGTCAAAGTCCAAGATTAAATCACAAGGTGACACTTGTCACCTTTTGGTTCAAAACTTATCTTTTTGTCTCTCCAATACAAATATCTTAACACCTTGTAAAATAATATCACTTAATACAAAATTCCAACAAGTTGTCAAAAATATAATGCATTTACAAAAAATACGCTCTTAATTTCTCAAAAACTAACCGATACTAGAAAAATCATTTTCAAACTATCTTTGCTCATAAACTTTATCTGGAGAATTTTTCTAATAAAGAAAATGAAGAAAAGGCGGGCGATTAAATAAAATAAACCTTAGAAAATTAGAAAATTTCGGGTTCTCACACTTATACTTTTCGGGGCGTCACAGTATGTACCCTCCTTAAAAGAATGTCGTCTTCGACATTCCATCTTGTACCAATCAAGTCGAGACATCCCGCAAGAACCACTAATATTTCAGACCAAACCCACAGTCCGGCATCCTAAACTTCAAACCTAGGATACACTACAAGAATCTGAAGCCTAAGCTCTGATACCAACTGTGACAGCCCCACCTCCCCCTAGGGCGTACCCCAGGGTTCGGCGGGCCGCCTGCCCAGCTCTCGCCGGGACTCAGTCGTTCACTACAATCCTCAAATGAATTACAATATAAATCTCAAATATAACATCAAATTCTCCAATAATTACATATCATAAGCGAAGCGGAAACAATTCCCAACTATACATAAAATGATTCTAAATCCAAACTGTACAGAATATAACAATTCCAACTTCAAAGTACTACAAGTCCTTTGAAGTCCAAATTCAAAGTACACATGAGATAATTCATCCGATCACAAGAATAAGTACTACAAGTCCTTCCTTCGCCACGAGCCCTGTGGAGGGGAATAAAATATTTTTGGGGTGAGCTAGAAGCTCAGCGAGTAACCAGTAAAATCAGAAATCAAATATATTTCACAATGTTGCATTTCGATCATTTCGATGATGTCATGATTCAGAGATCAAATGTACGTTTATTGCACTTGAACACCCAACGCTCAAATAGATCATTTAACATTAACATTTGACCAGTAAGAGCAAAGCAAAAGCAGAAAAATAACACTACATAGTAAGGATACGGGTGGCTCCCAAGCCAACTCTTTTGTCGAGTTTGATCACTGGTTGACCCTTAAGATCCTGAGCTACACAGCTCACTTCTCTTGCCCAAGTCACGAGCAATAAATGCTCTAAAATATTTTTCAAGCAATAAATGCTCTGGTTCAAGCAATAAATGCTCTCAAGCAATAAATGCTCTGGTTCAAGCAATAAATGCTCTAGTTCAAGCAATAAATGCTCTCAAGCAATAAATGCTCTGGTTCAAGCAATAAATGCTCTAGTTCAAGCAATAAATGCTCTCAAATATTCACAAGCCATGAATGCTCTATAACAAATCATAAAAATCATATTTCACAGGTATTAATAGCAACTAATGGGGTTTAGATCGAGTGCGATAAAGTACACCCTCGCCTAAGTGCCCATTCATAGTAAGCTCATTTTTTTGTATTGAGTTACACAGAAATCCTGATCACTCACCCAGAAAACTCGTTTTAACAATCATTGAAAGCACTTAACACATTATCAATCCATAATAACAAGCCAATAAGTCAAGGAAATATATCAAACAAGGAACACTCTCATATAAGCACGCATGATATGCAAGAAAACAGTTCAAAAGTAACTTTGGAAACAGTTCAAAAGTAACTTCAAAAGTAAATAATGCAAGAAAACAGTTCAAAAGTAACTTTGGAAACAGTTCAAAAGTAAATAATGCAGGAAACGGTTCATAAATAACTTTAGAAATAGGTTGAGGTCACTCACCTCCATGGCAAGATACTATACCAGAATCACAAAAACAGATTCACAGAACGCATTCTAGCGGAAACATCATAACTCAGGCTCTCCAAGTCCAAATCCAGAAATTCCAAAACCAGATGAAATATAAGAAACAGGGATACATTTCATCAGAAGACCTCAACAACCAATTCGGAAGCAATCCTGACCAAAACAACCCATTACAGAAGCAATTCTCAATTTCGGGTAAAACCAGAACAGCAATAGTAATTTCGACGTTTCTCATTCTACGCTACTCCGATTGACCTGAAATTTTGTAGGCACCTCTAAAATATCATTCCCTACAACTTTTATGTTTTAAGCCAAGGCCCATTCGGCCTCTAACTAGGAGCTAAAAATTCGGGCAGAATGTTCCTTAACAAAACCTAATTTTCTGAAATTTCTTCCAAAACAGAAATTGATTGCAATTGTCCACTTTTTCCACCTTCTAGAATCATTATATACCATTTCCAATCATCATAGATAGCCACACAATCATGCTTATATTAAAACAGAAAAATCCCCAAAAATAATAAAACTTCATCACTTCAACCAAAACCAAGAAATAATCCATAATATTGCATCTTATACAACCACCAATCATGAATTACACATCATTAGAGGGAGGAGAGGGGTCCTTCTCAACTCACCTTAGCAACACAAGAAAGAGAGCAACTAGCCACCTTAGCTTTCCAAACAACTCCACAAAACACCTCAAGACCACTTAGCAAAGAGATTTTATGGAATGATTTGGAGTTTTATTGGTTGAATTTGAAGATTGAGCAAGAAATAGAAGGAAGAAATTGAGAGTTTTTCTTTCTTTCTTGAGCAAGAGCATTCGGCCAAGAAGCTTGCAAAATGAAGCTTATTTTGGTTAATTTTTGGTATTTATTTGGTAAAGGTAAAGGTAAAGTTAAATGGTCAAAGTCCAAGATTAAATCACAAGGTGACACTTGTCACCTTTTGGTTCAAAACTTATCTTTTTGTCTCTCCAATACAAATATCTTAACACCTTGTAAAATAATATCACTTAATACAAAATTCCAACAAGTTGTCAAAAATATAATGCATTTACCGCACTTGCGGGTCCCATGTTCAAAATACGCTCTTAATTTCTCAAAAACTAACCGATACTAGAAAAATCATTTTCAAACTATCTTTACTCATAAACTTTATCTGGAGAATTTTTCTAATAAAGAAAATGAAGAAAAGGCGGGCGATTAAATAAAATAAACCTTAGAAAATTAGAAAATTTCGGGTTCTCACACTTATACTTTTCGGGGCGTCACAGTATGTACCCCTGCATTTTGAGGCACTTGGATGCCTATGTCCTGTATTTGATATTATTGACTCTTTATATGCACTCTTGATATGTGACATGACTTTTAACTTATGTAAAGATCTATGCTTTGATCTTAAAGTGTTCTTGCAATTTGTACATGTTTTTAAATTTCTACGCTTATTTTTTTCCTCTTTTAATTATGCTTTTAGAATCTTGTTATATGGATCGGCGAGAACGTGGACAGGGGCGTGGGCGTGGGTTTCGTCAACCCCGCACTCCCGAGAGAGGTGAGGGGTCTGCGATTGGCCTGAATCAAAACCCTAGGAATGAACCCCAAGTGGCTACGGCCCTTAATCGCATAACTGATATTCTTGAGCATTTAGCTGAGCGCCAAGACCCTGAGCCAGTCAACCAACCAAGAAACCAAGAGAGGGGTGAGGATAGAGTTCTGGAGCGCTTCTTGAAATTCGCCCCACCTAGGTTTCATGAAGGATTTGACCCAAAAATAGCAGAAAATTGGTTTGAAAGGATGGTGGAGATTTTTGCTGCTCTAAATTATGCCGGAGAAAGGCAAGTGAATTTCACTATCTTCCAGTTTGAGGGAGTGGCACGCTCGTGGTCGAATGTTGTTAGGGCGAAGTAGGAAAGAGAACAAACACCCTAAATCTGGGTAAATTTTGAGAGGGAGTTTAATGCCAAGTTCCTTCCGCTTATGATACAAGAAAAGAGGGGGGACGACTTTATTAAGTTGAAACAAAGATTATTAAGTGTGGTTGAGTGTGAGGAGCGGTTCGCTAAACTTTTCAAATTTGCCCCTGAACTTGTGGCCACAGAGCGAAAAATGATAAGGAGATTTATTCAAGGGTTAAATATAGAAATCCAAGAATCTCTAACAGGCGCTCAGATCACAAGTTTCACGGATGTCTTGTATAAGGCACAGAGAGTAGAAAATGTTAAGTCCCAATCTAAAACTTTTTATGCTAGAAAGAGGGATAACCAAAGCAACACCCCTGGATCGTTCGAGAGGTCTACCCAACCCCTTAAGATAGGAAGAAGGGTTGGAGGAATGAGAATAGCCCGAAAATTCGGAAGAGCTCCATCAAGGGGAGCCCTGCCAAAAGGAAATCAGAATGGACGAGATCAGCAAAAAGAGAATTTTCAAACTGGTCCGGCCGTGACTCCTCGTGTGATTTGTGGATATTGTAGCAAGTCTAACCACATTGAAGCCGAGTGCTGGAGAAAGCAAGAAAAATGTCTAATTTGCGGTAGCGCCATACTCCAGATTTCGAGTTGCCCTAGTGTCTCTAAGGAAGGAGGAAATACCCAACAGCCTGCTAGATCTGCTTCAAAGCAGTCGAGTACCGGAGGGAGCCGACCAAAAGTGCCAATTGGGGTTTACATATTAGACAATCAGCAAATTTCTAAATCAACAGAAGTGGTGGAAGGTACGATCCCCGTTTTTCATCGCCTAGCTAGAGTTTTAATTGATTCCGGAGCAACCCATTCATTCGTAGATCCTAACTTTATGAAGAGTATAGATGTAAAGTGTGATTTATTGCCTTTTGATTTGGAAGTTAAGACTCCTACGGGGAACCAATGTCTAATTGCTAATAAAGTGTATAGAAATTGTGAGATTTGGACTGGCAAGAGGAAGTTGTTGGCAGATTTAATGAATCTAACAATTAAAGGATATGATGTTATACTTGAGATGGATTGGTTAGTTAGATACCATGCTCAATTGGATTGTAAGATGGAATTAGTAGAGTTGCACATTTCGAGGGAAGCAACTTTGAAATTAGACGTGAGGGGTAGACTAGTATCGTCTGCTTTAATTTTGGGGATTTGAGTTAGGAAATTGTTGAGTAGTGGAGTTAAAGGATATCTAACGTTTCTTATCAATACACCTGGAGATAAGGTGAAGTTGGAAAACATGCCAGTAGTGAAGGAGTTTTTCGATGTCTTTTCCGAGAAATTAGAGACGTTGCCTCCGGAGAGAGAAATAGTGTTTAAAATTGATGTGGCTCCGGAGACAGCCCCTATCTAAGACACCTTGCAGGATGGCTCCAGTTGAATTAAAAGAGTTGAAGTTACAGTTACAAGATTTATTAGGAAGAGATTTTATTAGAGGAAGTGACTTACCATGGGGAGCTCCAGTGCTCTTCGTTAAAAAGAAAGATGGAAGTTTGAGACTATGCATAGACTATCGAGATTTGAATGATGTGACCATTAAGAACAAATACTCTCTGCCTCGCATAGACGAATTATTTGATCAGTTGTAAGGGGCAGTGGTATTTTTCAAGTTAGATTTGAGACAAGGCTATTACCAATTGAGGATCTTGGAAGCTGATGTGCCTAAGACCGTTTTCAATTCAAGATATGGACACTTTGAATTTACGGTTATGCCCATTGTGTTAACTAATGCGCCAGCAGCATTTATGGACTTGATGCATCGGGTTTTTAAACCGTATTTGGATCAATTTGTGGTGGTATTCATTGATGACATATTGGTGTATTCTAAGTCTCGAGAAGATCATGAACGGCACCTGAGGATAGTTTTGCAAACCCTGAAAAAGCACAAATTTTTTGTTAAATTCAATAAATGTGAGTTTTGGTTGGAAAAAATAGTCTTTCTAGGTCATATAATCTCTAAGGAAGGGAATACTATGAACCCAACTAAGGTAGAAGCGGTTTTTATGTGGGAACGACCAGAAAATCCTACCGAAGTTTGGAGTTTCTTAGGGTTAGTCGGATATTACCGTCGATTTATTAAGAACTTTTCTAAGATTGTAAAACTCCTAACCGAGTTAAACAAGAAGTATGACAAGTTCATATGGGATTCTAAATACGAGGAAAGATTTCAAGAGTTGAAAAAGTGTTTGACTGAGGCACCTGTGTTAGCATTGCCGAGCGGAGGAGATGATTTTGTGGTTTATACAGACACTTCAAAGAATGGTTTAAGGTGTTTATTAATGCAAAATGGAGGAGTAATTGCGTATGCCTCCCGTAAGTTGAAACCGCATGACCAGAATTATCCGTCCCATGATTTGGAATTAGCGGTAGTGGTGTTTGCCTTGAAAAAATGGAGACATTATCTATATGGTGTGACTTTCAAGGTTTTCATTGATCACAAGAGTTTTAAGTATTTATTCTTCCAGAAGAAGTTGAATTTGAGCCAACGTAGATGGGTGAAATTTTTGGAGGAATATGACTGTTCGTTTAACTACCACTCAGGAAAAGTTAATGTAGTGGCAAATGCCCTAAGTCGTAAGGTGCAAGTGACCAGTTTAATGGTGAAAGAATTGTAAGGATCGAAGACAACCTAAGAGGAGAGGTGAATTAGGTTGATTAAAAACTAATCAAGTTATGAGACACTTTTTGGCTCGGTATGAAATTTACCCTCTTTTATAGATGACCACACAATGAACAATTGGTTAAGAAAGCAAGATTGCTCAGGAGTAGAAAAGATAATCAATTTATGTTTGCAAGATAGTAAGTAAAAGGGAAAGAATAGCAAACCAAATATTTTCAAGCTTCTCTTGAGTTTGAGTATCACTTTATAGAACAAGCCTCTTCAAGTTGATCAAATACAACCAATCTTTGTGTACAAAGGAAGGATCACTTCCTCCTTGCCCCAAGCTACACTTGGTCAAGTTAGGAAATTTTACTATCACTCAGATAACCCTCACAAAACTACACTATTGAAATATTTTTTTCACACAAGAAGAGCTTACACGAAATTCACACAAACAAGAGTACAAATCTTCTTTGAAGAGTATTTTTTCACTAAAATCACTCTAGATCTTTTGTAGTCTCAATGTGCAAAAGTTGTTTGGAAGTGGTTGACCATGCTCTATTTATATGAGACCAAAAAATTCATCTATTAATGCTTCCAATGGATAGAAGGTATGACAGCCCCACCTCCCCCTAGGGCGAACCAGAGGGTTCGGCGGGCCGCCTGCCCAGCTCTCGCCGGGACTCAGTCGTTCACTACATTCCTCAAACAGATTACAAGATAAAACTCAAATATTGCATCAAATTCTCCAATAATTACATATCAAAAGCAAAGCGGAAATAATTCTCAACTATACATAAAATGATTTCCAAATCCAGTCACGTGCACAAGTACTACAAGTCCTTCCTTCGCCTTGAGCCCTGTGGAGGGGAATAAAACATTTTTGGGGTGAGCTAGAAGCTCAGCGAGTAACCAATAAAATCAGTTATCAAATCTGTTTAACAATGGTTCATTTCAATGATGTTGTAAATCAAAGGATAAGTCTAGAAACAATTACAACATTTACAAAACATTAAATATGGAGTATCAATATTTCAAGAAACATGTACAATGACAAGCGATAGTAACATTCGTGCAAAGGATACATTCGTTCTCCTGTCATTTCATTGCATTTTGGTTTCATTCGTGCATTCATTCACCCCGTCCCTGGCTTTTGGCCAGGCTCCACAAACCTACAAGGTAATACTCGAGTATACCGAAACGTTCACCCAAGTTCCTAGTCGCCCGACCGAGTCCGCTTCTGGCTCGAGACGACCAGTAACAAGGGGCAATGGCCAGTTCAGCCCAAAAGGCTTACATTCATGCGCAAGTAGCATTTAATCATTAATCATTGAAAATTTCATATTTATTTAGGTCGAGTGCGATAAAGTACACACTCGCCTAGAAAACTCGTTTTAACAATCATTGAAAGCAAAATCAATAATAACAAGGCACTGATATGCAAGCACGCATGATATGTAAGAAAACAGTTCCAAAAGTAACTTTGAAAACAGTTCAAAAGTAGATAATGCAGGAAAGCGGTTCAAAAGTAAATTTGGAAACAGTTTGAGGTCACTCACCTCCACGGCTCAGAAATCATCCAGCATATAACATTGCCTTGCTCAAATCCAAGTCTTAGATCACAAACTCAATGTAAACAAGTCCCTTCAAAGTTCGGACAGCACTTCCCCTGAATTTGCTAACTTTTCCAGTCATCATGGCTTCATTATTTCCTCATTCCAACCCAAAGGTACACACACAACAACAAGTTCATCCAATAGCCATTCAGCAAGCTCCAAGTAGTACTAGTACAAGTCAAGCTAGGGAAAAGTCCGGAAATGAAAGTTAAGCTCAAAACCAGAAAAACAGTTTTGACGTTCTTTTGCGGTAATGACACCAAAGGTACTACGAGTATCAGATGGAGGTCCAAGACCCACCGTTTCGAAGCTAAGAACTAGGGCTACAACAATGTAGAAGGTCACTCAGTCCAAATCCCAGCACAACTAAGTCAAATATGCCAAATAACAAACCAGAACCGTAATTGCAGGTTTACAAATTACACTATGCTGTAATCAGTACAACTCCGTCTAAACAGGTCCAAATGCAGAAATTCCAAAGGCATATGGTAGCTAGGACATCAAGCTACATTTCATCAGAAGACCTCAACACCCAAATCCAAAACAATTCCAGTCAAAACAACCCATTTCAGACACAGTTCTAACATCCTGATGAACCCAGAACAGCAATAGTAATTTCGGCTTATCTCATTCTACACTACACCAATTGACCTGAAATTTTACAGGCACCCTTAAAACATCAATACCTACAACTTTCATGTTTTGAGCCAAGGCCAATTCGGCCTCTATCTATGACCTAAAAATTCGGACAGAATGTTCATCACAAAACCCTCACTTTTCAATTTTTGGTCCAAAACAGAAATTGGTTGCAATTAATCACTTTTTCCACCTCCTAGAGTCATTAAACATCATTTCCAATCATCATACATGACCCCATAATCATATTCATATGAAAACAGAAAAATCCCCAATAATTATAAAACTTCACCAATTCAACCAAAAATCAAGATTTAATCCATAAAAGTGCATCTTATACCACCACCAATCATGAATTGAACATCATTAGAGGAAGGAGAGGGGTCCTTCACAACTCACCTTAGCAATACAAGAGATAGAGCAACTAGTCACCTTAGCTTTCCAAACAACTCCACAAAACACCTCAAGACCACTTAGCAAAGAGATTTTATGGAATGATTTGGAGTTTTATTGGTTGGATTTGAAGATTGAGCAAGAAATAGAAGGAGGAAATTGAGAGCTTTTCTTTCTTTTCCTTTGAGAGAGAGCCGGCTATGAAGCTTTAGAAATAAGGATGATTTTTGGCAATTTTTTTGATATTTATTTGGTAAAGGTAAAGGTAAAGTCAAATGGTCAAAGTCCAAGACTTAATCTTATGGTGACACTTGTCACCTTTTGGTTCAAAACTTATCTTTTTGTCTCTCCAATACAAATATCTTAACACCTTGTAAAATAATATCACTAAATACAAAATTCCAAGAAGTTGTCAAAAATATATTGCGTTTACCGCACTTGCGGGTCCCACGTTCAAAATACGCTCTTAATTTCTCAAAACTAACCGATACTAGAAAAATCATTTTAAAACTATTTTTGCTCATAAACTTTATTTGGGGAATTTTCTAATAAAGAAACTGTAAAAAAGGCGGGCGATTAAATTAAATAAACCCTAGAAAATTAGAAAATTTTCGGGTTCTCACACTTATACTTTTCGGGGCGTCACAGAAGGCAGCTGAAGAGTCAACTAGCCGTTGGTAGTGTCGAACGTCCGGTAGACCTGTTTCTTGCCTCCGACAGTAGGCAGTGACCTCAAGAAATTTTTTTCAATTTTTTCGGACGTCCGGTTCCTTCAATGTTTGCGTCCGAAAGTATATAGTGAAACTGAGAATTCTTCTTCAATCCTTTCGGACGTCCGGTGCCTCCAATGCTTTGTGTCCAAAGTGTCGCAATGTTTGTCGGACGTTCGGTGCACTAATATTGTGCGTCCGATCGAAGTTTGTGAGCTTAGAAGAAATGACTTAATTTCTTCGGATGCCCGGTGGTGGAGTTTTTCATGCGTCTGAAGTTGCGCAATATTTATCGGACATCCGATCCGGTCTTCACGAACGTTCGACAGCTTTCATCACTCTATGTTTCTTTCAATTGTACTTAATCTTTGGACCTGATTTGCTTCATTGCTGAAAAGATTTTTGAGAAAATATTAGTAACATCCATTTGTTGATTAACAATCTCCCCCTTTTTGATGATGACAAAACAATGGATGGAGAAAAAAATAATTGAATCAAAACTCCCCTCACATAATGCATCCAAAAAGTTGTAAGTACACACTCCCACTCAGGATAACTCGCCCTCACATATTCACCAGATTAATCTTAACATCCATTTGTCCCCCTTTTTGTCATCATTAGATGATTTTAAGAGTCAATGGCATCAATCTAATATCAGAAAATCAAATTGATGATCCAATATCAATAGACCATATCATACCAGAAAATTAACATCAATGTCATCAATAATATATTGATGATCCAGCATTAACATCATTAGTATCAACAACCAAAATCAGCATTAACCCATAACACCCAATATCATCAATATTAGCAGCCAATATTAGCATACCAACGTCAAAATAGCAGAAATACAGTTGACAGGCACAGAGCATTGATATCAGAAATCAGTAATCTCACAGGTATACCAATCATTCGACATTCATTAGCCCAAGAACAAAATTAACCAAACAAAAGTAAACTGACAATAGTAACCAGAAACCATCAAAATCTAAAAGTTGACCAAATAAACTACAAACCAACAGAGTTAATCAAATAACCAGAATTCTGAGTATAGAGTACTTGAGATGTCAAAATACAAAAGATGCAAATGTCTAATATGATGTGCCATTCTAAAATGAAGTGCAAGTGCCTAAAGGTGCCTATATGGTGATCTTGGACGATCCAGGTCTCCTCCTTGTTAGGCGAAACTGAGCAAGATTCACTTCTTCTTCTTTAGTTTCCTCATCATCATCGCTGTCTTCAGTTGCTGGAGCCTTGCCCTTATCTTGTAGCTGAGAACTGGAAGCATGAACTTCCGGAATGGGTTCAGTATGTGGAGTTTGCTCAGTTGGCTCAGTCTTTGGCTCCTTTTGAAACACATTCTCATCTTCTTGAGGGATAGGAGGCACAAGCAAGTTCCTTTTGTCAATGAAGGTGGCTTGTTGCTCAGGTGACATGGTCATCATCAAACCATTTTCGAGAAGGAGAATATATTGTTTGAGAACCTCAACCAAGGAGATGACCTCAGAGTTAGATGAAGAAGGCTGAGCGGATAATTTCTAGGATGGATAGTAAAGGGTGAAACAAATTTAAACTGATTTCGAGGAGTTTTAGGGGTTACAGGAGTTTCATGGCACCACTTACCATAAAAAATCTCAATTTTTTTCTTTCAAAATAGGCTTTTGAAAAGATGGTGGATGCACTCGCTTTTGGTGACACTCCAGTGAAAGGAATCTTAAAGTGAGCAAAGATTGGACTTAGAAATTTTTCATAGGAAAGTTTCCTACGGTTATCAGTGCTAATTTTGAGTAAAATCTTGCACATAACAAAGTCGAAATCAATTCTGATCTTTTCAAGAAAGCAATAGAACAGGTAAAGTTTCATTTTGTTGGCATCAGTCCTATGACCATCAGTAGGAACCAACAGATTTGAAATTATTGAAAAGATGATCAAATTTTGAGAACTGAAATCCTCCAATTTTGCCTCAGTAGGAGTGTTAAAGTGTGTTTGAAAATAGGTCATTAGTTTTGCAACATGAAAATGATGATAAGCAGAAGGAAACTCTTCATAAGAGAAAAAATTTACAATTTTTCCTTTAAAACCATCTTCAATTTTGATCTTTAAAATGGCATTAACAATGTCAAGATTAAGAGCAATATCGACTGAATTGACTCAAAAAACTAGATTAGTGCATGAGTTACCCTTCGTAAGATTGACAAAGAATTGGTAAAGCATATCAGGGTAATAAGTGTTGGGAATGGTCAAAATGTGAGTCCATTTTTGGAATTCAAAAAGTTTAATAACTAGTTCAAGGTCAAGCTTATTGAATTCATAAGAGATAATGGTCCTCTAAGTGATGAAACCTTTCTGTGAAATCTATTCAAATCTCTCCTTGGCATCATCATCAATGAATTTGGGTAACAGAGTAGGTTGTTCTTCAGTTTGAGCCTCAGGTTGCTTTCTGGCAGGGCGTTTCCTCTTTTTACTGCGTTGAGCGGTTGGTACATCAGTCCGTGCATCAGTCCCTATTCTCGGTGATTTCCTGGTGGAAGGCTCAGCAGTTTGTTGTTCCTCAATTTGCTCAACAGAAGGCTCAGTAGTTTGTAGTTCCTCAGTTTGAGCAGTCCGTTTCTTTCTGGCAGACTGTTTTCTTTTTTTACCACGAGTTCCTTTTTTGGATGATTTCGTGGTCGAAGGCTCAACAATTTCAACATCTTCGTCTCTAAGCCGGGTAGTGTGTTCGGCACCAGCAGATCCTCCTCTAACTCTAACCATGATGATATGCAGGATGTTTTTGTTATAGAGTGTGATGTAAATGTGTATGAGATGGACTTAGAGTGCGGTATAGACTACAATGTATGCTTGAATTGTTCAAAGAGAGTGAATTTTGAGTGACTAGGGTTTCGGCTGAAAATTAGGATTTGTGGGGTGGTTGGCAGTTGGAGGAAGTTATGAGGGTTAATGGACGCGCAAAAGGAATGTAATGGTGTTGGACAGATAAATTTCTTGGAACTTGTTCGAAAGAGAGATGAATTTTTGAAATTTGAAAGCAGGAGAAGAGGAAGGTTTGCGTCCGAGACAACGGTTAAAAATGAACTGAATGAATGAGAGAATTGCTTTATAATACGCATCTTTAGAGCATCGGATGGCCGAATGAAGAGAAGTGTCTGACGCTCCCGTCTGAACCAAAAATTTTCTGAAAAAATGACCAAGAACACTGTCGGACGTCCGTTCTAATGCAACGAACGTCCGATAAAGTGTGACTAGAGAATTTTTTAGAGAATCCTTTTTAAGACACCCAATTTTTTTCTAAAAAACACAAATTGGTCCAATGGTAAGGCTTTTGTAAGAATATCAGTAATTTGATCTTTTGAGCAAACATATTGTACACAAATTTCACCCTTTTGGACAAGATCACGAATGAAATGATGTTTTATGTCTATATACTTTGTCCTAAAATGTTGAATAGTATTTTTTGTCAAATTTATGATACTTATATTATCACAAAACACAGGCACACAGTCATATTCCAATCCAAAATCATTTAAGGTAATTTTCATCCACATCAATTGAGCACAACATGCACCGGCGGCAACATATTCCGCTTCAACCGTAGACAAGAAGATAGCATTTTATTTCTTACTAAATCATGACACTAGACAATTACCAAGAAAGTGACATGTACCACTTGTATATTTTCTATCTATCCTACATCCACCAAAATCAGCATCCGAAAAATCACATAGAGGAAATTCACGACATCTTGGATACCAAAGACCATAGTTCACGGTTCCTTAAAGATTCTTTTCATAGCAATCAAGTGAGATTCTTTTGGACAAGATTAGAAACGGGCACACAAGCAAACAACAAACATAATATTCGATCTACTCTCGCTTAAATAAAGTAAGTTGCCTATCATATCTCTATACTTCTTTTTATCAACATTTACGCCTTCTTCATTCTTGTCAAGTTTGGTAGATATGCACATTGGTGTTCCAACTTGTTTTGAATCGTTCATTCCAAATCTTTTAAGCAGTTCTTTGGTGTATTTAGTTTGATTGATGAACGTACCTTCTTGAGTTTGAACCACTTGTAGCCCAAGGAAGAAATTCAATTCTCCCATCATACTCATCTCAAACTCTTTTTGCATAATATTGAAAAAATCCTTACACAAACACTCATTAGTGGCACCAAAGATAATATCATCAACATATATTTGTACAATTAGGAGATCATTGGAACTTTGTTTAGTAAAAAGAGTGGTGTCCACAATGCCCCTTTTAAAACCATTCTCAATCAAAAAACCACTTAACCGTTCATACCAAGCTCTTGGAGCTTGTTTTAATCCATACAAAACTTTTGAAAGTTTAAACACATTATTTGGAAATGTTTCATTCTCAAAACCGGGAGGTTGGTCAACATAAACCTCTTGATCAATAAAACCGTTTAAGAAAGTATTTTTAACATCCATTTGAAATAATTTAAAATTCTTGAAACATGCAAATACCAAAAACATTCTAATTGACTCTAGTCTAGTTACGGGAGCAAATGTTTCATCAAAGTCTATTTCTTCTTCTTGAGTATACCCCTTAACTACAAGTCTACCCTTATTTCTCACAATTTCACCTTTGTCATTCATTTTATTTCTAAAAATCCATTTTGTGCCAATAATAGGATGATTTTGAGGTCTTTCAAGTAGTGTCCAAACCTTACTCCTCTCAAATTGATTTAGTTCCTCTTCCATGGCCAAAATCTAGTTTTCATCTTTCAAGGCATTAACAACATTTTTGGATTCCAAATGTGAGACTAAGGCAAAATTATCCATCAATTACTTAGTGGAGGAACGAGTTCTAACCTTTTCGGATGGATCACCAATGATAAGTTCCTTGGGATGATTTTGGGCAAACTTCCAAACTCTTGGAAGATCCCTAGGTGTACCATCATCCTTGAGATTTTCTTCCAAAGTTTGATCATCCTTTGAATTGTCTTCTGGTAGAGCATTGTTTTGATCATGAATTGTGAGTTTCTTGAATCCCTCTTGAACATCTACATCATCATCCTCACAACAACTCTTGGAATATCATTATTAGATTTATTAAATGTGACTTGTATGGCTTCCTCTATGACAAGAGTCCTTCTATTATAGATTCTAAAACCTCTTTTGTTTTCACAATAACCCAAGAAGATCCCTTCATCAGATTTCTTATCAAATTTTTCAAGGTGTTCCTTGATATTTAAAATAAAACATTTACAACCAAAAATTTTGAAATATCTAACAATTGGCTTTTTATCAAACATTAACTCATAAGAGGTTTTGTTCAAAATTGGTTTCAAAAAAACTCTATTCTTAGCATAACAAGCTGTATTTACGGCTTCGGTCCAAAAATATTTTGACAAATTGCATTCACTTAACATAGTTCTTGCGGATTCTTGAAGAGTTCTATTTTTTCTTTCAACAACACCATTTTGTTATGGAGTTCTTGCAATAGAAAATTCATGAGTGATTCCATTATGATCACAAAATTCTAAAAAATCACAAAATTTAAATTCCAAATATTGTCACTTCTAATTTTAACAATTTTCAACCCAATCAGATTTTGAACTTTTGCAAATAGGAAAACAAATTTTTTGAAAGCATCATTTTTATGGGCAAGAAACATCACCCAAGTGTATCTAAAATAATCATCAACAATAACCAAACAATAACTTTTACCACCCAAATTAGCAATTTGAGTAGGACCAAACAAATCAAGATGTAAAAGTTCCAAGGGTTTTGAAGTAGAAACACATTTTTTTTGGTTTAAAAGAAACTTTTACTTGCTCACCAAATTGACAAGCATCACAAATTTTATCCTTTTCAAAATTAATTTTTGGCAAACCTCTAACAAGTTCCTTTTTGAAAATTTTTTTTAACAAATCCATGTTGAAATGACAGCCTTCTATGCCACAACCAATGGTCTTCATTTTTAACTTTAAAACATTTAAAACTAGAGGAATCAACATTTTTAAGAATAACTAAATAGATGTCATTTATCCTTTTTCCCTTGAAGATAATATTAAATTTAGAATCAAGAACAAGACACTAATACTTTTTGAATAACATAAACAGATTTCTATCACACAACTAACTAACACTTAACAAGTTATAGCTCAAATTATCAACTAGAAGGATATTATGAACAAAGGTTTGACCTTCTTACCAACATCTCCTATTCCAACTGTTTTGGCTTTGTTATCATCCCCAAATGCTACTTTTTCACTTGATTTTGATTTGAATTTGATGAATTGTGATGGATCACCGATCATGTGCCTTAAACATCCACTATCTATGAATCATTTTGATTCCTTAATGATGTTCACCAAATTCACCTACACAAAAGTTCACAAGATAATATTTGGTACCCTTTATTTTTTGGATCGTTGAGAGTTAGTATTATGTTTAACTATCCACATGCATTTCATGTCATTTCTCATATTCTTCCTTATATAGCAATTACTCTTCATGTGATCAATTTGGCAACAAAAACTACACATAGTCAGCGAATTACTTGTATGAACAGGTTTAACGAATCTCACTTGCTTTCTCCTATAAATGGTAAATTCGTTTGCACTAGAATTCAGCCTTTTCTCATGAGATTTTGATTCGTTCCTTTGAAAAAGTTTTGTTTCTTGTGTTGAAGCAAATCATTTAGACAATCCATTCTCTTTTTTAAGTCACTTTGTTACTTTTTAAACAAATCACAAAGTTTTGTTTTTCTATCAATCTCGAAAAGTAAACCAGTTTCATTCCTTTTGAAGTGGTCATTTTCATCTTTCAGATTCTTGTTTTGTCGAAAAATGTTTGCATTGTCCTGAATAAGAAAATTGATCTTTTGTTTTAGTTGCTTGTTTCTAGCACATGATTCTTTCAAACTATCATGCAGTCTCTCAATGAAGGAATTAACATCTTCGTCAGATTCATCATCACTATTAAGTTGAGAGTTGCAAGTAGTTATTTCATCATCACCAATGGCCATGAAAGCCATTTGAGTAGATTTTTCTTCCTCTTCAACATCACCGTCCGAGTTGCAATCATTCCAGATGATTTGAAAGTTGTTGAATCTAGGTTTTCATTCAACATTTCCTTCTCTCTTCTTTTTCGTTGGGCACTCATTCATGTAGTGTCCCAATTGGCTGCACTCAAAGCACTTGTCAGTTTGCTTCTTATTAGTCTCTTGCTTTCCTTTGTTTCTTGCATTGTTGAACTGATTTGAAGATGAATTGTTGGGTCCTTCCTTTCTGAATCTCCTCTTGTTGAGGATTCTTTTGAAGTTTTTTGTGATAAGAGCAAGATCATTGTCATCAACTTCCGCATCATCTCCATCTAAGGAAGCTGAGTCTTCTTCATCTTGAGATGCTTTTAGGGCAATGCTCCTTCTCACCTTTGCATCCTCTTCTTCTTGTATTTTGGTTTTAAGTTTCAGCTCATAAGAGGTTAGAGAATTAATAATAGATTCAATAGGCATAGAATTCAGATCTTTAGCCTCTTCAATGGCAGTCACCTTACTTTTCCAATCTTTGGTCAATGCATTCAAGATTTTTCTGTTTTTCTCACCTAGAGAGTATTCCTTTTCCAGAACTTCTAGGTCCTTAATGAGGTCATTGAATCTACAATATATCTTGTCAATGTTTTCATGAGATTCCATCTTGAATGATTCATACTTGGTAATTAGGATAGATTTCTTTTGTTCTCTTACATTCTCACTTCCTTCATGGATTTCTCTAAATTTATCCCAAATCTCTTTAGCAGACCTACACCCTTTGACTCTAATGGATTCATTTGAATCCAAAGTACTATACAACACATTCATAGTCTTGGCATTCAAAGTAAGGTGGGTTCTATCATCACAAGTCAACTTATTTCTAATTTTTGATTTTGGTTTATGAGTGACTTTATCTATTATAGAGGTATCATATGGACTTTCATTAACAATAAACCACAGTTCAATATCAATAGATTGCAAGAAAATAATCATTCTCTCTTTCCAACTCACATAATTGGATCCATTAAACATTGGGGGTCTAGTGATAGATTGATCTTCAAAAAATATGGCATTATTGGTTGTCATTTTACTCCAAAGCCGATTGAGCTTAATCGCTAGGAGACCAAACTCTGATACCAATTGTAAGGATCAAAGACAACCTAAGAGGGGGGTGAATTAGGTTGATTAAAAACTAATCAAGTTATGAGACACTTTTTGGCTCGATATAAAATTTACTCTATTTTCTAGATGACCACACAATGAACAATTGGTTAAGAAAGCAAGGTTGCTCAGGAGTAGAAGAGATAATCAATTTATATTTGCAAGATAGTAAGTAAAAGGAAAAGAATAGCAAACCAAATATTTTCAAGCTCCTCTTGAGCTTGAGTTTCACTTTATAGAACAAATCTCTTCAAGTTGATCAAATACAACCAATCTTTGTGTACAAAGAAAGGATCACTTCCTCCTTGGCCCAAGCTACACTTGGTCAACTTAGGAAGTTTTACTATCGCTCGGATAACACTCACAAATCTATACTATTGAAATATTTTTCTCACACAAGAAGAGCTTATACGAATTCACACAAACAAGAGTACAAATCTTCTTTGAAGAGTATTTTCTCGCTAAAATCACTCTAGATCTTTTGTAGTCTCAATGTACAAAAGTTGTCTGGAAGTGGTTGACCATGCTCTATTTATATGTGACCAAAAAGTTCATTTATTAATGCTTCCAACAGATAGAAGGCAGCTGAAAAGTCAACTAGCCGTTGGTAGTGTCGGATGTCCGGTAGACCTGTTTCTTGCCTCCGACAGCAGGCACTGACCTCAAGAAATTTTTTTCAATTCTTTCGGACATCCGGTCCCTTCAATGTTTGCGTCCGAAAGTAGATAGTGAAACTGAGAATTCTTTTTCAATCCTTTCGGACGTTCGGTGCCTCCAATGCTTTCCGCCCGAAGTGTCGCAATGTTTGTCGGATGTTCGGTGCACTAATATTATGCGTCCGATCGAAGTCAGTGAGTTTAGAAGAAATGACTTAATTTCTTCGGATGCCCGGTGATGGAGTTTTTCATGCGTCCGAAGTTGCGCAATGTTTATCGGACGTCCGATCCGGTCTTCACGAGCGTCCGACAGCTTTCATCACTCTATGTTTCTTTCAATTGTACTTAATCTTTGGATCTGATTTGCTTCATTGCTAAAAAGATCTTTGAGGAGATATTAGTAACATCCATTTATTTTGTAAACATAAAAAACTAGGGACTAAGATTAACAAGAATGACACATGCTAGAACAAATTAGTGTTTGGAATCCGCGTCTTGAGCTACAGAGAGTAATATTTGAGAATATTACTGTGAAATCCACCTTGTTAGATCGAATCAAAGAAACTCAAAAGGAGACCCTGAAGTGCAAAAATGGATTGAAAAAGCTTAAAAAGGGAAAAAGTCTGAGTTCAATTTGGGGACCGATGGAGTGTTAAAGTTTAGAAATCGCCTAGTGATGCCAAAAGATGAAGGTTTAAAGAAGGAAATTTTTGACCAAACTCACCGTTCTAAGTATACGGTACACCGTGGGGGTAATAAGATGTATCAAGACTTGAAGAGCCTTTATTGCTGGAAGAATATGAAAAGAGAAATTGCCCAATTCGTATGAGCTTGGTCAATCCGAAGACCGATGGACAATCCGAAAGGACAATCCAAATCCTAGAGGACATGTTGAGATTGTGTATTGTGAATTTTAGAGAAAATTAGAGTCAGTACCTTACGTTGGTGGAATTTGTTTATAACAATAGTTTCATTCTTCAATAAAAATGGCTCCTTACCAGATTTTTTATGGTCAAAAGTGTCGATCTCCGATTTATTGGGACGAAATTGGAGAAAAGAAGGACCCGACTACCGTACCTTGGATTGAGGAAGCTTTTGAGAAGGTGAAATTGATACGTCAGAGAATCCAAACGGCTCAAAATCGCCAAAAGAGTTATGCCGATAATCGGAGAAAAGATTTGGAATTTGAGATTGGAGATAAAGTAATCCTTAAGTTTATACCCTTGAAAGCAAGTCTAATGGCTGGAAAAGGAAAGAAATTACAACCGAGATTGTGCAACCCTATAAGGTTATCTAGCGCGTAGGAAGTATGGATTACAAGTTGGAATTACCTTTGACTTTGTCCAAGATTCATGATGTCTTCCATGTCTCCATGCTTAAGAAGTCTTACTGAAAATGCAAGACTGTTTTGCTCTATTCTTGCTGCAACAGTGAGTTGGAGCTAAAATTTGGATGATTTTGATTTGAATTTGGGAAAAGTGTCTTCTAGAGAGTTTTAGTACATTGAATCTAGTTTCCAACGGTATAAAGTTTCTAATTTTTGGACTTACGGAGCCCGAGATATGATTTTTCCATGTGGTGTCGCACAAAACTGAAATTTTCTGGTTTCAAACAAAATGCTCTTTTAAGAACTCTCAACTTTCCTCTGAGATTGTTAGTTCATTTTAAGTTTGATTTCATGGATGGATAAAAGATCTTTTTGAACATTAGACCTTCATTTTGAATCTTGGTTCCCAAAGGATTAAACCTCTCTTGATGCGTTTTCTTGGTTGCCTAACTTTGTTGGTTAATTGCACCTGAATTCATACTTGAGAAATGGATTTCAACCTCTAGTCTTATGCCCTTGATTTCCATGACATTGAACTCTAAAAATGGAGCGTTTTAGTTAGAGTAATTTTTGGAGAATTTCACTAGTTTATACTCGAAACTTGGAATCTTTATCTTTAAAATTTACTATGAAAATTAATGGAGTTTTAATGAATTCTAACTCCATTAATTTAAAAAATGTGAACGTTTCTTATATTCTAAAACTTGGGCTTAGGACTAGAAGTTTTGAGAGATGAAAACCATCTTTCTTTTTCTCGATTTTCGTGTCTAAAGTAAATATGGTACTTTCTTTTGGAACTGAGGGTTCTTGCCAAGACTTAACTCGAAAATGACTTTTGAGTTTCCTTTGAACATTATTTCAATGATTTAGCGAGAAAAACTCCTTTAACTTGACTCAAACTTGTGACCCTGAGAGTAGGGTAGCAAGAAGATATTTTTTTCATTAGCCTTGGTCGAGTAACTAGGTAATCGTGATTGTGCATGTCTCAGGTGGTCACGAGAACGCCGAGGAACTTGTCTGATCTCTCGCTTTGCTCTTGTTTTGCCTTGACTTTGGTGAGTGTCAAGTGTATATTCAATGTTAATATGATTGAAATGATATTTGTACAAGTGCTACATGATACGTGAGTTGGCAGAGGCGAGGGTGTACTTTACCGCTTTCATTCTCTCTCTCCCTTGATTGAATGATACTTGTTAAATGAATATATATGACTTGCACTTGTACTTGAACATGTTTAACTCGTGAGCATTGAGCGGCAGAACATACCACACCCTATTCGGGTGAGAGGTGCCGCTCATCCCGACTCAGTACTATGAACGATTCTAAGTCGATTGGAATGTTGTCGTATCGACCAATCATACTTGTGGGGATACCTCAACCCATTGGTTAACCTTGTAATTCGAGCCGGCAAAGGTTTAGTCGAGAAGTTTGGTGAATCTTGGGAAATGATATAGTTTGATCTTTTGAGATCTCGTTTGGCATGCTCGAATAGTATCACCACTATATGAATATTTGGTTCCAAATCCAAGTGGGTGCTATGTTGGATCGCTACGGTCATGTTACTTCTCGAGTTGATGGAGAGTCAACCCCAAATGGTTTGAATCGATCGAGACGTGGAAATATCTCCTGAGAGCTCCTGTATCCTTTCATGTGTGTTTATTTCCTACTTGCACACGTAAATGGAAGTTCATGTTTAAAGTTGCTTTCAAGTATGTTATTTGATTGATTGGTGCTACTTGCTTGCGTGCTTAAGTTTTCTTGGCCTCACTGAGCGTTAGCTCATCTCCTTAAGTTTATTTTCCTTAACAGGATTTGGAGGTGAAAGTTGGAGATTCTAGACTAGCGACTTTTGGTAGAAGCTAGTATATCTTTTTTATGAAATTGGTGACTCTTAAAGTGTAAATTTTGTTATCTTTGGGTATGGTGGATTGTAATTGTAAATACTAGCCTTAGGAGTTGTGGCTTGTACATTGAAGTATTTCTTAATTCTAAATCAATGGTTGGCGTGTGGTTCTTTATTAAGCTTGAATGAATGCATGAGTCCTGACGAGAGTTAGGCAGGCGTTCCGCTGATACCCTAGGGTTCGCCCTAGAGAGAGGTGGGGGCGTCACAGTTGGTATCAGAGCACTAGATTTGAAATACCTGAAAAAGGGTTAGGAGTTCTTAGTCATGAACTTGTGGTCATAGAAATTCGTGATAGATCTTAAGTTAAATTTTTAAATGGTATCAGTGATTATAAGAATCTAACCTTTAGTTTTGTGGGTTATTTGTAGGATATGAATAGTGGCGGTGATGATGATAGGATTGAGGGATCTCCCCTAATGATTCCATTTCGGATGGTTGGAGGCGCACCCCTCCTGCGGTACTCACCCGCTAGGCGGGTTAGAACGTGCTATTGCCGAGAGAGATTCTCCTACCCTAACCACGTGGTGTTAGGGATAGTCGAGGAGAGGAGACGATTGATCCGCGACCTCACGATAGCACGAGCTGAGGAGAGGAGATGGTGGCCACTATGGAGGCCCAAGCTGCCTGGATCCAGGAGTTGGAGGCTAGGGTACTTGAGGAGCGTCAGAGGACTGATGCCTCCCATGCTCAGTTTTAGGCGATTGAGAGGCGCCTCATCCGGATTTTTGAGGAAGTGGGGAACCTCGTGAATGGTATTATGGCTGAGTGTGTGACTATGGCCGACAGTTTAGAGGAGGCTTTGCTTGGAGATGGACCTGGGGATGCTGCCCATGTTGTTGAGGTGAAGATGGAGCCGATGGAGGAGGATCCCGAGGAGGACCCTTCTGAGGCTATAGGGTCTTCTAGTTTGGTTCACTTATATTAGTGATCTCCCGATCTTTTGACTTTTGTTCAGGATTTAGAAGGGGTGAACCTCACTATGAGCGCTTTTGTATTTTGTTGCATGTATCTTTGCATTCTGAGGCACTTGGATGCCTATGTCCTGTATTTGATATTATTGACTCGTTGTATGCACTTTTGACATGTGACATGACTTTCAACTTATGTAAAGATCTATGTTTTGAACTTAAAGTGTTTTTGCAACTTGTACATATTTTTAAATTTCTACACTTATTTCTTTTCCACTATTAATTATGCGTTTAGAATCTTACTATATGGATCGGCGAGGACGTGGACGGGGGCGTGGGCGTGGGTTTCGGCAACCCCGCACTCCCTAGAGAGGTGAGGGATCTGCGATTGGCCCGAATCAAAACCCTAGGAATGAACCCCAAGTGGCTACGGCCCTTAATCGCATAACTGATGTTCTTGAGCGTTTAGCTGAGCGCCAAGACCCTAAGCCAGTCAACCAACCAAGAAACCAAGAGAGGGGTGAGGATAGAGTTCTGGAGCGCTTCTTTAAATTCACCCCACCTAGGTTTCATGGAGGATTTGACCCCGAAATAGCAGAAAATTGATTTGAAAGGATGGTGGAGATTTTTGCTACTCTAAATTATGCCAAAAAAAGACAAGTGAATTTTGCTATCTTCCAATTTGAGGGAGCGGCACGCTCGTGGTCGAATGTTGTTAGGGCGAAGTAGGAAAGAGAATAAATCCCCTAGATTTGGGCAAATTTTGAGAGGGAGTTTAATGCCAAGTTCCTTCCACTTATGATACAAGAAAAAAGGGGGGACGACTTTATTAAGTTGAAACAAAGGTTATTAAGTGTGGCCGAGTGTAAGGAGCGGTTCGCTAAACTTTTCCAATTTGCCCCTAAACTTGTGGCCACAGAGCGAAAAATGATAAGGAAGTTTATTCAAGGGTTAAATGTAGAAATCCAAGAATCTCTAACAGCCGCCTAGATCACAACTTTCACGGATGTCTTGTATAACGCACAGAGAGTAGAAAATGCTAAGTCCCAATCCAAAACTTTTCATGTTAGAAAGAGGGGTAACCTAAGCAACACCCCTGGATCGTCCGAGAGGTCTACCCAACCCCTTAAGATAGGAAGAGGGGTTGGAGGAATGAGAATAGCCCGAAAATCCGGAGGAGCTCCATCAAGGGGAGCCCCGCCAAAAGGAAATCAGAATGGACGGGATCAGCAAAAAGGGGATTTTCAAACTGGTCCGGTCGTGACTCCTCGTGTGATTTGTGGATATTGTAGCAAGTCTAACCACATTGAAGTCGAGTGCTGGAGAAAGCAAGAAAAATGTCTAATTTGCGGTAGCGCCGAACTCCAGATTTCGAGTTGCCCTAGTGTCTCTAAGGAAGGAGGAAATTCCCAACAGCCTGCTAGGTCTGCTTCAAAGCAATCGAGTGCCGGAGAAAGCCAACCAAAAGTGCCAGTTAGGGTTTATGTATTAGACAATCAGTAAATTTCTAACTCAACCGAAGTGGTGGAAGGTACGATCCCCGTTTTTCATCGCCTAGTTAGAGTTTTAATTGATCTCGGAGTAACCCATTCATTCGTAGATCCTAATTTTATGAAGAGTATAGATGTAAAGTGTGATTTCTTGCCTTTTGATTTGGAAGTTAAGACTCCTACGGGGAACCAGTGTCTAATTGCTAATAAAGTCTATAGGAATTGTGAGATTTGTACTGACGAGAGGAAGTTGTTGACAGATTTAATGAATCTAACAATTAAAGGATATTATGTGATACTTGAGATGGATTGGTTAGTTAGATACCATACTCAATTGGATTGTAAAATGGAATTAGTAGAGTTGCACATTCCGGGGGAAGCAACTTTGAAATTAGATGTGAGGGGTAAACTAGCATCGTCTGCTTTAATTTCGAGGATTCGAGTTAGAAAATTGTTGAGTAGTGGAGTTAAAGGATATCTAACCTTTCTTATCAATACACCTGGAGATAAGGTGAAGTTGAAAACGTGGAAGAAATAGCCTTTCTATGTCATATAATCTCTAAAGAAGGGATTACTGTGGACCTAACTAAGGTAAAAGCGGTTTCTAATTGGAAACGACCAGAAAATCCTAGCGAAGTTCGCAGTTTCTTAGGGTTAGTCGGATATTACCGTCGGTTTATCAAGGACTTTTTTAAGATTGCAAAACTCCTAACCGAGTTGACCAAGAAGTATGGCAAGTTCATATGGGATTCTAAATGCGAGGAAAGATTTCAAGAGATGAAAAAGTGTTTGACCAAAACACCTGTGTTAGCATTGCCGAGCGGAGGAGATAGTTTTGTGGTTTATACAGACGCTTCAAAGGATGGTTTACGGTGTTTATTAATGCAAAACTGAAGAGTGGTTGCATATGCCTCCTGTGAGTCGAAATCGCATGAGCAAAATTATCCGACCAATGATTTGGAGTTAGCTGCAGTAGTATTTGCCTTGAAAAAATGGAGACATTATCTATATGGTGTGACTTTCGAGGTTTTCACTGATCACAAGAGTCTTAAATATTTATTCTTCCAGAAGGAGTTGAATTTGAGACAACGTAGATAGGTGAAATTTTTGGAGGATTATGACTGTTCACTTAACTACCACCTTGGAAAAACTAATGTAGTGGCAAATACCCTAAGTTGTAAGGTGCAAGTGGCCAGTTTAATGGTGAAAGAATGGCACATGCTAGAAGAAATTAGTATTTGGAATCCGCGTCTTTAGCCACTGAAAGTAATCTTTGGGAATATTACTGTGAAATCCACCTTGTTAGATCGAATCAAAGAAACTCAAAAAGGAGACTCTGAACTGTAAAAATGGATTGAGAAAATTCAAAAGGGAGAAAAGTCTGACTTCAATTTGGGGACTGATGGAGTGTTAAAGTTTGAAAATCGCCTAGTGATGCCAAAAGATGAAGGTTTAAAGAAGGAAATTTTGGACCAAACTCACCGTTCTAAGTATACGGTACACCGTGGGGGTAATAAGATGTATCAAGACTTGAAGAGCCTTTATTGGTGGAAGAATATGAAAAGAGAAATTGCCCAATTCGTATGAGCTTGTCTCACTTACCAGCAAGTTAAGGCCGAACATTAGAAACCGTCTGGACTATTACAGCCATTGGAGATATCCAAGTGAAAGTGGAAAAATATCACAATAGATTTTGTATCAGGGTTACCAAGGACTCAGAGAGGACATGATGCTATTTAGGTAATAGTGGATCGATTGACCAAATTTACTCACTTTTTGCCGATCAGTATGAAGTACTCCTTGAAAAAGTTGGCTAAATTGTACTTGGATGAAATTATAAGGTTACATGGGATTCCGGTGAGTATAGTCTCAGATCGGGACCCTAGATTTGTGTCTCAATTTTGGCAAAAGATGCAGGAGAGTTTAGGGACTAAGCTGAATTTTAGTACCACCTACCACCTGCAGACCGATGGACAATCAGAAAAGATAATCCAAACCCTAGAAGACATGTTGAGATCGTGTATTGTAAATTTTGGAGGAAATTGGAGTCAGTACCTTATATTGGTGGAATTTGCTTATAACAACAGTTTTCATTTTTCAATACAAATGGCTCCTTACGAGGCTCTTTATGGTCGAAAGTGTCGATTTCTGATTCATTAGGACGAAGTTGGAGAAAAGAAGATTTTGGACCCGACTACCATACCTTGGATTGAGGAGGCTTTTGAGAAGGTGAAATTGATACGTCAGAGGATCCGAATGGCTCAAAGCCGCCAAAAGAGTTATGCGGATAATCGGAGAAAAATTTTAGAGTTTGAGGTTGGAGATAAAGTATTCCTTAAGATTACACCCTTGAAAGTAAGTCTAATGGCTGGAAAAGGAAAGAAATTACAACCGAGATTTATGGGACCCTATAAGGTTATCCAGTGCGTAGGAAATGTGGCTTACAAATTGGAATTACTTTTGAGTTTGTCCAGGATTCATGATGTCTTCCATGTCTCCATACTTAATAAATATCATCCCAATCCGTCCCATGTATTACGACCGAAAGAAGAGGAGATTGATGAGAATTTGTCATATGAGAAAAAGCCGGTAAAGCTTTTAGATCGAAAAGTGAAGGAATTAAGGCGCAAGCAAATTCCGTTAGTGAAGGTTTTATGGAGAAATCATGGAATTGAGGAAGCGACTTGGGAAGTAGAAGAGGAGATCCGAAAGAAGTATCCAGAGTTGTTTCTGAATCAAGGTATGAATTTCGAGAACGAAATTCTTTTAAGGGGAGAAGGATGTGAGGACCCAAATTTTATTTTACTTACTTTCATTTTATTTTATTGGCTTATTTAATTATTTACTTATTCATTTAATCCAATTAATTTATTTCATCCATTTTAATTTCATTTGCATGGATTAATGTCTCATTTTATATTTTTAAAATGTTTGCTAGTAAATTTAATTTTTCTGCGACTTGTTTAGTGAGAAATAGTGAATATACATTTTTCGAGGCAAAATTTGGTTCGAAAGTGCAGTGGTTTTGGAGAATTAAGGATGATCAATAGTAGACTAAGAAAAGTTAATTGAGAGATTAGAGGTGAGTGAGTTAAATTAAATTCAATTAGGAGCACTAATTGCCCACTATTCATTTGTTGATTTTTTGTACCAAAGCACCTTTATGTCATTTCTTCCTTTCATTCCATCACTTCACCAACAACTTACTCAAACCCTTTCCTTCCCCTCCCCTCTTGACCGGCCACTCTTCCTCATCTTCTTACCAAAATTTCAGCTAACATTTCTTCCATTTCTACTCCAAAAACTCACTCCAATCTTGCTCAATTTCTTGGAACATCACTCAAGCTTGAAGGGAGACTTGAAGGAGGAAGGAACCTTGGTGGTTTAGAGCTTAAACTCTAGTGGTTTGGTTTTCATTTCTTAGAAGTAAGGTAACACCCTAAAGCTCTCATTTTTCCTTCCAACTTATGGTTAGTTTAGTTAGTTTTAACTAGTTAAGCATTGGGTTGTTGATGGGTTCAATGAACCTTGACTCTAGGTAGATGTCTTGAGGTGACTTCTTAGGTAGTGGCCTTAAGGAATTATTGTGTGTTTAGTTGTTTGTTTGATGTTTGTTTTGATGAATTATGGCTTAGTTTTGGTTGGAAAAGTTGAAAAGAAAACTTGAAGAAAGAAAGATGCATGTTGTCCGAAATTTTGCTGGTTGATTCCCTTATGTTAATTTCAAATTTTGTGGTTATTTTGGTGCCAAAATGCTTGTTATATGTTGGTGTTTATGTGTGTCAATTATCTCTCAAAAAACATTTCATTTGGTTGAATTAAAGTTGGGTTAAAGTGAGAGTGCAAATCTGGAAAATTTCTGATCAGGATACCAGATCAGTGTGTACGTATCAGCCCATAACTTTTCGTCCAGGAGTCGAAATCAAGTGGCGTTTATAGTATCTGAAACTAGACTCTGAGGGCTTTCCAACGGTATAAAATGAACCTTCTAGTTCGTTTTCTATGAGCCGTAGTGAACCGGCAAATTTGACTAATTTTGCTCACTGTTTTCATCTGAGAAACAAGCATAGCTGCAATTTGTAGCTCAGTTTCACCCATCTTATAAAATGAATTTTAAGATGGTTTCTTCTAGTGAATTTTGGAATTTTGAGTCTAGTTTTCAACGCAGCATACCACATGAAATTTTGAGTTGTGTAGCTTCAGTTATGGCTAGATTTTGAAACTGTGTTAGGTGCTCCAAAACTGGAAATTTCGTGAACCAGGCCCCAAAAATCAGCTTTCCAAAAACTGTTGTATCTTGGTGTAGAAAGGTCCAAATTGAGTTCCGTTTATTGCATTTGAAATTGAATTTGGAGTTCTTTCAGTGGTATAAATTGCAAGGGTTGATTCTATTTCTATGAATTTTGCCAAATTTTCAAAGTTTACTGAAAATGCAAGACTGTTTTGCTCTGTTCTTACTGGAACAGTGAATTGGAGCTAAAATTTGAATGATTTTGGATTTGAATCTGAGAAAAGTGTCTTCTAGAGAGTTTTATTACATTGAATCTAGTTTCCAACGATATAAAGTTTCCAATTTTTCGACTGAAATTTTTTGACTTACGGAACCCGAGATATGATTTTTCCAAGTGGTGTCGCACAAAACTGAAATTTTCTGGTTTCAAACGAAATGCTGTTTTAAGAACTCTCAACTTTCCTCTGAGATTGTTAGTTCATTTTAAGTTTGATTTCATGGATGGATACAAGATCTCTTTGAACATTAGACCTTCATTTTGAATCTTAGTTCCCAAAGGATTAAATCTCTCTTGATGCGTTTTCTTGGTTGCCTAACTTTCTTGGTTAATTGCACCTGAATTCATACTTGAGAAATGGATTTCAACCTCTAGTCTTATGCCCTTGATTTCCATGACATTTGAACTCTAAAAATAGAGCATTTTAGTTAGAGTAATTTTTGGAGAATTTCACTAGTTTGTACTCGAAACTTAGAATCTTTATCTTTAAAATTTACTATGAAAATTAATGGAGTTTTAATGAATTCTGACTCCATTAGTTTAAAAAATGTGAACGCTCCTTATATTCTAAAACTTCGGCGTAGGACTAGAAGTTTTGAGAGATAAAAACCATCTTCCCTTTTCTCGATTTTCGTGCTGAAAGTAAATATGGTACTTTCTTTTGGAACTGAGGGTTCTTGGCAAGACTTGACTCGAAAATGATTTTTGAGTTTCCTTTGAGTATTATTTCAATGATTTAGCGAGAAAGGCTCTTTTAACTTGATTAGAACTTGTGACCCTGAGAGTGGGTAGCAAGAAGATGTTTTTCTTATTAACCTTGGTCGAGTACCTAGGTAATCGTGATTGTACATGTTTCAGGTGGTCACGAGGACGCCGAGGAGCTTGTCTGACCTCTCGCTTTGCTCTTGTTTTGCCTTGACTTTGGTGAGAGTTAAGTGCATGTTCAATGTTAATATGATTGAAATGATATTTGTACAAGTGCTACATGATACGTGAGCTGGCAGAGACGAGGGTATACTTTACCGCCCTCGTCCTCTCTCTCTTTTGATTGAATGATACTTGTTAAATGAATGTATATGACTTGCACTTGTACTTGAACATGTTTAACTCATGAGCACTGAGCGGCAGAATATACTACACCTTATTCAAGTGGGAGGTGCCCATCATCCCGACTCAGTGCTATGAACGATTCGAAATCGATTGAAACATTGTCTCATCGACCAATCATGCTTGCGGGGACTCCCCAATCCATTGGCTAACCTTGTAACTCGAGCCGGAAAGGGCTTAGTCTAGAAGTTTAATGAACCTTAGGAAATGATATAGTTTGAGCTTTTGAGATCTCGTTTAGCATACTCGAATAGTATTGCCACTACATGAATGTTTGGTTTCGGATCCGAGTGGCTGTTATGTTGGATGGAGGAAGTAAGTAGAGCGCTATGGTCATGTTACTTCTCGAGTTGACGGAGAGTCAACCCCAAATAGCTTGAATCGATCGAGACGTGGAAATAGCTCCTGAGAGGTCCTGTATCCTTCCATGTGCGTTTATTTCCTACTTGCGCACGTAAATGGATGTTCATGTTTAAAGTTGCTTTCAAGTATGTTATTTGATTGATTGGTGCTATTTGCTTGCATGCTTAAGTTTTGTTGGCCTCAGTGAGTGTTAGCTCATCCCCTTAAGTTTGTTTTCCTTAACAGGGCTTGGAGGTGGAAGTTAGACATTCTAGACTAGCGAATTTTGGTGGAAGCTAGTATATCTTTTGTATGAAATTGGAGACTCTTAAAGTGTAAATTTTGTTGTCTTTGGGTATGGTGGATTGTAATTGTAATTACTAGCCTTAGGAGTTGTGGCTTGTACATTAAAGTATTTCTTAATTCTAAGTCAATGGTTGGCATGTGGTTCTTTATTAAGTTTGAATGAGTGCGTGAATCTTGACGAGAGTTAGGCAGGCGTTCCATTGATACCCTAGGGTTCGCTCTAGGGAGAGGTGGGGGCATCACAATTTAATAACTTAATGAATTCAGACTTCAAATTTTAAATTTCAATTTTCAGTTTTCAAATTTTAGTTTTATCAAACGCACCCTAAGTAAGTGAAAAGCTCACCATAATCCAATTATGCTTTCCAAATTTTGAATTGGCACCAATATCGAGTTCTTGTCATTAATTTTGTATGGATATGTTAGATCTCTTCAATTGGGTCTAACTTCTTTAGTTGATTTGGATAAGATTCAACTCTTGAATCTGAGAAGTCCAGTAGAAACCAACATGGAAATTGTGCCTTTTGCCTTCTAAAAACTTAAGCAACATATACAGTAGAATAAGAATAGTTAGAATTGGAACTTGTTTCTTCAATAAATCCAGGATTTAGAAATTCTGTTGGCTTTGCATTGGAACAAAGTTTCTATTGAAACCAAAAAAAAAAGGCTCAATTTGGAAAGAATGTTTCCATTATTTGAATCATTTTTTTTTCGATGCAATAATTTTTTTTTCATAATATCATCTTTTATTACTGCAATCACAAAAGTACAACTTTCGGGGCCAACCCTTCCCCAGGAATACAAGATCACACACCCTACCCCATCTCTAATTAAATCCTACCACCGACATCTACGAAAGTTTGGATACCCAGACGCATCTAAAGAAATATCTCCCCTCACCAACGGAGGCAATGCATTATAGGGCTCATAAATTGTAGTACACCCAGCCTCAACGCCAACATTAGCCAACCTGTCTGCCGGTTTGTTTGCCTCCCGGAAGCAATGAGACACGACCTCAAAATACCGTCTATATCGCTGCAGCTCTAGTAACTCCCTCTGCAACGGCCATGGACACCTAACCTTACCCTGAATAATACGGACCAACGTCAGTGAATCAGATTCCAAATGCAACTTAACAAATCCCCGGGACACACCTAACCGCACACCAAAAAGCAAAGCTTTCATCTTCGCCTGAAGGCTTGT
Organism: Coffea eugenioides; assembly: GCF_003713205.1. NCBI lineage: Eukaryota > Viridiplantae > Streptophyta > Magnoliopsida > Gentianales > Rubiaceae > Coffea > Coffea eugenioides. The sequence goes on from NC_040037.1 coordinate 21,574,914, forward strand.
AGTCTCCCCAAACCAGCACGAAAAACCAAGCAGGAACCTCCCATCATAATCCCTGAACAGATCCCCACCGCCACTCCTCCCTGGATTACCCTTTGAGCAACCATCAGCATTAAATTTCACCACCGACTGCATCGGAGATTCCCAACAAACATCCCGTATGAGACACTTGCTCTGCAAACCTAGCTATCATATCAAAAAAACCAACCCTTGAGTTACCAGGCAGTGATATCTCCCGAAACTGAAGACAGAACCATTCTCTCAGCTTCAAGAAAATCCGATCACAAACATGCATTACCGAGTTTAGCTTAGCATCAAATAGCCACAAATTCCGCATCTTCCATAAATTACAACAGATTAACGATGGCAACGTGCGGAGAACAAAATCAAGGTAATTATTAAGCGTAGGTTTTACCCACCAACTCATTACCTTATGTCTAACCGTGAAAGCCGCACGAAACCCACCAATAAGACCCTCAAAGCAACCTCAGACCTGCTTAGCCACCTCTCCCGTACAAAAGATGTGGTTAATAGTTTCTGGGGATGGGCTCAAATTACAACAAAAGCACCTAGAGGGGCCCAAAATCCCAAACTTCTGTAATACATCCATCAACGGCAATCTACCATATAGCAATCTCAACATAAAGAAGGAAATTTTTTAGGGCAAAGCCCGATGCCACAAAGAAGTAAATAGGCATGAACGAGTACCTCCTTTACGCACTATCTGATATGCTGACGAAATAGTAAACTCACCTGAACTAGTAGGGGTCCAGATCATGTCATCCGCCTCTGCCATTGTAGGGGGAGCCACCCCTATCACCTGCTGTACCAATCCCTTCGGTAGCACCCCATTTAAGCGCTGCAGAACCCACTTACCTTCCACGACAAAGTCTGCAACCGAGCACTCCTGAAAGGATTCCACCTGTCTACACAGTGGCTCTGTCCCCAACCAATTGTCATGCCAAAAGTTGGAAGATCCATTACCCAACGACCATCTGATATGCGTTTCCGCTACCACTTGAGCGTTTAACATCCTTTTCCAATTGTGTGACTGCCCTAGGGAGAAATCCAAATAACATGGATGCACATCCGGGCAATACTTCCAGTGCATGAACTCAGTCCATAAAGATTGTCGTTGCCAAAAATTTCATCATAATTTCAAAGAAAAGACATCAAACACATGCTGCAGAAACTGAACACCCACACCTCCCTCCTCAATAGGCTTACACAGCTGACTCCATTTAATCCAATGAAACCTCGGCCCAAAATCCGACGATCCCCATAAGAAATCAGCTAAGATTCACTCGAACATGTCAAATACCCTTCTCGGAGGACTGGAGGCAGCAAAAATGTGGATCGATATGGATGTCAGCACACTCCGTAATAGCACCAACTTCCCACCTAATGACAAAAGTCGCTCCTTCCATGATAAAATCCTACTTGCAATTGAAGCACAAATTGCAGCAAAATAGCTCTTCTTCTGTCTTCCCGAGTATAGTGGGCATCCTAAATACGTCACCGGGAAGTCCTGGGACTGAAACCCCGTGACCTGTGAGACAACACACTTCCGCAAATTCGACAATCTAGCATGGTATGGGAACTCACTTTTATGATGGTTCACCTTCTGTCCCGATATCGACGTATAGTCCTCCAACACATTCATAACCAATGTAATGACCTTTTCATGCCACTCGAGAAGATAATGATATCGTCTGCATAAGCCAAGTGTGTGAGGATCGGGCATCCCTGCGAAACCCCAAAAGACACAAACCCCTGCCGCCCACCCAAGAAATTTAGATGACGGGAAAGGATCTCAGCACACAAAATAAAAAGGGCTGGCGAAATCGGATGCCCTTGACTAATCCTCCGACTAGACTTAAAGAAGCCTTGGGACGACCCATTGACCATAACTGAGAACCACACATTCAAAATCAGTCTCCAAATCATATCAATCCAAGCTTTACGGAAGCCAAATCATCTCAGCACTTGGATCAAAAACGGCCATCAAACCCTATCATATGCCTTGGCCATGTCGATCTTTAAGACAACATTACTCCCTCTACTAGCCTTTCCAATATCAACTATGAGCTCCTAAGCCAACCGAGCATTATCAAAAATCTGTCTACCCTTAACAAAGCCGTTTTGCTGGGGGGATATAATGTCAGGTAAAACCTTGGCCAATCTAATCGCTAAGATTTTGGAGATCACTTTATTGAGAAAATTGCATAGGCTAATCCGTCTGAACTGACAGTAATCTTGAGGAGAGCTAATCTTGGGAATAAGAGCTACCCATGTTGCCGTGATACTCCTGGGTAATTCTTGCCCATAAAAGAAGCTAATCACCGCCTTATATACATCCTCTGCCACTACCTCCCATGCAAAGGTAAAGAACCTACCAGTGAAGCTGTCTGGTCCTGTTGCACTCTCTCAATCCATCCCAAATACCACCTCTCTTATCTCCTCCATCTCCAGAACCTTCACTAGCTCTTCATTCTGTGAGTGAGAAACCATGTGGGGAATCACATTCAGTGTATCCCAAGATCCTGACGAAGGCTCCGCCGAAAATAAAGCTTTAAAATACTCAACCGCCTCCGCTGCAATCTGATCATCTTCTTCTATCCAATCCCTAGCTGCACCTTTGATTCGATGAATCACTGCCTTTGCCCTGCGATCCGCAATGATAGAGTGGAAATATTTTAAATTTTTATCCCCCTCCCGAATCCATTTAACTCTTGCCTTTTGCCTCCAATATCCTTCCTCTACCATGAGCGAGTTCCGTAGAACCGCCCGAGCTTCTTGAAGTGCAATTAAGTTTGGCTCCGAGGGGTCATTATCAAAAAGACCCTCCAGCCTTGGCACCTCCCCCTTTGCCTTTCTCACCCTCTCAAAAATATCTCCAAATACCTCTCTAGACCACAATTACACTTGCTTTTTTACCTCTCGCAATTTGGCCGCCAGTCTCTGCAAGGGAGGGCTTGAAAACGATCCACCCCAACATCTTCGAATAACATCCAAAAGCTCCGGGTTAGACGTCCACACATTCAGGAATCGAAAGGATCTTGGCTTATTATCTAGCCTAGACCGTGCCGTTAATAACAAGGGAGCGTGATCCGAGGGATCTCGCCCCAAATGTTGCACCTCAAAAATTATACTCTAAACTCAAAGCATGGTGGTTGTACAATATTCTATCTAGTCTCTTCCAGATACGCGTGCTTCCCCCTCTATTATTACACATGTGAACTTTGACCCAGAATACCCAGCATCTCGTAATCTAGCCGTAGCCATGAAACAGATAAAATCCAAACCCTCCCCCAGGCGAAAAGGTAAGCCACCTTGCTTTTCCTCCTCACTGACTATGACATTGAAATCCCCAACTAGGAACCATGGTGCAACTCTCGGGTTATCGAGCAATAGTGAAGACCAAAGCGATCTTTTTTCCTGCTCATTACACTTTGCATGCATAAATGAAAAGACCATGGAGCCGTATACCATTTGCGATTGTAGCTTAAGTGGCAAATGTTGACTCGACTCACCAAGGTGGTCACATATAAGTGTGTTTTGATAAAGCACCCATATAGAACCGTCACTATTAGCAATGCACTTATCCATCCTTAGCTTTAATCTTATCCATTGAATCTCTTCCATAGACATCTTAGGTTCACATATAGCAACTAACTGAACTGAAAACTCAACAATCAAACTGTTTAATCTACGAAAATTTGGGGCACACGAGATACCCCGAATATTCCAAAATAAGAAATTAATGATTACATAGTGCAACAAAAGAGTTATTGGCCAATTTTTCTTTAGAGCGTAAAGAACGATCAGTAGGAAGTGGTACACGCATACCTCTACGTTTGGATTGAGCAAACACCTTACCATCCTCCTCACCTTGCACCTTGTGTTGGACTTGGTGTATAATAGGATCCAAATTAAAGATATCCACAACCAAAGAGCCATTCTCTCTCAGCACAGCTCCAACTTCACCCCGTGGTGACAAATTTCCAGCATTTAGTTCGCCTACAACCACTTCAACCTCCCTCACCGCTACACCCAACTCCATTGTGCAAAGATCGTCACACTCCTCCCCACCTATCTCAGAACCACAAGCCACGTTCTTCAGTGGAGACGACAACAAGTTGCCTTCCAAACCTGATGCGCAGCAACCAGGTTGAACTATAACAGCGGAGCCGCAAGTACGCACCTGGAGCTGCACACCTATCCCTACATCAGCCCCTATCAACTCCCCTATAGTTGCACTCGGGTTCTGTCTAGCCACAGCTGCTCCTGCGCTTCCCTCTTCCACCCTCGAAGTCTCACCCACGGCTGCAAGCTGCGCCGCATCCTCCTGCCCAGTCGAACCTGGTCAGCAACAACCTCCATTGCAGACGCTTGCCTTTGCGCTTCAGGCCTTTGAATCATTGTTTTTAGCTAGGAGTAATAAAAAAAGGTTAACCACAAAATTCCCTTTAAGGTATAATCATATATGCAGTTTTTCTATTCCATATATTCTCTTTTAATCCCCTAACAGACAAAACTATCCCTCTATTATGTTAATTTTTTTATGCTCTCTATTTTTTTTTCAAATTAATTTTTTTTTTCAAATTTTTATATTTGAGCAAATAAAAAATTTATCTATCTGTTAGTTGTCTTTTGGAAAATTTGCCAAATTGGTCTCTAACATTTACCAAAAACACTTTTTTAGTCCCTAACATATAAAATCAGCCAAAATGATCCTTCACATTTAAATTATGAGCCAATTTGGTCCTATTGCTCGTTTTTACTCATTTCTCCAGCTAAAAATAGCACGCCCCCCTCACGTGGTCATATTTTTAGGGGCAAAACCGGAAAACACATTTCATTACCGGTTGAAAGAAGCCAACTTTCCTTCATCTAATCACCTCACTAACCCATTGAAATTGAAGAGGGAAAATACAGTAGCAAGAAATTGGGAAGAAGAAGCTGACCTTTGAAGAGTAAAATGGATCCAAACGAGCGATGTCTTTGTGGAAAGGAACCCATCATTGTGATTTCTTGGAAACCTGCAAATCCGGGGAGAAGATGCTATGGTTGTCCAAATTATGGAGTAAGTTTTCTTGAAATTTCAGGTCAGTTTGGGTTTGGGATGTGGGGTTAAAATTTGGTCTTGATATCTGATGTTCTTCGTGCATTTTAGGTAACTCATGCTTGTGGCTACTTCAAGTGGTATGACCCGCCAATGTGTAGTAGATATGTGTCAATAATACCTGGTCTATTAAGATCAATCAACCGACTACAAGCTGATCAAGAACAGAGAATCCGAAGGGAGAAATTGCTTTGGGCTGCTTTGGTTGCCTCTTGGATGTGCACTTTGCTGTTGTTAATAAGCTAGAATTAAACAAAAATTGGAAGATAGTTATTGGTGGGTCTAACATGTTGTTTTAATTCTGTCTGGCTTTATCAGAGGATGTGAATCCGAGAGCATGTAGCAGCATCCAAAATATGAGGAGGCTTTGTTGTACCTGCTGCACTTTTGTTAATGGTTGTGTAATAGTAACAGCAGCACTTTTGGTAATTATTGTGTAATAGGAAAGGCTCATGTTTGTACCATTAACAATTATGAATGCAAAGCTGCTTTTTGGTCAATTGATTGTCGGAAAGGGAAATTTGCTAATGTAAAAGTGAAGATGATGAATGGCCATGTCTCTTAACATTGAATTTGAAGACAATAAGCTGCAGATACACTCAAATTTAAACATCGACAATTGATAAGAATGGATGGATTCACACAACAGTAGAAGTAAATGGCAATGAAAGGTTACATCTATTCTGTGAATGCAATTTTATCAAAAAATAACAAATGATAAGCTTGTCCTGCGAGCATGTTGCTCATGACTAACCATTTCACAGGAACAAAATAAAATTGGTACAGCTGGTCAAATCTTAAAGAGTTACATGGTTATCAATCATTTTTGCTACTGGTCCAGTCCTAACAACAAAGAAAAATGTACTATCAACTTTTGAAGGACCCCATTTTGGCAGCAATAGTGCAAATATCTAGATACTGCAGCAACATGCATGGAAGTTCTCTTGCCAACTGTTTCAGGTGATCCCATGAATGTATCATGTCAACCAGATATTGGAACCACATAATAGTACAAACATCAAAAATAAGATCAGATACAGTAGGATGGTAACATCTTGTCCATCTCCTTGATCTATGGAGCCAGGCTTGCTGAACCTAATACAGTATGCAAAATTTTTCAAAACATCAGAGGCTTAGGAGGCACCAAAATTGATCTCTCATATCATGCACACAGAAATTATTTACTTGCTTTAGACTAGCCAAGAACAGAATTATACCCGTCCAAAATACTTAATAGAGGGAAAGAAACTTGGCCAAACTCAGTTCCACAAAAGATAAGAAGCCAAGAAGCTTTTTACAGAAGTGCCAAAAACTAATAGCAAAATATTTACAGCAAAAACTAACAGCCGAGATGCTCTTTACAACAGTGCTAAAGTCTTAGCTCAAATCGTAATACATGAACTATAATATCCCAAAAGCAAAATACAACATAAAAGTTGTAGCTAAAGCCACCAAAAGATGCTTAAACAAGCCACCAGCACTTCAATTTTTCTTTTGCTTTTCACTGATCTTTGAAGATTCATGTGCCTGCCCTCGAGAAAGCTCTGCAACAGTGGAGTGCACCTGCCTTTGGTGTGACCATATTGGTGGCAGATAGAGCACTTGTACTTCCCAATATTCTCCACCTTGACAATTTTAACGAAGGCTTGTTAGACAACATAAAGGTAAAATATAAGTATTTGACAAGCAAGAGATGTTTATGATACTCACTAGAGTATTTGCAGCAGTAGAATAGTTTGATGTAGATTGTTGACTTCCCAATGGTGCATCTGCCCTGAGATCCTCAGATATCTGAGTATTTGACTTAGGAACTGGAGGTGTAGGTCTAACAAATCCATATGAATCAGTCTCAGCAGAGGCATTTTGTGTTTGGCTTGGACACTTCCTACTATTATGGCCAGCCTTGTTACATTTTTGACACTTATACACCATCTGCCCAGTTCTAGACAGCTTTTACTGCTGCTTATTTTGCTTTTTACCTGATGCTAGTTCATCTGGCTCCCTTCGTCTAGCCTTTCGTGGTCTACCAGGAAGTTTTATGTTCTCGAGAGATAGCACGGGCGCCATATCAGAATTTTTCCACATGTGCTCAGCATTCATTGGGCTTATCATGGGTTCATATGCCCTCATGTAAGCTTCTTTGGAGTAGCAATTATGTACAAACTTCTCGGGTTCCTCTCCAGTGTCACAAATTGCAGCAATGGCATGTGCCATTAAGGTCCCACTTTCTACAACTACAACATCTACTAATAAGTTCCACAGTATACCTATCACCATACATGCACCTAACTTCAAATTTCCAGTCCTTGGAGTGGCTAGGAATGCAGTCATTTGCAGCAAGCTTATTTTTCTCCAACTTTTTCAGAATTTTAGGACATATCTCCCCAGTGTATTTCTTTATCCATTCCCTCTTTTTTTCTATTCTAACCATTAAGTAAAATCTAATGGTCTCCAACATGTCAAGAATTGGTTTCTGCTTAGCATCAAGGATTGTGGAGTTAAAACTTTCACACAGATTATTCAACAAAATATCACATTTTACACTTGTTCTAAAATGTGATCTTGTCCACTCCTTTGGATAAGTATGACTTACCAACCAATTGTAAGCACCTTCATCAACCTCTTTTAGTGACTCCATCAATCCAGCAAATCTGTCCCTATAAGAAGCTCGTGCTGCAACCCATATTCTTTCCTTGAGAGCTAGGCCTGGATGTTGTTTTTTGAAATTATTATACATGTGCCGTACACACATGCGAAGCTCAACCCCTGGCAGTACCTCTTGAATAGCTTGAACTAGCCCCTGTATAAATGAAATAAAAAATCAAACCTATATTACTGTCACTAAGTATTATCATAACAACCAGGCTGATACAATTAGTTATATATTACCTTTTGCTTGTCGGTTATAAATGTCCAAATGCTTTCATCAATAATTTCAAGGTCACCCTTTAGCTCTTCTACAAACCATTTCCAAGAGTTCTTATTTTCAGTCTCAACTACAGCATATACTATCGGAAATAGTTGATCATTTGGATCAATACCAACGGTTGTGAGAAGAACTCCTTTGTGACAGCCTCTTAAGTGACATCCATCAAGACCTACAACATATCTACAACCCT